>NC_141990.1:176935814-177256886 GCF_049901715.1 Pseudonaja textilis
GCAGAATGTACCAAAATAAGGGAGCTAATACTGGAAAGTCTTGCTTTCCAGGGGGCAGCTTCAGCGTGAGAAGACAAGTGGAACAAGGCGTTAGAATATAAATAGGAACAAAAAGAAGGAGGTGTATGATTTTTTAAAATTCACACAAGATTTTATTTAGAGAGCTAAGATTCAAATTTATATCTCTCAACTGGCCCAAATGGCTCTCATATTATAGTCACACTAGAATTTTTATTTAGGGTTACTAGAAATAATTTTAAATTCACAGTTAAATGTTTTAATTACTGTTTGGTTCCTTTTTTAAAAAAATGTGAATATATTTATAAGTGTAGAACCCTTCTACATTCATTAAATCAATGGAGAAACACATTTTCAATAGAAAAATCATTAAGAACAGTCAAACATTTTTAATACGAGTACATTCATTACAATCTAACTACTCCTAGCTAATATTAATTTTCATTTAGGACCTGAATAAAATATATGAAAGCAGGGAGATTTAAAAATTCAGCATCCACAACTGATTTTCATTCTCATGGTTTTATGTTCCTGATCCATAGCATTTCAACCCAATCAGGCTAGGAAGAAGAGATTATTTGTTCTGAATGGCTAGAAATCAAAAGAAATGCTTTTAAAATAAATAAAGGAGGTTGATTAAAATCAGAGGTGGAAGAGAACATTGAGGTCAGGTATATTAATCCCCGATCAATGCAAAAGAGTAGGCCATCTCAATTCCGCCTGTGATACTTCCATCTGCTTGAATGAATGTCAAACAGATCTCATCATTAGTTGCAAGAATAAACTAGTTTGGTAGTTAAAGCACCAGGCTAGAAGCTGGGAGATCATGAATTCTAATCCCACTTTAGGCATGAAAGCCAGCTGGGTGACCTTGGGCCAGTCACTGTCTTTCAGTCCAACTCATCTCACAGGATTGTTGTGGGGAATAGGATAGAAGAAAATATGTTGGATATCTTTGCTACCTTGAGTTACAGGTAGTCCTCGACTTACAACAGTTTATTAACAGTTCGAAATTACAACAGCACTGAAAAAAATGATTTATGACTGTTTTTCACACAACCGTTGCAGCATCCCCATAGTCACATGATCAAAATTCAGATGCTTGGCAACTGACTCACATTTATGACCACTGCTGTAGTCATGTGATCGCTGTTTGTGACCTTCTGACAAGCAAAGACAATGGGGAAGCCAGATTCACTTTACAATCATGTTACTAATTTAATACCAGCAGTGATTCACTTAACAACTGTGGCGGGAAAGACACCTAACAAATATCTCACTTAACAAAAGAAATTGTGGGCTCAACTGTGGCCATAAGTCGAGGACTACCTATATTTGTAAAAACAATAAAAGCGGTATACAAATAAATTTACATTTCAAAATGAGATTGAACCAATACTGAATATAGCAGAAGGGCATCAATTCTTACCTTAACTGTTCTGAAGTTTGAAGCATCATCTACTCCATTTACTTTTGCAGAGCCCAGACCCAAGTAATTATATCGACTGAAGTCCATCTCCAACTTAAGTTTTTCTGTTAAAATAAAATATATATCTTTTTACTAGCAAATCCACATTACTGCTCTTGTTTAGCAGCAATAACAGTTGTTTTTCTATGTCTGGATTTAAATAAAAAATTGCACACAATACCAAAATAAGTTATGCCAGCTTGAAATAAATTACCTAGTTCCATATGCAGTTATAATTTCAATATTCTCCAAAATTGTACTCACTGAGCAAATCTTCTGATCCTCCAGACAGAATTTGATAGAAAATATGGAAATTTCTTTCACCTCTGGGCTGTTTAACAACACGGGACTTTTCCAAGAGATCTAAAATTATAGTTAAATAATTATTTATCCTTTCTATAGTTTCTGTTTTTTTTTTTTAAAAAAGAATCACTCTTACACTTCTAATAGAACATTCAGAAAGGCAGGTAATATCTGGAGCAGAGACTGAACAGACACACACCAACTTATAATATTTAATTAAGATAATGGATATTTTGATTATATATGAAAAGTTCTGCCTTTTTCTAAATAACATATTAAAAAGCTCCCCATTCCACTGCTACATACTCCTATCATTCCTCTGAGCTTGATTAGGCTAATAGTGTCTTAATTTCTTAATTTCTCTAGAGAATTCCATGACACATCAGGGAAATTTAATTTAGGAAAATTTAATTTACATACTAATCTAACATGGCATTCTAAACCAGACTTTCTCACTCAATTGTGGAGGTTAGTCAAATCTAGAAGGTATCAAGATACGAAGACCATTTTAGCGATTATATCGCTTTCACCTTTCTATACATGCATTCATCTACCTGTTTAATAAAACTTCAATTAAACAGGATACACAGTTAAATAATGCATACTTGTTTATGGAGTAAGTCTAAAATCAGAATGAATCTCTACATATCCTACTCCAGTATGAGATAGTTCAAATTCATATTGACAAAAAAAACATTAGAATTACAGAATCACATCACAGATAGAATCACACTATTGTGCCAAAGGACTGCCATTAATGCCTCCAATTCAGAAAGTACAGGCAGTCCTCAATTTATAACTGATTGATTGATGACCATCTGAAGTTTTGAACACTTTAAAAAAGTTATTAATGACCTATTCTTAAAGTTATACTGCCACCCCCGTCTTGTGGTCACGGGATTGCATTTTACAGACTTGGCAACAGACTCACATTTACAACCAGTTGCAGCGTCCTACAGTCATGTGACCTTATCTGAAATTTTCCCCACTCAGTTTCTCATATTTTTTGCCAGTTTCAAGCAAATAATGTCCATTTGGAAGAATAGAGTTCCTTAAGGATCATGTGATTTGCATCAAGGTTGATTGGTAACTTGCTTATGACCATTGTTAAAATCTTGCGTACTTTGTCAGGTTGCCAAATGATGTAGCAAGTTCTGCTCTTAAATGTCTTCAAACAGAAATTGGAAATTCATGTGTCCCAAATGCTCTCATGAATCCTACACTGAGTAAGCATACCTCTATAAATCCTTTCAACTTTCTGTTGATAAGAGGAGATATTTAATCTAGTAATGTCTAAATTCTCTCTCAATACCAGCACTGTGAATAAATATCAAAGCTTGCTACAAGTATTCTCTGGCATTCCTCTATTTCACAACAGAATTTGCCAGAATATGGTTCATTTTCATTCTGCATTTAAAGAATTACTTTATTTGGGAAAGCCTTCAAGTTCAGCACTAATTAAAATGATTTCAGCAATATGTTATCCAAATAAACTTAGGGTCATACAAATCTACTGTGTATACCATTTGTGTCTTTTAAATTTTGATTTATTATGTTTGCCCTCACAACTTACATATCACAAAAGGAGAGTGTCTCCATCAAGCTAGTGCTTTGTGTTATGTTTTTCTAACATTCAGAACAAACAAAAGAACAAAGAACCATATTAATATTTCAGTAAGTTACCAGCAGCATTTTGTCTCCATGTCACCTGCTCCAATTAGCAAAGCATACACAAGCTTTTCTACAAAGGACACTTGGAATGAAAGCAACTCTTGTTCTACGTAGACAAGGAAGTCATTGAAAAAATGCTATTTGGCAACCTAAAATTAAATGAAGACACATTCAGATGTGCCTTCGTGTGTGAAGACAAATCTTAAGAGATCGTATGGATTTTTCAGGGTATTTTCAATCTTAGGGTTCACTGGCCAAACCACCATGCAACAGTATAGTATAGTGTAGAGTATAGTATTTTTATATTGCATTTCCTCTCTCTCTCTCTCTCTCTCTCTCTCTCACACACACACACACACACACTCGAAGGAAAATAATAAAAAAGCTTGGAAAATACACAATAAATGTAATAGCCCTCTCATAATTGTGACTAGCAGCTTGCTCTTCCATAGAATGTTTCATATAGGTAGAACATGTGAATTCAGTATCACTTATGTTTCAGCTATTCCACATCCTCAGAAATCGAAAAAGTAGCCAGTGTTGCAGTGAAAATAATCAGTAACGGTTCCTATTTCTATGATTTAAGGAAGATTTTTGTGACTTACACACCTACAAAAAAACAAGTAATGTTTTCCACATATCTTAAAGCATGCCAAAACACCTGACAGACAGGTAAGCCATAACAGAGAAGGTGGAGAAGAGCTATGGGTCTCTTCTTTGTTTGCCTGAGTATTTTATTTAAAATGATCTTGGCTTAGAGGGCTATGATTTAGAAACAATGCTTTTGTTAATCCGGGATCAAAGTGCAGTTAGTTTTTTGGCAGTCATAACACCCGAATGACTAATATTCAGTTGATAATCAACTATTACTGCAAGGCTTATTTTTTCACAGTAATTATTACCGAACACGGTTATTTCCCACTCTGTACCTGTGCAATTTTAAGCTATATTTATTACATGTATAACTTTGCACTTAACCTTTAACTTACTCTCAGCTCATTTCTCTGTTACATCAAGATCATTTTGAATAGTTTTCTAGGCCGACCCCCCTGCTCTGGCAAGACCATTTCAGATAAATGTTTGTCCAATCTTTTCATAAAAACGTCCAGTGTTGAAGCATTTACAATTGCTGGTGGCAAGTCATTCCACTGATTCATTGTTCTCACTGTCGGGAAATTTCTCCTTAGTTCTACGTTGCTTCTCTCCCTGATTAGTTCCCATCTATTGCTTCTTTTCCTGGCTTCAGGTGCTTTGGAGATCAGGCTGACCCCCCTCTTGTTTGTGGCAACACTGGTCGCATCTTCTAGAAAACTATCTCACCTAATTACATCATCTGCAAATCTTGTGGGACTGCTCAGAAATACAAAGAACAGGACTTAACTTGCAACAGCATACTTGATATCCCCCTCCAATCTATTGAGGCACTATTAATGAGTGTTCTACATATTTTGAGGCAGTTATATATCTACTCTTCTCATGCCATCCAGCCTATTCTTAAATATCTTTTAGTATTTAGTATTTATTTGATTTGTCAATCGCTTACAAGATACAGGTATAAGAATAAACATAGTTTTAAATATATGAGATAGATACTTATAAGAAAAATAAAAAGAAACAATAGGACAGGGACAGTAGGCACGATTTGTGTGCTTATGCACGACCCCGGCGGGCCTCTTAGGAAGGAGATGAGGTCAACCGTAGACAGTCTAAGGTTAAAGTTTTGGGGGTTTGGGGAAGAAACCAGAGTCAGGTAGAGAATTCCAAATATTGACCACTCTGTTGCTGAAGTCATAATTTTCTGCAGTCAAGTTTGGTTCGGTTAACCTTGAGTTTGTATCTATTGTGTGCTCTTGTATTGTTATGATTGAAGCTGAAGTACTCATTTACAGGTAGGACATTGCAATGTATGCAATGGCGTAGTTCTAGATTTTCTAGGTCTAGAGTTTCAAGTCTGGTGGCATAAGCATCTTGCCACTCGGAATGCCAGTCTATCAAAAAACTTTGTTAAAATCAACATATATCCTGCCCTCAACATTTTTCCAAGTTGTCCCATTAAAATAATAATAGATTGACAATCCCCTGCTGAACATCGTTTTCAAGATTCTTATGGTTAAATTACTTTAAGATCTGCACTCTCCATAGGTGTCTGGCAGACTGGTCTGCAATTCTTTGAATTCCCCTTTGCTCTCTTTTTAAAGACAGAGGCAACATTTGCTTTGCAAATCCAGTGTTTCTCAATCTTAGTTATTTTCAGATGTCTAGACTTCAACTTCCAGAATTCCCCAGCCAGAAAGCTATTTTGGGGGATGCTGGGAGTTGAAGTCCACATATCTGAAAATTCCCAAGCTATAAATATACAGGTAGTCCTCGACTTATAACCCCAATAGGGACTAGAATTTCTGTTGTTATGCAAGGTAGTTGTTAAGTGAGTCATATCTAATTTTACAACTTTTTGTGCCTCAGGTGTTAAGCACATGATTGCAGTTATTGATTGAACCTTGTGTTTGCTAAGCAAATTCAGCTTTTCCCATTGACTTTACTTGTCAGAAGCCAGCTGGCAAGGTCATAAATGGTGATCACATGACTCCAGAACACTACAGCCATGATAAACAAATGCCAGTTGCCAAGGACCAAAATTTTGACCACATGACCATGAAGATGTAGTGATGGTTTTAAGTGCAAGGAGAGGGTTTTTTTCAGCTCCCTTTTATCTTCAGTCACTAAACAAAGGTTGTAAGTTGGGGAAAACGTGTAACAAACTAGCAAAATGCTATTTGTGACTTTGGGAAATTTAACAATGAATTATGGGCAAAAAGCATCACTCTGTTAATGTAACATTGTAGACTCAATGTTAGGGATGGAAGAATTCTCCTTTTCTTTGTTAACAAACTCTCCCTGCCCGTCACAGGTACACATTAACACTGCTAAATACAGCAGTCTACTTACCATCATAGGAGAGAATGTTAAAAGTATTTATGTGCACAAAGAATTTGCACATAAGAATACCAGAAGGATCAATTTAAAGCTGTCCCTAGCTCAGTGATAAGAACTGAAAAGGAAATGTCCACTCTCAAAATATTAAACAGAAGCTGCAGAACTAAACCACTTTTAGCAACAGACATAGTTCTGTTGTCATGTATCTCATATACATAAAAGTGAACATTCCCAGCACTGCTTTCAGAGAAATTTTTTGAGAGGGTATAAAGTAGAAGTAGAAAACTAGACAACCACTAGTTCATGTGACTGCAATGCCCTTGCTTATTTGATCAAAGGTTAGATTAGGCCTATCTGTAAACACTTAAATATGTCACCCTGATAAAAAAAGAAACAAACAACCCAAAATTTTTACTCAATTTGTAGCAGCAGTAAAGAAACTAAATATGTTCAAATACTATCTAGCTAATATACACCATTTTTTCAGTCATCAACAGTCATTTACGACACCGTCACTATGCTGCTTTAATTCCATGGTTACCTGATGGAAAATACTAGTATTAATTTGATCTGATATTAATCTACAAGCAAAATAAGGCACAGAATTAGGATTTTTGATTGGCTTTGATGTGTCCTTAATTACAAGTAGTTTAATTTTTAAAAAATCTGGGGCATTTATATAGTTACGTATCTATTTTGTCACACAAAAATGTTGAATATTACCTAAAACTGTACTTTATTTGCTACCCCATACTATCTACATCAGGGGCTCCCAACCCCTGGTCCGTGGCCCGATGCTGGGCTGCATCTGTTTGCAACTGGGCCATTGGTGGGTGAGTTTGTGGATGCATGTGCATACATGCAAGTTGCATTTATGAAAGCAGCACACATACGTGTGTGAAGCCATCCCCTCTCCCCACCACGCTCCCCTGTTGGTCCATTGATTTGGAAAGGTTGGGGACAGCTGATCTACATCATGGATATCTAACCTTTTGGTTTGCCTGGGCTATACAGAGTGAAGAGGAATTGTCTTGGGCCACATATAAAATATATAATATAGTTAATATATATAAATCACATTAAAAGTTTATAATCTTGTAGGGCACATTACTAGCTGTCCATGGCTGCCTGTGGCCTGTGGGTTGGCCTGTGGGTTGGCCATTCCTAAATCTACATCTACAAACATTTTTAATTAATTAATTAATTGAATCTATATTACCACCTATTCGCCCAGGGTGACTCAAGGCAGCTTACAGAATACAAAACCACATTTAAAACAATAAAACTAATAAAAAGAATCAAATAAATTAATATAGTATAATATAATAAAATTATCCCCACCTCCCACCTCAGCAATAGCAGATCACACGAGCCATCACACAAGCCATTTTGCAAATGAGCTGAGCCCTGAGACTTTTTAAAGTCCACTACCCTAGTTTTGATAGTTCAACTATCTTTATTTTCAAAAGCAATACCAATTAAATTAACATTTGGAAAAAATAAAGAATGACATTACATCACAAGCAAAAAATAAACACCAATTGCATGCTATATTCTAACAAACCAGGAAGAGCTATTTTAACTACTTCCTTTTCTTCTATTCTACAGGACAGATGATCCAACTAACTATCTTTTTTATGTGAGCAAGCAATTGAGTTGAAAGTTAAATACAAATGTGCAGCCTGTCAAACCACAGACTTATTTTCATGGCATGACTGTCATCCCAAGGGGCTGGGGGGGGGGGGGAGGGGGAGAACTTTGAATAAATGAATTCTGTCCATCAAAGAAGAAACTAAATACTTTTTGACATGGGACTTCTTTTATCGATGGCTAGATAATAAAAACAGAAGTTAGAAAGAAAGGGACATAAAAAGAATAAATGTTAAAATGGATATTTGTTAAAATGGACAAACAAAATATTATTGTTATTACAGTATTAATGTTACTGTGATATGTTATTGTAAACACTTTTATTATGATTGCCTAAAGATAATTGTACCCAGACAACACACTGTTCGATTGAAATGGAATTTTTATATATTATACTAATAAAAAAAATAAAACATTTAAAAAATTCTACCTTTTCTGCAGAAAATTTGAAAAATTCAGAATTACAAGGAAGAGACTTAATTAACCCTTCTAAATAGTTAATTGACAAGTCTGATCTATTTAAAGCTTTTAAATCCAAACTGCAATAATTACAAAAATATATATTTTTTTTTATAATACTGTTATTGAATGGTGTATTTTCAAGACCTGATGAAGCTGGGAAAGAACTGTGCTAAAAAAAAAATCTCCGTGAATGATACAAACTATCAAAACACCAATTAAAGATAACTTTTAATGTGTGCATCAGAGCATCTTCCCATTAACCCAAGATAAAGCACTAAAAGGAAAAAGGCTGAAAAAATTATTTATTTTACTATTAAAACACCTGGACGTTTTTTGCTATGCTATTAGATGTAAAGAAGAACAATATTTTTCTTGATTTTTTAACCATGCAGAAAGGGGATAATGGCAAAGCAAAAGAAAAACATCTGTGAGGCATCTGGTCCAACATATCACTAATTCTCATATATTTTACAATGTTTTGAATAGCATGAACCTTTGTGACACAGATGCTGTACAGAGAGGAGGATTAAGAGACATGAACTAGTAAAAACCCTGCAGCACACAGGAACAATGGAATTATAACTTGTTTCTTTTAAAACTGGAATTTAAATTTGGAGATCTTCACTATCATAAATGTGACAGATGTTGGCAGTTTTACTTGGCCATGAGTTTTGATTTCCAGGAAAGAAGTACAGACAGCAAGATATATTTTATAAGCTCAAAGTACAATACCAAAAAATCCCACAGAGCATCTTTATTCTTGATATGATACAGCTATAAATGTACTAATGAATTATTTCAGGATTTCCAAAATGACTCATTAAAAAACAATATAATTACATTATATAAGGACCGCAAAATATCAGTCCAACACCACCTTCCATTTTATATATGTTTTTATGTTTTGTACGTATGTTTGTTTTTAAAAATAAAAATTCTTTTATAAAAAAAATATCAGTCCAACAAAGTATCTCTAAGGATTATAAAACAGAAAATGATGGAGATGGTCAGCAATGAGAATCAACATAGAATAATTCTTAGAACTGTGTAATAAATAATTTGTTTCCTCAATAATAAAGATCAGAATTAAAGAAAGGCCATGACGGTGGCAGGAGACAATAGATACTTGACACTCTTATTCTGTTACAGAAGCTGAAAAAAAGTCAAGTTACTTTAGTGGTCAAATAAATACCATACCAATGAGCAATGTTTGCTTATGTGTTACTGTTTCTAAAAGAGATACAGATGTACTTAATTACAGACTTAAATTGCCTTTTGGATTGTAAATATACCCATATTGGTGAAAAGGTTTCTAAATAACTATTACGTACATCATTCCATAGTTATTTTCTAGCCTATCATTATGGAACAAATTCAGCAATTCTGCTCAGACAGAATTTTGAACTTTCATAACTTCTTCTCTATGTTGATAACCTAGAGAGGTCAGTGCAAACCTTCGTCATATGGCTCAAATGAAGGGCTGGATGGAAGCACTGGAGAGTTAATATAGGCTGCCACAAAGTTTTTCATCTCAGGAAATAAACAGAGCAAGCTTTGGATCGTTTATTTTTATTACATTTACATCTATTTATATTCCATGTTTCCTCAACCACAAAATTAAGATGAATTTTCTGTGGCTTTCCCAACGAATTTCCATTTAAGCAATGATTAGATCCCAGATCTGCTTGGTGAGTTGACAGAGGCTATTTAAACTGTCAAGCCTAATCTCCTGTTTAGATGGTTAATTTATTGTCAGCAAACTAAGTTCAATTCCAGGTAGCATGTGGACAAATGTTTATCATATTCATTTCTCTTTAGTAATAATCACAGAGCTTTGAGGACAAGTCAGTAATCTTTTTGACCCCATCTATCTTATCTGTTGGCTTCCTTTTCTGTTTCCCTCCTCTCCATTATCCCTTAATATCATCAAATATAATTATTTTTAAATTTCCATTATTCATCCACATGTCCAAAATGTGTGCTTGCTGGTGATTGCCTGCCTCTAAGGAACAGTCTGTCTTTACCTGGTCTTGGTTTACTTCTTCTTGCAGTCCTTGATACCTTTTCAGACCATCTCCAAATCTATGTTCCAAAGACATCTATATTTTTTTCTTTTACTCCTTCTCAATGCTCATCTTTCACAGTTGTGTATTACCACTAGAAGGTCATTTCTTTAACTATTGGCATTAAATGTCCTTACCCTCTATAATCTTGCTTGTCATTGCCTTCTCCTCTTTACTTCTCCAGCACTCTGTCCATATGTATTGATCTAAGCCACCAAACTCATCTGAATCCAAATAAAGCTAGAAGGGACCTTGGAAGTCTTCTAATATACAAACCCCTACTGAAGCAGGAGACCTTATACTATTTCAGACAGGTGGCAGTCCAGTCTTTTCTTAAAAACCTCCAGTGATGAAGCACTTACAACTTCTCTCCTTGATTAATTTCCATCCATTGTTTCTTGTCCTGCCTTCTGGTACTTCTTTGTGGAGGCCCCACTGCTCTCATTTCTATTTACTCATATCTATTTACTTACTTCGGGTCTTTGCCATCCAGTGTACATATTTCACTTTCTAAATTTACTTTCACAGGCCTTATTGTCATGAAGGAAAGATCTAATTAATGTTTTCTGATCCCTTGGGTTTTTTTGTCTATTTAGTATGTTTCTCTCCATGTATGGTTCTATTCTTTCTAAGCAATTAAGCAAACTCTTAGCGTGCAAAATTAACGCAACATTGCTATTCTTTCAGTACATACTAATCTTTTCTAACCTCTGTCCCATCCTGTTGTTCCGTAGTATTGACATAGAGTTGTTAGCACTTGAGCTGGCTCTTCTGCAACTTTTTAAACAGTTCAGTACGGTACAGTGTTTCATCTGCATGTGGTACTTGTTAATCTTACAGATGGTCTCTTGCATGTCATAATTCTCTTTCTAATGGATTCAGTTATCAAATACATTCTCTCTTTACAAATATTCCTCTTCATTTTATAACCTTTTGATTCAGTACAGTTTCCAATATTCTCTTCATCTTCTCTGTCTCTAGCCAATTTCTCCTGTGATTACTCTCAAGTATTCCTATCTCTATATTTTTCTTGTGTTTGTTTACATATTTTTAAAATATATCAAAAAAAATTTCTTCAATATTCCATATTTTTCAATGCTATTTTAAACAAGCTAGAATTGACAATGGAGATTCAGCAGTGGTGGTAGCTTCTTCCTTTAAGGATCAACTATCAGTAAGAAAGGAGTCAGCATTCAAGATATATCCCCAACTAGCACTTGATAGCAATAGCACTTAGACTTAAACACCGCTTTATAGTGCTTTACAGCCCTCTCTAAGCGGTTTACAGAATCACCATATTGCCCCCAACATTCTGGGTCCTCATTGGTAAAGTAGCAATTAAGGTCCTAGAAAAGTATTCAGATGCCTATACCTTTAAGATTTCTGAGAATGTCATGAATAGCTCATAGAACAAACAAACAAAATGTGCTCTATAAATAAAATACAACTTACAGTTGCTAATGACTCCTCCAAGTGGATCACCTTTAAAATCAAATTCAATGTCCATATATTTTCCCTGGAAAGAGAATACAAAAAAAAACCAGATTGAAATGGTTTCTTTGATTTACATGCCAGCATTTTACATTTAAATGTAAAGAATTTTTAACCATTCTACATTGTTTGACTTTAAATAAATCATATTGTATAAAATACACTTATTTATCTTACGGCATACGATGTCACCAAATTCGTTTTTTTTGTTAGGTAACTTCTAAAATTCCACATATTCCTTGGAAAATTCTAGGGGCTTTCCAAGAACAATTCTGTGGTGCAGGTTTCATATAAACAGTTACCCAAACACACACGCAGACCTATTATCCAATATGGGATAATTAAACTGTGCGTGGATTTTCTTTTCTTAACCATCAGATTGTAAAGGTTGTCCTTTCAAAATGCTCCTTATTTTATGGGACTGAAATATGGCATATGGCACAGTCATAATAATAGAGATATACAAGGTTAAGAAATATCTGATGATCCTGGTGTGCTTTTCTGTTTGATTTCTGGCATCAGCCCTGAAAAGAAAGCCCTGCATAAAACAGCAAGTAGACACTCTGCAAACATGAGGAGTGGGAACAGAATGTTTTAGATGCATTTGAAAGGCTGTTCTAAAGGGTGTGAATAGAGTATAAGCATACAGAGAAGTGACAGTCAACAAGTTCACCCTATTTGGTTTTTTAAAAAAATTTCATTGATTTTATAGACTTGTTCACCACTGGTTTTTCCATTAATTCTGCTTTTCAGAAGCTGGTTGTGAAGCACGGGCATAACGATAACATAACTGTGGAATGCTGTGACCATTGGTTGCACTGCTGTAACTTCGAACAGTTGGTAAACAAGCAGTTGTTAAGGAGGACTATATGTATTAATAGCAACATAATGAAGTAGCATGTCCATACCTGGCTTTGTAAAAGTGCACATTTTTGCCCTATTCTCCCCTCCCCGCCCCCCAAACTATTTCTGTCACATGGCTTTTAGAAGACCAACTAAGCCAACAATAATATAAATCTAAATCTAAATTATAATTATGCAGTCATACCGTCCTAAATTTATCCTGCTATTGGCTAAGATGTGAGGTAGCTCTCTGGTGTCTGTGCTGGTATATTTCTCCAAAAGAATGTCCACTTCAAGTACAAAAGTCTCCTATAATGCATTTTTCATTCACAAAGCTCTTTTGTTTCAAATCTACTAGTTATGGGGCTTAAAAAACAGAGAATTTCCCCTTATTATATGTAACTGTTATTGTGCTCAATCTAGGGTCTAACCAAATATATTAACCTGATTTTAACAAATAACATAAAATTTGAAACTAGTGCATCACATATATTAACTTTCAGTATTTAGGGTACAAAGATATTCCCTGGAATACCATAGCAAGAGTCTTGAAAACAGTCACCTACATCGCAGTATAACAAAGCTTGCTATGACACAGTATTGGGTTAGATCCAATATTATTTTATAAACAGAAGGAAACTGGCATTTGTAGATGGAGCCCCAGAAGAATCTACTAGGAAAGAACTAGACATATGTAATTTTCTTAACAGAAAGACTAAAGAAAAATAAAACGCTAATCAGTATGGAACATTAATTCTACACTGCACTGTAGTTCTAACATTTCACTAGTAGTGATCAGTCCTCTGGCCCAATCCCTTGCATGTTTTTATTTTGATACTTACAAATCTAGACGAGTTATCATTTCTTACAGTTTTGGCATTTCCAAAGGCTGGTAGGAAGAAAAAATAAAATTAAATATATGCACAATTTAACAGTAAAGCGGGGCAAATATTAAAAATACAGTTAAGATTGTACCAGATAAGTTGGATAATTCAATTTAAAAAAAAAGTTTAATGTAAGTAGAAATAAAGTAAGTAGGAATTTTACAGCTTGTGTAATAGTCCATGTACAGTATTTTATTTTAATGAAATAGAATCTATTTAAGATATGGTGGCCAGTTCATTAATATATCGATAGTTAATAGTTTTCCATTAGTATCTGTTTTTACCTAAGAAAGAATTGGATTTTGAATGCTCAGCTTAAAGGACCAAAGAAAATATGTGTGCAATGCACATGTAAGCAGAGATACAAAGAGAAATAAGGCATTCAGGTAGAAGAAAGAGCATTAACTGGTAGTGCATTATCTAGGTTCACACAGCCATAATGGTTTTGCATACAAATAGCTCAGGTTCAAAGTCCAATAATTCCAAGTGGGAATGGAAAAGGAACCTGTTTGAAAATCTGGAAAGCAGCCATCGATCAATGCAAAAACAATGCTGAAATAGAGGGGCAAAACATCTGTACCTTTACATGCTTCATAAATGGCTCTACATGTAGAATTGAGTTTTTGAGATATACAATTTCATGGATAACTCTTGATAAAGATGAAGGATGAATTCCAAATGGCATGTTGATCAATGTATAAACATTGTATGAACAAACAGTTAACTCCCAAATTATGCTACCACACCCAAACCATCATATTATGGAATTATGGGCTATAGTTTCCCTGCAAACCATAAAATAAGGAGAGGAATCATGAACAGAGTATATGATCATGTTTATTCATGTAACATTAAGGCACAGTTTGGTGTGAGGTCTGAACTCTACTGTTGTCTATTACCCTGACATAATTATAGTTCACAGGGTTTTTAAAAAATGGTCATATTAATCTTCCTTCAAAAGAACTAAGCCCCCAAGTGAACAAATTAGCATTATCATATTACAAACATATTCTAAGGAATTAATGTGTTAGGTTACTTTGTACTAATTACATTAAACATTCTTATATTACAAAGGGTATGCTGATTTTTTTTGGCTTCTGTACATAAGTGAACGTTCAAATCAACTGGATATTTGAAATGTTATTTCTGCTTCACTAAATTTGGGGTTTTGAGACTTCCCTGGATCAAAGCACTGATGCCAGAACGCAAAATGCATGCTGAAATAATCATTCTAAAAATTTAATAGAGTGAAATTCACAAGCAATAAATCATCTTCCAGTCTGCAGGCTGCATATCATTAAGCATGAGGCTAAAACACTAGGACCATTTATATATGCATGCAGAATCAAATACAAATGGTCTATTATAAGAGTTTAGAGGCAAATTCTTTATTTTACCATAAGTTCATTGTTTCCCTATGTTCTTCTGCAGTAGCTGGAATGCAAAACTCAATCACTGGTAACTTAGGCAAGCAAATACACTGGACATTTTTGAACAATAATTTCATGCAGTGGCAAAAAAAAAGAACAATGGCATCTAAATAAAGTTATGACTAAAGCAAAAACTACTCCAACTTGTTCTTTAAAAAGATATATTTGTCAACTTTCACATGACAAATATTTGGAAAGAACACATACACACACAGATATAGTTCACGCACACACAAAATAAAGAACAATAGATATTATGACACCATTTATTTGTCAGACATGAAAATTCATGCAACTGATATGTTTTTTACCATGAATATTTCAAATATGTTACAGTCTCTGCTTTGAAATAATAGCAAGCACAGAAGCAGTTTCCTGCATACACTTTTAATTTCATCCCTGTACAATTTGATGTGGCATTGATGGACATGCCTTGGTATACCCGTATACCTCTACTTCGTGAGCTGACCTAGCTTCCAGTCAGCTTCTGGGTGTAATTTAAGTTGTTGCCTGCCACCTATAAAGCCCTACATGCCAAAGGGCTTGTGCCGTGCCCCTGGTGGAAACTGACTCTGAGGGAGTGGAGGAACAGCCAACAGGGAGTGGAAGTGTGGCTCTGGAGGTTGTGGAGGAGGCTGGGGAAGGACAAAGGCTGGTTGAGCAGTCAGAGGAGGACCCAGGCCCATCCCCTATCCATCCTAGGACATGCAGGGAGGAGAGGATAAGGGAGAGACATGGTCTGCTCAGGAGGAGAGGGCCTTGATCCTCTTCATGGGTTGCAGGTATGACAAGTGCATAAGAGTTTGGACCTGCGTACTGGCAAATGTTGGAAACAAAGTGTGTTTTATTTTGGTCTGAAGTTATCTTCGTTGACGTCCTTCCAACAGACTGGCCTTGTTATCTCCTTCAATTTGGTAAATACTTCTCCTGTTCCGTTGTGGAAATTTTGTCATTGTAGTTTGTTTGGTTTTTTATTTTATTCATTTTTATTTTTTATTATTATCTGCTCATTAAATTCGGATTGCATTGCTTTCTTTTGAAGACTATTTTTGAGTATGTTTTATCTCCAACTGAGTATTATTGAACAGTGGGGCCAAGTTGGAGGCATTAAAGGACATTTATTTACATTTTGGATTTTGTTACATTTGTGTTACACTCTGGGTCATCATAGCTTGGATAACTGAAGGACTGACATAGCATCTGCCAGGCTAGTTTGAATGGCCAAGGTTGGTGTGTTCTGGGTTCCTTCAATTAATCAATGGCATCTATTGAAACCCTAGAAGTGTTCCTACCCTCTGGAACCCTGGAAGTGTTCCTACCCTCAAGAGCTTCCTCTTGAGATACAAATGCGCCCCCCAAAAGCCTGTTATTTCAAAGGAGTTCGAAGATGTGGTGCTTTGCCCAGGCCTCTGACAAGGATGGCTGGTGCCCCTTTTCTTTCTTTTTCATGTTCCTATCTGGGTTTGAATTTTTTTTCCTCATTTTTGTTCTTTTGTCTTGTGCTGTTCTTGCATTGTCCTTTGTTTTCAAACATTTTTAACTTGGAAGTCAGGAAGCATATATATTTAATAATTAATTATTACTACGTGTAACTTGGTGCCTTTCTGATTTAAAAATTAACATTATCTAAACTACAGCTAGACTACAGATAACAGTATTCTATAGCTACCAAACAATTGACTTGCCTGGCCACTTCTTTCCGCTTCTTTCTTCTGCTTTTGGCTACACGCAAGGAAAGCAGCAAAAGTCTTTCTTTCTCTCCCCCCGAACTCTGCCAGAAATGAGTCTTTGGGACCCTGCAAGGCCTCCTATTCCAAGAGGCTGAGCCGGCAAAGACTCATTTCTGGCGGAGTTTGGGGGAAGAGAAAGAAAGACTTCTGCTGCTTCTGCTGCTTTCCTTGCATGAAGCCAAAAGATCCCAAATAAAGAATGATCGATCGGTAAGAAAATGGGGTGGGGAATTTTCCTGCACACTTTTGGAGGGATCCCCCCCCAAAAAAAATCTTCAGGAAAATCCACCACCCCTTTTTCCTACTGATCGCAGAATACCCCCCCTCTCTTTCCCCCTCCCTCTGAGAACGGAGCTCTCTCCTTAGAGGGTATTGTGTGTGTGAGGGACCTGTGTGTGTGAGAGAGAGAGAGGGGGGGGAGAACATCACCACCAGCCCTCCGAGGTTAGGTCAGATCTCTCTCTCTCTCTCCCTCCGTCTCTCTCTCTTTCTCACAATCAGCAAGCCACCATCAGTCAAAATTCATATTAGTGGTCTGTGGGATTTAAAGTTATGTGTTTGGTAGTCCCTGGTGACCGCTGATTTATGGTATTTTTATGTACCATTGTTTGTATTTATTGTAATCAATTTTGGATGAATCTTATCCCAAAAGACAGGACATACATACCTCCATACATACATATAAACATACATACATAAATGGCAACATGCCTGTTCGGACTTCACTTAAGTTCAAATGTAGCAGTTTAATAAGATATATAATGTGCAAACATGGCATATGTATTACTTTGCAATTTATTGTTTGCAGATGTTTTTCCACTCCTAACAGCATTATATTCTAATGGCATTATATTTCCAAAAGGGTAGCAAAATATTCTTTAAGAATGTTATTTGAATACTGCTTGGCATGTTTAAAAAGAAGAATGCAAAATCACAGCAGAAATTCAGGCTAGGACAAAATATGACCAACTATGAATCAGATAAGGATAGAATGCAAACAAGAATGTGGGAGTTTAAAATAGTTATAAGGAAATATGTCCCTATTGTGAACGCTTATCGAACCTTAAAATTTTTGTTGTATATTCAAGAATTATTAATAATCGTCACCAAATATCCAACAGTGTTAGATACTAGCCTCTTACCTTCAAGTACTGGATTAGATTGTAAAAGTTGTTCTTTTACTTGATTAACTTCTGTTCCTTTGCCACAAACTGCTGCCACATAAGACATGACAAGCTTGCTGGCTTCTGTAAATTATAAAAGAGAGAGAAAAATAGTTATATTCTACATGAAATAATTTATAGTATAAACGTCTGAATGAATTACTTAGATATATAGTAATGTACTTCTCACATTCATCCTTGTTTTCTTTTTTTATTTATTATTTTGGTAATATTCTGTACCTTTATTAGAGTCACCATGAAGCAAGACATCTATGAATTATTTATCTTGTTTAATATATTTACATCCTGACTTTTCAGTCAGGAACTCAAGGTTGCATAAATAGCATATATTTTTCCTGACATTAGGTTGGGCTAACGGAGAATGACTGGCCCAAAGTCCCCCAATGGCTGAAGGTCGTAACAGAATTCTAATGGAAGCATTTGATAAAAGAGAAAATAGGGAATATGTCTTCATGCCATCTAGTAAGGATTACCTTAATACTCCATTAATGGAACACTATAGCCTTGAAATCAGTTGTAATATAACAGCAATCTGAAGCATTCAAGAACATCATTAATTTTAAGTTTTGATTCTGCATCCACTTTTGCTGTCTTTTAGTGAGTTACTAAACCCATATCAAAATTTAGTTAGACTGCTGGACCATATTGGGAATTATCTATCTTTAAAGAAGTAATCTGGCATAATGGTTAAGGCACTGGAATAGAAATCAGGAGACTGTGAGTTCTAGTTCTGTCTTAGGGACAAAGTTAGCTGGGTGCAGTTGGGCCAGACACTCTCTCAGCCCTAGGAAGAAGGTGGCAATCACAAACCATTTCCAACTATCTTTGCCAAGAAACTCTTATGGACTAGTCCAGACAGTCCAGGAATCAAAACTGACTCAAAGGCAGGCAGGGAAAAGCCTTCAAAGAGAGGCTAATGGAATCCTTCTGTTCTGCAATCTTCAACCATTTGAAGAATGTGCTTGGAGAAGCAAAGCCTCCTTAAGGCCACATTCCTCTCCTATCAGGAAGAGCTCACTGTGTCCTTATAGCTGAGAAGGTCATTTAGATGGCATCTGAGGTAACTCCTGTTGTTTCTCCCTTCTTTTTCCTGATTTATTGCTCCCTTAGATTTGGTTTGCTAGGTTTTATTGCTATTTAATTATATTGTTATGTGTGTGTGTGTGTGTATGTATATGTATATGTATATGTACTGTATATGTACCATATCTCCTCAAGCTTATTTGCCTTATGAATCCTGCTAGTTGAAATGATAGACTGACAGAATTTGAATAAAAATATACTTCTGGGGACAATGGTGGACTGAAGACAGCTTCATGAAAAGAGGAGCTGATACTTGCAATTGTGACCATCATTGGAAGCCCACAAGTAGATGTCTCCTTTAACTCCCTCTGGGTAAAGAGAGGATGTGAGGTCACCCATACTGTTCTTCTTACGGTTGTTTCTTACAAAGAGACTGCAAGACACCTGTATTTGTAAATTGGGGGCCAGAATTGAGAGATGAAGAAATTTGCCATAATTGTTCCAGCCACAGAAAAAGAACCTTTCAAAGGATACTAAGCTCATGTACTTCCTTGCTAATCATCTGTAGAAAGTGCCTATAAAGTAAACTACTTCAAAATAATCAGGCAACTTCAAAGTGACGAGTGTTATAATGGATAAGTGTTTTCAATCTTTAAATATAAAAAAATGAAGATCTATCTTTATAATCTTTAAGAATTTAAAATAAACAGCAAAAAAGCAAGGCAAGGTTTGCCTATAGAAAGTTTTAAATGGATTAAGTGCTCATAAATAGGGGAAATATTAGATTTTGAGCATTAAAACTTTGAAATTAATCTTAAAGAATAAATGCATTTTTGTCGGGAGGAAAAACTGTTTTTGATATTGGAGACATAACAAGACAAGTAACTTATAACAGAATTCAAAGGTATCTTTGAGGAACTGCATCAAGAACAGCACTAGGTTTTTTTAACCAATTGTTATGTATGTTGTGTGTTCTTGGGAACAGTCTGTTATCAGAAGAAGATATTACAGAAAAAGATATGCAACAAAATCCATCCAAGAACAATCTGAATGAGACTTTCTGAATAAGAATTTGTCATAGGATATTTTTTAAAAATGGATGAACCTTCAGCAATTAAAAAGGAAATGATGATGCCAGAGAACAATTGGAATGACTGCTTTTTGTTTTACAAAACTACAAAAGAGGCTGTTTAAAGTATGGAAGAAATTATTAAGTGGGTTAGCAAATTAGAGAAAAAATATTCTGTAAAAGAAAAAGAAAAAAGGAATACAAGGTCCAGGGTGAAAATGGGACATGTTGTCATTTTGCGTGATTCTTTTTGGGTGCTAATATACAAACTGGGAAAAGGCAGCATATTGGATTTGCTTACAATTTAATATGGAGTTTAAACATCCTCCTTACAATTATTTTATTTATCCTAATTGGATAGCATTTAAATAGACTCTGTATCTGTCGTTATATTTATAGTAACAAAGTTTTGAGAATTTGTTTTCTTTAAAAGAGAAATTATTCCTTACATTGTAGTCTTTTGTTTATATTAGGAGACTGAGATTATTTTACATTTGCTAAATGTGAATTTGTTTAGAGTTTCAATATGGAATGTTTATTTGAATGGGACATGTTATTTGGGGCCATTTTCTTTGGAATTGTTGGTATTTGGTATGGAAAAATGTTGTATATTGGAGTTTGTCTTTTTTAATGAAAATATTATTATGTTATATTTTGTTTTTTGTTTACCCTACAATATTAAGACCATGCCTTTTAAATGTGGTTTTGCTTACAGCTAAGAATTAAATGTGGAATGTTGAGTTTAACTTGGTTAACTAAGATTAGTATTTCAGAGTTCTGATTGGACCTTTTGCTGATAATTGGATTGGAGAAGGGATTACAGACATTATTCTACTAACAAACTTTCAAGTTGCAAAGTTTTGCCAATAAGAACAAACCTGTTTGCACCTGGAAATTGGGGTTGTGGACAGGTTTATTTTTTTTGGCAAAATACATTTACGGAGCACCATACCCCTGGGACATTCACTCCAGACAACCGGCAGTGTTATAGCAAAACAGGTCCAGTGAGCACACACAAAAACTGGTAGTCCTCGACTTACAACAATTATAGCTTATGACTTACAACCATTTGTTTAGTCACCGTTCGAAGTTACAATGGCACTGGAAAAAAAAAGTGACTTATGACTATTATTGACTTATGACTTATGCAGTATCCCCCATGGTCACAGGATCAAAATTCAGTCTTTTGGCAACTGACTCATATTTATGATGGTTGCAATGTCATATGATCACCTTTTGTGACCTTCTGACAAGCAAAGTCAAAGGGAAAGCCAGATTCCCTTAACCACCATGTTACTAACTTAATTGCAGTGATTCACTTAACAACTGTGGCAAAAAGTCATAAAATGGGGCAAAACTCATTTAACAACTGTCTCACTTGGCAACAGAAATTTTGGGCTCAATTGTGGTTGTAAGTCAAAGACTATCTGCGTAGAGTTTAGGTACCCAGTTTATCCTTTTGTACTCGTTTTGACCTTAGGACTAGTAAAACTGGAGACATAGAATTCCAAGAAGAATGTAAGGTTCACTCCACTGTCTCTTTCTCTAGAATCCTTGTAGCATACAGCCTTTTTTGTGCTGACTTTCTTTTGCCTGGTCTATTTTTCGTATGCTATCAAATATTTTCACACCTTTTTCAGTTCCAGCGTTTTTATGTTTCCTTAACCATGAACCTTGATGTCTCACATTACTGTCAATATTTCATCTTTCTAGTTCCAACCTATGCTGAAAAAAAAATGCTCCACTATCTTTTGCGAAATAGACCTGTGAGCTGAGTAATAATGAATTCTCCTATCTGGGACAGTGGAAGATGTCACCCTATGGCTAGTCAAAGTCTTAGATTTACAAGATTGGATTGAAAAAAGAGGATGCACGTTAATATCTTTATCAATGGTAAATGATCTAATAATAGATATATTACCTGTTTTTCCAGCTCCACTCTCTCCAGTTATAAGTATACACTGGTCCTTATCCTGGTCTCTCAATGATCGATATGCTTCATCAGACAGGGCAAAACTATGGAATAAAGTACAACATATTAAGATATCTAGGTCACATCCAGTGTTACTCAAGAAGCACCAAAATGTTTAAACACTCCAATGACAAGTTAATATAAACCTGTACAAATTACAGTGGAACTTTTGGCTGTTACAAAGGAATGCTACCAGCTGCCTGTATTCTTTTCTTACAGATTGCTCATAAACACCTGGAAATGAAACTGTAATTTCTGTACTCTAACTGTAACTTATTTACTTCATACATGCAATGGAGAAGTTGGCTATTGGCTCATATTAAAATGATTTTAAGAAATGATGGGAGTGGTCTAAAAAATCAAAACATACATTACCTTTTTACAGAAAATTATAGCTATCAATCTATTCTCCCTGAAATCCATGTCTCTCATTCAACAGGAAAAATTATGATGAGATAGGATACACAAACACCATTCATACCAACCAGATCTAGGATGTGAAATGTCAGCCATTGGTATTTTTCATCATCAGTTCCAAAAATGGAATAGTACAATTCTAGAAACTCAAATTTGGAAGCTAAAATATTGTGCAATAAGACCTAATGTTGTACAGTACAGTATATTATGGTTGCAGCTGTAGCAAGTCATCAACACTATTCCTAGACTTCACTTACCTCATCATTAACATATGCTTCAGTTCTAGAACTCATATGGAATTATACACTAACATTTAAATCTAAAATATTTTAAGTAGCAACCTTTATTTATTTAAATTCATTGGTTGCCTAACTTCAATAAGATATTAACTGGTATGTTTCAGTGCTATATTGAGATTACTTGTATTAATTGTCTGAGATATTGTCTAACATGCTTGGGGTGTTGAAACTCTATAGTACTATAGAGTACTATAACATGAAAGTAATTGTATATCTGGAACATCATGATGGCCGCTTCTACCGGCCGATCAAAGTGGCTGGTGACTGCCCTTGGGGAGCTTCCATCGCCTGAAAGACACTGCCTAATGGCGAGGAGACACAGGCAGCCACGTCTTGCCCCAAAGCGGCTAAGGACTTTGCCTTCAAGGGAGCTTTTGTCGGCCGATAGAAGTGGCCTCGTGGCGAGGCGGAGTATGTGTGTGCGCTTGCCCCGAGGCTGCTTCTACTGGCCAATCGAAGTGGCTGGTGACTGCCCTTGGGGAGCTTCCATCGTCTGAAAGACACTGCCTAATGGCAAGGGGACACGGGCAGCCATGCCTCACCCCGAAGCAGCTGGGGACTCTGCCTTCGGGGAGCTTCTATCGGCTGATGTTCTATTGGTAGATCGGGGTATTCTAGCCTAGGCTACCTGCAGGCCACTCCTAAAGGCAAGTTTTCTCCTCACCCCACCACCACCCTTCCCCCCATTTCTTTTCACCTCATATATTTGTAATGAACGATGTGAGAAATGATGGGAAAACTCATGGATTAAATAGGCCTAAATTTTGGGGGTGGGGCTTAATTTCACCTCATGCCTAGAAATCATGCTGGACCTTCCTATTGGTGGAGGCTGTATTGTTGGTGAAACACGGTAGTATGGATGTGTGTTGTTGCCGGGGGTGAGTGTACTATTTCTTATTTTTCTTTTTATTCTTTTTATTTCTTTTATATGGCATTTTTATATCCCTGTAAGCCATCTTGAGTCGCCCTGTATGAGTATAGTGGCAATATAAATTTTCTAAATAAATAAATATGCCAGGCATAAGAAACCAAGTTCCAGAATAGAGTTAAAGTACTAAGAGTTTATTTTGTGCTACCTATACACAATAATCTGGTCTACTAATGGTCACGGCAAATTCACAGGGGACTGGACTTAGAACTCTTGTGGGAACGAAGTGATTCCAAACTGCTGAAACATTTGACCTTGCCCTCGGACTCAGTCTGGTCTCCTACAATATGCATTTTATATCCATAAGCATGAAACCTTCACATTTGAATAACAAATTCTTCAAATAAAGGAATGATTTTAAACATTACACATCACAATAGGGTGAGTAAAATTATAATCTAACAAAGTAAGAGACATAAACTACAGTTTAAAATTAAGCCAAGATAGTAAAAAATGATATTTTAAAATTTCTTCATGTATTTTTCACCCTTTGAAATACCATGAACCATAATTCATGGCACATAGAACAACCTTTAACATGTCTCATCCTCAACCAGAAGAATTTCCAAAAGATTATATTTACATTAAGGATGCAAATATATGGGATGGGGGAAAGTTCTGGGAAAGTTCTACCGCCAAAAAAATATTATACAATGTGCAACTAAGTATAAATGCTGAAGTTCAAACTATTCCATTTTATAAAAAAAATCAAAACCACATTTAAAGGGAGTAAAACAGTTAATGGTTAAAGAAATTATATCTTTCCTTACTGTCAGCAGCCTGTTATAGTATATAGTGATCTGAACAACTAGCAACAAAAACCACCGGTATTTTTGAATGGCATTGTTTATTTGAGAAACTCCTTGGATACAAATTATGCTAAACTTTCTTTACCAATATTCATTTTTAGGCTGACCAGAAGCAACATTTAGTTCATATCTATGAACCGTGCATCAAATTTACTGGTTCTATATGGAGACCTGTGTATTTTCACCTTGACAAGCCTAACTTGACTAACCCTGCAGACCTGCACTGAAATCATTTATAGATTTTGATTTTCATCCTGCAGAGTATGCAACCACTCAAGTTAATTGCATTTACCAACTCCATTAATATAAATTAAGATATTTAATTAGTTCAACACTCTAGTGGAGCAAAAATAAATCTTTGATAAGTTCAAATCTCTCTTTCAGTTTATATCTAGCATTTAGAAGCAGTTCTTATCTTTTTTTCTCCGTTTCTGACATCACTACCACAAGTCTATTATAAGAATAGTATCTTGGGTTCTGTGAAAATGAAGTACAATAAATTTAACTTACTGCTGTAGTAATTTTACTTCACCATAAATTTTGCCATAATCAAATCAAATCAGTTCATTACAGATCTGAGGCTAGATTAAACTTTGCCATAAATTTTAATAGTTTCAAACTGAATTTATTCCAAGAAATACATTTTATTTAATTTTTAAATCCAAGGTACACGCATTTATTTATTTATTTCCCACTTTTATTATTTTTATAAATAATTTAAGGCGGTGAACATATCCAACACACCTTCCTTCTCCTATTTTCCCCCAACAACATCCTTCTAAGATGAACTGAGTTGAGAAAGAGTGACTTGCCCAAGGTCACCCAACTGGCCTTTACAGCCAATGTGAGACTAGAACTCACAGTCTCCTACTTTCTAGCCTGGTCCCTTAATCACTAGACCAGCAATCTTTGCAGCTTGGTGGCCCAGCCGGGTGTGGGGGGGAAGAAGGGTCACGTGAGTGGTGGGTTGGTGCGCACTGCTCCACTCATGCAAGAGAGGAGTCTTTGGAGCATTGCTTGCATGAGTGGAGTTACACACACACACACACACCAGCCTGCCTTTTGTGTGGCCTGGTTCTGAAGAGGCCACAGCCTAGTAGTGGGCCACGGCCTGGGAGTTGAGGACCCCGACACTAGACCAAATTGGCTCAACCTTGAAGTGGTCTAAATATTGTCTCATCCCATTTTAAACCTTCATTTGGTTGAAATCTGATTTTCATTTCAGCCATTTTAGTGTTGTTATAGAACTATTATCTTACTGAAACATCTCTAGTAGCAGTGTTTTGATTTCTTAATCCTTATGAAACACATATGGCTCGGCATTAGATTGAAAATATCTCAAGAGACAAAATTTACAATTTATTTTGGATAATTACTATTATTTCTTCACACAATGGACAACTTCATCAGGCACTGTCTTTAAGAATCCTGGACTAGAATTTGAGCTAATAAAATTTAATTCTACAGGTTTCTTCCCCAATCCCCTACCTGTGGGAAAGGCTATATCAAAGTTGGCCTAAGAATGGGAATTATTCCTGGTAGAAAGAGGGATAATGGTTTCTAAAGGGACAACATTCTAAGAATTTCTAATGATCAGCAAATGTGAGTATTCATCTCTAAGTATTAAATGGCTCTATTAGAGTAACCTTATTGTAAAAGAATTGTCTAAGTTTGTCACTAGCTTCAAAACAACACCATTTACCACCACTTTCATCCCTTTACTACCTACATAGTCCAAAGCCACTCTCACTAATACAAGTATCAATAATGAACAAGTGTCAAATGATATTTTAAATTTCATATGATATATATGAAAGACTCAAGTGTCTAAAGAGATGTGACATTTATACAAATAAGTCCCTGAACAATGATCTAAAAACAGTAATGGTGGGGAATCATTTTAGTTTGTTTTTTAATGTAGTTTCTTCATGGAGCCAACTCAGAATGTCAACACTTCTCTTTAAAATTTACAGATGACTTTAACTATGCAAAAAACATTTCAACAGTATCCAACTGCCTTTTCTGTTGTAATTCACTGGACTCTTAGAAAAAAACTATTCCAGAAGCAAAGGGAAATCTTAGTTTGAAATCTAATGAAGATCAAAAAATTGCAATAAAAAACCCAAAAGAATACAATAGACTCCAATGCAAGAAAGTATTTTGCAGGCATGCACAAAGCTTTTAGGGTTCTTTCCCCTAATTTATTGCAACTGTTTGGATTAAATGACAAATCTCAAGAATATCATCTGTACTTTCAACCATTGAGAAGCATATAGAAACGAGTATATAGTGAATTTTCCAGGCATAATCACCACTACAGGAAAGACTGAAAAGAAATACTTACATTTACTTAGATGAAACACCAAGAATTTGAGTAGCTCTAGTTCAGGTGTCAAAGTCACATCATCACATTGGAGTCATGTGACATATCGGGACTTTTTTCCCCTTCACTAAACTGGGCATGGGCATGGCCAGCATGTGACGCATCTGTCCCGTGGGCTGTGAGTTTGACAACCTTGCTCTCGTCCATACAAACTTTCCCCCCAAAATTGGAGTCATCTATAGACAGAGCACTAATGCTACCTCAACTGCAAACTACTGGAGGCAGCCACAACCATCTTCTTCAGTCTGGAGTTGATGAAGAGATGGGAGGGGAGAATGTTGGAGCACAAACAGTAGAGAAAGTGTATACTGAACAAGAAAATCCAGAATTGTAAGATTCTAATTTGGATCTAGCAAGAGGTTTTACTTATTTAATTTCCAAATACCTATTGGATATTGGACAAAACACCCATTGGAAAAAAGTGTCCCTTCCAAAACAGTTATTAAATACTACACTGGTCCAGGTTTTGGGCTGGCACTGCAGCCCACTGTCAACCGCAGAAGCTCACTGGGTCATTTTACTCTGTTACTTTTCTTAGACCTCTACCCCACAGGATTGTTTCTGTGGGAAAAACAAGAGGAAGGAACACTGTAAATCCTGCTTTGAAGGCAAGGCTGAATATAAGGCTAGGAAGCATACAAATAAAAATAGGCAATTAAGTGCAGAGTAACAAACAAACACAACCACTAAAACCAAACATAAAATTCTAAATCAATCATGCATGAAAATTAAGAACCCACTAACTGTCCTAGGCCATTTGCCTAATGCCAATTACTGAAAATGCATGTCTTCAGAGTCCTTCCATAGGAGTTCAAAGATAAGGAATGGCATAGCCTAGCGGTGGCTAACTTTTTGGGGCTTCTGTGCCAAAAACTGCATGTGCACCAACGCGCACACACTCACATGCCGGCACTCAGATTGCAATGAGTGGACCCCCTCCCTACACCCCCTGCACATGTGCGCGCAATCCACCACCACCACCACCCCTTACCTGCACTGTGCCTCACATCTGATTTTTTTTCCTCCGGTTGGTTTGAGGCCTTTTTCAGCCTCCCAGAGGCTTGAAAAAAGCCTCTGCAAGGCTTTTCAGGACAAATTATAGGCCCGTTTCATCACTTCCGGTATTACAGGAAGTGACAAAATGGGCCTATAATTCGGCCCAAAAAGCCTTACAGAGGCTTTTTCCAAGCCTCTGGGAGGGTGAAAAAGGCCTCAAACCAACCGGGGGAAAAATCACGTGTGAGGCACATGCATGCACAATGAGGTAAGTTTGCCTGCGGCTCGCATGCAAGCACAAGCGGCTCTGCGTGGCACGCATGCCATCAGTTCACCATCAAGGGCATAGCCCATCTATAAGTGAATTCCATTCAAATGGTATTGCCAAGCAAAGAAAAAAACTTTGTTTTCCATGGCTGCCAATTTTATTGATTTTAGAAACTGATAAGTAAGAAGCGCCTCAGGGGTCAGATTAACACATTGGATTAATTATAATGGAGTGCAAATAATCCCCCCTTTTACTTGTTTTATATTTCTTTGGGATTTTTTTATTCATGTGAATTAAGATGACCATGGATAGTGTGGATATGTTAATTTCTGTTCAATTAGCTGCATCCTGCAGCACCATATACCATTAGGCCCAAATAGTCACAGAGTGTGTAAAATTTAGGACAAAGTGGCCAACAATGATGAAAGGCCAAACCTTAATCCATCGTTGTTCTACCAGCCAAGATCATGAAATTCTTCAACAATGCTGTCATCTGAAACAGTCTTTGATTCTTACATCGGAATCAGATATGGCAAGTATCCTTCAGACTTCCATGACTGACTTCTTTTGATGTACACAATAAATGAAATTTACATGTCTTTGGAAAATCTTCTGAATTTTACAGAGCCAATTATACAGAACTTTTCTTTCTGCCATCCTAGCCCAAAAGCATATCTGATTAGCATTCCAAATTCTACAAAAGGAAAGTTCCATGCCAGAGTACAACTACATGCAACACACACACATCAACACTGATTCATATCTATTAACATTAGCAGCTCATAGCCAGAATACATGTATAGACCTTTTATTTATTTCCACATCAAGACCACTGTACCCTAAATACATCTTTGTCCTCCTTTGCTTAATTGAATCCTAGCTTTTCAAAAAAAGATCTTAAATACCTTCATGTAAATGTTTAATTCATATTAACCACTTAGCCATACTCTATCCTGCACACTCACCATTCCATCCCCTCCAGCTCTGACACTATTATTTTGAATTTGAAAAGTTAAAGAGAATATAATGAAGTATCATTACCATTTAATTTCCTTTATGACAAGCTTCTGCTTTTAGCATGTTTGAAGGGTTAGGATTAGGGTTAATCTTTGAAGGACAATACATTTAATGAAAACTCTTAATTTATAGATCAATTAGCTTAATGTTATTTGGGATTAAAATAGTAGAAAGTATAGTTAAAG
Source organism: Pseudonaja textilis (assembly GCF_049901715.1). Taxonomy (NCBI): domain Eukaryota; kingdom Metazoa; phylum Chordata; class Lepidosauria; order Squamata; family Elapidae; genus Pseudonaja; species Pseudonaja textilis. Next base: position 176,965,312 of record NC_141990.1, read on the forward strand.
GGGAAAAAACCCAAGCAAATAGAAGAATAAATTTAGCTGAAAAGGATGCAGCTACATGGCTCTGCAAGGATACACTATTTCAATAACTTTCTAGATTTGAAAGTCCTAACAAGCACATAAATGGGATTTCGCCAAAAGTAGTGTACAGTAGGCTTCCCAAAAACTTATCCTGTGTAAATTCAGTAGCTATGGTATAAAAAGAAATATGCTTTATAAACTGGGGAAGACACAAGGGAGAGAGATATAATTTTCATTCAGAAAAATATTCATATACTCTAAGTGAGATGCCCTCAGAGACCAGAGCTGCAATCTGTAGAGTGTAAAAAGGAGAATCCAAAAGTGATGTTTAGTAAAGCATGTCAGTATGAATGATGCACCTCTCCTTGAAGCATTAAAGCAACCATGTCTTTTGGAACACCTCTGCTGATTTGAAAGCTAACCCCAATTGCACATATTTATAGCACATAAAGCAGCTTGAGCACAAACGTAGGCATAAATGGCTAGAGGTAGTGTTCAAAGTAGCTTCATGAGCTTTCTACAGGATGCAATTATTTTAATGCTCCAAGGAGACTGCTTCACTCATATTAATAGAATCACAGAATAATAGCAATAGCACTTAGACTTATATAACTCTTCACAGTGCTTTACAGCCCTCCCCAAGTTGTTTGCAAAGTCAACATATTGCCCCAACAATCTATTCTAGATCCTTATTTACCAACCTCAGAAGAATGGAAGGCTGAGTCAACCTTCAGCTGGTCAAGATCAAACTCACTGAATTCTAACCACTGCATCACCATGGCTCTAATAGGGTTGGAAGCAATCTTATCTTTATCTTATATATTTGGTATTTTCTAGCCACTAAACAAATTACAACAGGGGATGAAAAAATATATAGTTTACTGTCTCTGACTTGGAATGGATAATGTTTGCATTCAATAGCTTTTCATTTTAGTCATTCCTTCATTCATTTCAAAATACTTTACCCATATTTCCCCAGATCCAACAATATGTAACTCAGGCCATCCCAACGAGAGCCCCCTGCCCACCTGTATATGCCATCTTCCTTCTACTTGTGATCAGCATTTTTTCTTCCTCAAACCTGGCATACAATTCTCCATTTCAATCCTCCATGCTCACTTTACCATTCAAATGCTAGAGATCTATTTGTTCCTTCCATTTTCTCGGTAAACTGATTATTCCCATCTCTGACTTTGACCTTAATGCTCATTTCTCACTTAACAAAGAAGTGTTCCTTTTCTTTCCAGAGGCATTTCACTTTCTACTGCTATGCAATGCAATTTACCATTGAAGACATATTAACTCATCCTATATACATGAACACTGAACGTGTGAACAAAATCCAAAAGTAATCAAATTCAGAGTAGATCCTGTCACATGTCCAGTGCTAATGACATGTTGGGATAGCCCTATGATCTTATGGCAACTGTATCAATATATAATCTCCTTCATATTGTTAGCATTTATAGCTATAAACCTCAACAGCATGCCAGTCTTGTGAGCAACTATATAATTACAGAACCAACTGAATATTTTGAATTTCTCTTATTTAAGACATTCAAACATGTGTTTCAAATTTTGTTAAGATTTCAGCAAGACTATCCACAGCAATTTTTTAAAAATGAAATAATCAGCTTCTTGCAAAGTTATCACATAAAAGACAAACCTATCAGGTATTTTTTCCATATCAAATCCTATCCCCCTCCAATAATATGAGGTTTTTAAATCATTCAACATTAAACAATCATATTTTCTTTGCAAAATTTTATTTTAAAATTTCAAATATTCAATCAATTTTTACTTGTCATCCCTATTCCTCTTTTCAAAAGCTGTGTGGCTCCTAGAAAATAGATATTCATAATTCCAATTTACCATACTATAGAAAGGAATGAAATTAATATGGCAAAGGTTTGAGCCAATATCATTAAAGCATTAACCCATATTATGCAGTTTTTTAAAATCTAATCTCTTTAACTACTTATCTTCATTATGATTTCAAATTTTATTTTGAAATCATTTTCCTTCAGCAAAATATGGTTGTCCTGTTTTGCTTAATTCAGATGAAGTTAATTAAAAACCTTTCTTTTAAAATGACCTTCAGAAACAGCATTTTGTCTGTTTTTGAATTTTATTCTACAAAAATGAACGGACTCTAGGAAAGAAAAAAACATTGTCTGTTATCATCTTAATATTTGTTTTTTTAAAGTTAACTATCCAAGGGAGCCAAATACACTGGTTAAGGTATAGTGGATAAGTGGTTAAGGTGCCAGGTTAGAAACTGGGAGTCAGAATTCCAGTCCCACCTCAGGGCCAACTGGGTGATTTAGGGCCAGTCATTCTTTCTCAGCCCTAGGAAGATGACAGTGGCAAACCATAGTCAAGAAAACTATAGGAACTACTCCAGGCAGTCACCAGGAGCCAACAATTACGCAAAGGCATAAGATCATTAGTAAATGTCTCAAGATGGTTTAAACTAAATTTTAACATTGTAAAATAGCCATCAATCAAATAGCTACCTTTCCATAGACTTAATACCACATGTTAATCTATAATATGGTTTGTTTTAGCGACAATATAATACACAAATACAGAATGGCTCAAACAATTTCTGGTTTTAGGACAATTATAGTTTGATACCTGCAGCTAGCTTAATGACTGCTACTATAATTGAATGTGATGTGTATGGAGCTGCTTGGCTCATTTTTGCTGTCTTGGTTTATTCATTATTTGTGAATGTATCTGTATTCTGCCCAAACCTCTAACAAGAAAGAATAGTTAAGAAAGGAAGGGAAAATGAGCCCAGGAATTAGCAATGAGTAACAAATCATATGGGAAACTGACTTTAATTTGTTTCTGATCTGAATATGTGAAAACAGCAATTGTTTAAACAGCCCACTAGTTTTAACTGGAGGACGTAAAGATATCAAAATCAAAAGCACTACTTAAAATATATTCCCCCAATATAAATCCAATTGCTAATTCATGAAGTATACCATCTAGCCAGATCAAAGAAAGGAAGCAGTTAATTGTCATAATTTTTCACAGACAAGAAGATTATAATCTGAAACTGAAATACGTTGCCACACCTGCTTAAAAGGGTCTGTCACATACACAATTTTCTGTTTAATAAACTAAAATTTACATCAAAGCTCCAGTGTCTCTTTCAATCTAAAGTTTACATTCTGTAGATTAAAAAAATAGGATTGTTGTTTTAGCCTTTCAGAGGACTTTTTTTGCTAGGACTGTCTCCAAATATAACCTTTCCCCCCCCCCCCCACACACACCTTATGGAGTCTCTTCATTAAGCAACCAATTGTGTGATCTGTTCTGGCTGCTCACCCATAGCATGTGGCACCCTCTTTCGTGTTCAATGCCCTCACCATCTGGAACTGTTAGCGGCTCTAAGCCTAATTGACTCATATCTCTTTACAAATCCCATATTAATTAATGTGCATGCTTATAATACTAAAAGAAGACCAACTTTTATTCCTGAAAATTAGGAGGAACAGAATCAAATATCGTAATTAGTTTACTCTTTCTGCCTACCCTATCTCATAAAAGAGATTTACATTTTGTGCATATACCGCAAAAATAAGGTTTCTTTTTGCTTTTGTAGTAATTTAGTAATTTTCAACCACAATCTTCAATATCTGGAAATATGTCCTTATTAATCAACAGTATATTTTTTAAATGAGGAAAAAGAGATTTCTTCCTTTTTAAAAGATGTGGAGACAGGAATAGATTAAAAAAAAGAATGGAATTTAAATATTTGAGGCTCCAAAATATAACTATCTGTTTTTTGAAAAAAAAATAAAAACCTTAAAAACATATAAATAGAATATGAGAGTAACAGTGACATTTACTGTATTAACTAACTATTTTACAATTATGTATTTCTGGTTGATGAACTAGAAACTGCTCTAAAAATTTAAGATTTTTTTTAAATCCTCAAAACTCAGTTACAAAGTTATAAAATAAAACTCTAACATAACATGTTTTACATGCTGTCTTTTCTCCTAAAATAAGTATTACTGGGTTAAGTATGTCAAGGGTGCCTCTTAAAGTTTAAAGATCTATATCCACAAAGTCAAATATTAAAAACTGAAATGGACTAAGCAGTATAGATAGGGGAAAAAATAAAAATAAATCAAATAATTGAAAAGTACAAATCAGCATAGTATAGAGCACAGGTGTTGCACAAAAGGTCCTACATAATTACTTCTAATTTAGAATTGTTATGCAAGGTCACTCTTTTCATAAGCTTCTATTGCCTCTGCGAAAGTGAAGGAGAGGTGCCCATCTCCAGCATAATAAAGATTAGCTTTCTCCATCACTTTGCTGACTATTTTCTCCCATAATGCTTCTATTCAATTCAATCTGCTCACTATTTCTGTATAGAATAAATCTCAGGTTGTAAAAGCACAAAGGGTAGTAGCAGCCACAAAGTCAGATCACAGGTATTGCCAAAGTACAGCTGCATGGCTGAAATTGTTTATCTACATTTATTTCTTACATTCCCCCTAGCAGGCTAAAAAAAATTCTCAAACTCCTAATAACATAATACTTAATTAGATGTATATTAAAAAAGTTTTTGTGATTATCTTTATTGTGCCTGGAGGTATTTTAATATACGCTGAAAAACACCATGAATCCCATGAGTCAACAATATAAAACTAATAAATACATTTGTTGATTTGTGATGAACTCAAGTACCTGGTATATTTCCTCACACACTGCTTTGCCTCTTGCTTTAGATTATTTTTCAATAGCCATTTTTTTTTCCACAGAACCTGCTCTTGTGCCCTTTGCAAGCTCATAAACTCTACCTTGTCATACTCTATACTGGATTTACACGGTATAACATGTTATGACTACTGCAGGCTTTCAGCCTTAAGATAACTGGTTGAAGGCAAGACTTATGTAGAGCAACCTCTAACCAGGATTCCATATGAGAATGGAAGCAACTTTAACATCTTGTTAGCAAGAACTTAACCACAAGGAAAGGCAGCCAGAGCATTCACTTCAAGCAGTTTAAAAGTAACATGTTCTACCTTCTACATCAGGTGTGTCAAACTCATGTCATCACAGCTGTGTCACATGATGTATTGGGACTTTTTCCCCCTTTGCTAAACTGAGTGTGGGCATGGCCAGAGCGTGATGCATCTGGCCTGTGGACCGGGAGTTTGACAGCCCTGTTCTACATCAACCATCCCCAATCAGATTTCCTCCAGATATGTGATATCCATACCCATTTTCAGCTGGTCTTATCATTGATTAGTAATAACATGTTTCAAACAGTTGCGTTCCCAAATAAATCAAAGGGTTCATAGAATAAAAGATTTTTTTTAAAGCATGTGTTTCAAATTCTAAATTACTCAGAGTCATATGACTGGGATGGTAACATAGTAAATAAAAATAAAAAATGGATCAAAGTATCAAACATGAATAGTAAGCCAATTCTGAGGCATCGCCTCACCTGAATATTTGGAGGTGGAAAAATGAGTTACCTGTCTTGGTGAAACTCGCTGTTTCAATTTTAAGAAAAGAGTTTTGTATATGCATATACTATAAATGAAAGAATGAATAACACAACTTTTCTTTGATTCACAAACAAAAAGCAAAAGCAAGTATTGCCTCATTTTAATGATCCACTTTGCTAAAAAGATTCAATCAAAGCTTTGCTGCCTTCTAAACTGTAGTTATCTGCTTATCCAATGAAGAAATAACCTAACATCATTTATAGCTAAAGAAACATCATGGGGGGGAGGGGGGCAAGATTTTAAAGTCTGTTTGAAGGTGGGATCCATATGGATCTCCAGAAGATGCTGCTCTAAAGGACAGGTGCAATCACAGAAGGATGGGGGGAAGGAGCAGTCTCTTGCCTCAATTTATAAGAAAAAAACTGCTCTATGGATTTCTTGTACTCCACTTACTGTTTCTTTAATTTATGGCAAGAGGCACTTATGGCAGCAGATGGATACCATTTGTATGCTTTCCCCTCTGAAAAGGAGGGGGGATTAAGATTTAAGGCAATATAAATGGCACACTTTCAGTGAAAGGAATTGACAGCTGTACTTAATTGCAGCTAGAGACCTCAAAAAATAATAGACATTAGGGTTTATTAGCATAAGGGAAGAAGAATGATCAGTGCGCTAGCAAAAGATTTCAGTTTGCCTTTACATGATATTTAACTAAGTAGTGTATTGTTTATTTCTATATATTTTAATTCTTTTGGGTTCACTCCTTTTTCATTTTTTAATTCCTACAATGGAGTGAATTCACTTATAAATCCATGGTACAAAAAGTATTAGAAAATGGGTTTTGAAAATCTTCCTCAACTTGATATCCTCTGTAAATGTTAGACTTCTGTTCCCATGTCTCCAACTAGCATGGTTATTATGCCAACTGAGAAATTATGGGAGTTGAAACTCAATATCTTTGGGGAGAACTAGGTTTGGGAATGTAAATGTAAAAGAGGCTTAACTTGAAAGTAGTCCAGATTTCAAAAAATAATAATAAAGAACTCTTCTTCCTTACAAAATGTAGAACCAACTCATAGTTTTCTTCTTAAGACAACAGGAGCTTCTTCAAGTCTTTATTAACTGCCTGAAACCATACTACACAGAAATTTGTCTGAATGTGCACCAGAGGAAATGTGTGATTATGCCCATCAGAATTATTTGTATATTCTGTGTAAAGTCTGACCAACACTGTAAAAACTCTGTCTATAATGGGGGTTGTCAATTAAACAAACATGATAAAATTGAACTTTTCCTAGAAACATTTGGAACATCCAGCTAATGAACAAAATCAATTTTCTGCTGAATTAGTAGACTAATCTTTAATAAAACTTCTTCTTTTAGGATTGAAATTATTAATCTAGTTACTGATGGAAAATCTGAACCCCATATGAATAACTAGATGGAAAAGTTTAACCAACATTGTTTTGGGCATAGATAAATCAACTGTTGGTGACTATGGGCTGCTAACCAACCAGAAAAATATTGGGTTTTGCTATGAAGCCAGAAGAGCAACAATACTTTGCTCAGATTTTCCTTAGTTGTGGAACCTTTGAAAAATGGAAAAGTTTTGTACTGAGTCTTTTCTAGAGACTACAGCTACACCTCAACTTTTTATTTTATTTTTATTTATTTTTGTCAATTGCTTACAAGATGATAGGCATAAGTAGAAGCATAGTTAAGAATACATGGATACATATAAGAAAAATAAAAACAATAGGACAGGGACGGTAGGCACGTTGGTGCGCTCATGCACACTCCCTTGCGTTTATGCACACCCCCTTATAATCATTCATTCAGCAACCATTCAAACTTACCATTGCATTGAACAAAGGGATTTATGACCTGAAAGTAGAGCCACTGAAACATCTTAGAATCACACAATCCAAATGTGGGCATTTGGCAGCTGTACTTTCTGATCTCAGGGGTGCTGCAACTTCTCTGCCTTCCTATTTCCCCTCCTATCTATGCTCTTTTGGCCCCCTAGTGCCCTCATCTCCTCAAACCCAGCTGACCTTCACTGCCATCTCGCTCTGCTGAGGAGGTATGCCTGGCCTGGCTGCTGGGCCCTATGGGGATGGCCATGTAAAAAAACCCTAAAAGGACAACGCTATTTAAAGGGAAAATACTCCTTTAAATACTCCTTTTGCTGTGCTTCTGGGCTGTATGGGCTGGTTTTGTGCTGCAAAAAAGGGGGGGAAAGATGGAAAACAGTCTCTTTTTCCTCATTTTTTTTCTGGTACAAAGTCAGCTCCACACTTGTTATAACAACTACATCGTTTTCCTCAGAATGTAAGAAAGAACCTTCTTCAGTATAGGTTATGTATATGAAGACCACAGAATAAAACTAAATATGAAAGTTATTTTCAAGTAAAACCTTTCTGATTTCTTTGATTTAAAGTTCTCCATTTTTTCCCCTCTCAAGAGGCTTAATATTCCACAGCCCCATCAAATGGATTCAAATTCTTGTTCTACAATTTATGCCATATACTTAGTAATTTGATTCTGATATGAGCAAACTTACTATTTAAATTAAGTACATTCTAACATCAGTGTCCAGACTTCCTAAATGTGCTTCTGAGAATTGAAAGATGCAGGAGAGAAGAAAAAAGCTTACTCACACAATGTTAGTTGGAATGCAGACATCCACGATATAAAACAGCTTACACAGAGAAAGCAAACAAAAAGGCATACAATTCTAGTATTGTATTCACTGTACAAAATAAAGTTAGGGAGGAAGAATACAAGGCCCACATACAAAATGAAAGATTCATGACTTGGAAGTGCTATACTGGAGAAGGATGTTGATACCACTTATTGACAACATGTTAACATGGATTAGTAGTGTGAGACAGCTGCTGGAAAGACTAATGCTCTTCTGGACAGCATTAGAAGCAGCCCTGGATCAAAGGGATATAAAGCTATTATTCCTTGGCACTGGCAAGACAACATCTTGAATGTTACATATAATTCTGGGTACCACATTTCCTTAAGAATACTGATACAAAAACTACTCAGACCCCCTACAAAGATAATACAGCGACCGGACTGAAGGACATGTTCTGGGAGGCTCAAGTGACCTGGGAGCTTCAATCTGGAGAAAAGAAGGCGGAGCTGAGAGATTATATCAGTATTTAGGTACAGTATATGAGAGGCTGCCATGGGGAACCATATTCCACTGCCATAGATAGGAGGACTAAAGTAATCAGAATACATTGCAGCTATCTAGGTCTGATTTAAACACAAAGAAAAGACCCATATAACAGTGGAAGACTCAACCCCAAGAAAAGAAAAGACCTATATAACAGTGGAAGAGTCAACCTATGAAAGTGGAATGCCAGACCTATAGCAGAGTTTGACTGTTTTCCCTGAATACCGTAGAGGATTGGATTAACGATCCTTGTGGCCCCTTCCAATTTCAGAATTCCATATCTGTGTCAACTTTCAATTTAACATTTCTCTAAAAACCATGAAGTAATTTTTTAAGGAAAAGAACTTATTTTTAGATAGGTTCTTTTTCGCTGTCCATCAGCTTCTTGATTTTGCACTGGTCATGGAGGAAGACAAGTTATTCCTCATTTCTTTCCATTGTCTTTCAGTCTACTCATTAAAATGTAGTTATTTTTACCATCCTGTTTCATGGCTAATTTCCTCTTTTTCCATGCTGTTCATGGCAGAAGTCAGTACAAAAATGCAAGTCCTGCATTCTCCAATTCAATATATTTTACACCTCTTATAGCCTATAGCTGAGGACAAATAGGAGCTGAGGAAGATTACAATTAATTTTTAGCTTTACAAAACTTCCATAATCCCCACGTAAAATGAAAATGATAATGATGAGCTTATATTCCTGAAGTCTAACAGGATTTAAGAACATAAATTTCTTGACTCACATCTGTTGCCTTTCATTATCAGTCACAAACACTGGTATACTACTGTATGAAAATTATTTTGAATAAATACTTTTTTCTTATATTACACTCATCCTGAACTCAGAGAGGTGCTTTGGATGAAAGGCTGAGTTACCTAGCATGCAAAGATCACTCCAAGCTTGTGGATTCCCTTCCTCTGGACGCTTTTGGATCCTCTTCTCTCTTCTGCCAAGCTTTTAGTAAAGGTTATGTTAGCATTAATTTATATTAAGCCTTTTAAAACCTTTTGTCTTCTGTTTTACTAACTGTTGGCCAACTTGAATAACTTGAATAATTAAGAGGTAGGATACAAACTGAATGAAAGAAAAAACAAAGACTTAGATACTAAGTAGTTTAAGAGAAAGGCAGCTTATTTAGAAGACCTTTCCCATGATTATGATTCCTACCTCTCCATCTGTCAAATGTGCCCCTAAAAGGCCTCTCCCTGAAATTCACAATGAGGTAGACAGCTGCTAAAAAAGAAAGGGGAGGGGCTGCCCCAAATATGGAGAGACAGCACAGAAGTTTCCTTCCACTCCTGCAACTTAACAACAAAGTTTCCTTATATTATATTAACAATTTCAAGCTACTCACAGCAAACCATCTCTTTTTACAGTAGTTTAAGTGTGCATGTGTGTATACATATTCATATGATATATACATAAGTTGTGTGTGTGCGTGTGTATAATTTGAATTATGATTGAATTATAATTACTGTATTGAGAGTCACATTCGTGGGTAAGACATCAGTCTAGAAAGCAGGAGACTGTGAGTTCTAGTCCTGTCTTTGGCATGAAAGCCAGCTGGGTGACTTCGGACCAGTCACTCTTTTTCAGCTCATGACACCAGGCTTGGCAGACAAGCTGGTCAATCAATTCCTATCACAACCAATGCAGCAAAACTCAGTTGATTTGAAAAAGTGGACCACATACTTATGGGGAAAATGCTAGAAAGGAAATAATTGAACTGTAAACCTACTCCAACAAACATCTATTATTATTATTGTTATTGTTGTCATTGTCATTATTTTAATTTATAAAATCTGGGCTTTCTAATAATTTAGAACAGTGACAAGGGGATTATTTAGTAAACAAAAAGAAAAAAGGGAGGCTGGAGAGGATGTTGTTATAATTAGTACTTTTAGAAATTAATGACTCTATTAATCTAAATGTAACTAAATTCTACCTCATATACAAACTGTACAGCTGGCTGGCTGATATACCTATGAATGTATATAATAGTCTATTTTATACTTCTGAGATTTATTCTCTACTTATCAATTTGATATGGCCCAAGGGCTAATCAATAAAGACTTATTATTATTATTATTACTTATCTCTCACCTAAATAAAGATACTGGGTTTGATTTCCATGTTGGCTTAAATACATGGAATTCCTTCTGTTACTCTTACAGAATAGAGCTTTCGTACTACACTCCCACCACTTCCTGGTGTATTTTTTTTCCTGCTCCTGGAAATGCTATGATATATTATGCAGACAGCTGCAGCTGAAGAGGAAGTTAACAACAATAATTTCCCCCTCTATATGAATGGAGATGCAAACTCCTTTCTGGTCCACATCTAGATGGTACAGTTTCCAAGTAACTGATCTCAAAGCAGAAGATTTTTACTTCTCACAGGTCACTGGAAAACTGGCTATAACTGTATATTTACAATGAAATTTAAACGTTTGTGAAGCCTTTTCAATTCTTCTATATAAATATGATATAAGACATGACCTATTCTCCACACAAGTTCTAAAGCTAGATAAAGGGAAAAAAGAGGGTCAAAAACATATTTGTTTATTCTTCTACTGAAGAAAATGTAAAGCTACAAATTTGTGTCTACCTGCCCAGTTCTACTCTATGCTACTTGCTGTGTATGAAACTATAGCCACTATAAGATTACTGTTTTGTCCAAGAGTTACATAGAATAAAAAAATAGTAATGAGAAAAAATATAAAGGAAATAACATAGGATAATTAAATAAATAAAATAAAATAAAATAAAATAAAATAAAAATAAATAGTAAAGGAAAGCAAAATATGCCCAATATTGCTCTTTTTACCAGGGGAAATTAGGTGATAGTATAAGACAAATTTTAGTGGCCTATGAAAGAATCTGCTATGTAATCCAATTTTGGTCTATGATATTACTAGAAAATAACTTTCTTCAACTAAAAAAACACATTCTAAAACTTTAATTGAATAAATGTCCAGATTTCCTCCCTTGGGGGAGAAATGAGCTGCAAATACACCATATTCTAAGTGCTAATCAAAGGCACAATAGATCAAAAACATTCTCCTTCTTACAGGAAACAGCTGTTTCTATCTATAACCTATGTTGTTTAAAGAACAGGATGGATGGAAAGTTTCAGCCTTATACTTACATGTGAGGCCTGAGTTCATAGAAGTTTCTGTTTCTGTATTCTTCCACTTTGTCTGCTGAATAAATTGGGAGTGATCTATATGGATTTATCGATATCACCACACTCCCGATGTAAGTCTGTAACAGAGTAAGAAAGTGTTTTTAGTAGGTGATATTGCAAATATTCCTACAAAATATATTAGCAACAGCTCAACTCATGGTATAGTGATATTCAACGCACTGTCAAACATAAAGGTTTCAATAAGTTTAATTCTAGACTTAAATCTCTCACCATGATTGGATGTTTTAACCATTCCATTAAGGTTATAGATTAAGTTCAGATTAAATTAAACTGACAGCCAATTTTGTCTAATAGTTGGGATGTAGGACTAGAAATCAAGAGACTATCAATGCTACATTCTCTTTAGGCATAAAAGATGGCTGAATATTCTTGAGCCATTCATTTTCTCTCAGCCCAATACTTCTTACAGGATGAGTATTACATAACTTATCTTGAGTTAACACCAATAGAAACAGCCACCTTTAGGCAACATGCTTGAAAGCAAATCTTGAAAGCAAATCACCATCAGTCAATTGCAGCTTTACTTGAAATAGCTTGCATCCTGTAACGATACCTTTAACACCATCAAACAGTTGCCTATCCTAGGATCTTGAGAATTGCTAATCGCAGGTCCTTGGAAAGGACTCCATAGGTGGCTAAAAAAACAAAATACAGAGTCTGAACATTCAGCTGATTGTCTAATGAACCATCATCATCATTGTGAGCCATGGTCGTGCAGTGGTGAGAATGCAGTACTGCAGGCTTTTTCTGCTGACTGCTGGCTGCCAGCAGTTTGGCAGTTTGAGTCTCACCAGCTCAAGGTTGACTCAGCCTTCCATCCTTCCGAGGCCGGTAAAATTAGGACCCAGATTGTTGTGGGGGAAATGCTGACACTGTAAACCACTTAGAGAGGGCTACTGTGTAAAGCACTGTAAAGCAGTATGTAAGTCTAAGTGCTATTGCTATCATCATCATCATCATCACCATCTCCCAATGAGGCACCATGATATGGTTGTGGGCTTGTGTGCTCTGAGGAAAATGAAACTATGCCAGTGGTTCAACCATGCTGGACAAGTCTCATCTGAGTAGCGAGATGAAGAGTGTCTCTCCCATAAAATAATATGGTGAGATGTAATTTACAGAAACTCATATTGGATTGGTCAATGCCAGGTTCAATGTGTTGGAGTTCCTGGACATCTGATGACAAATGGGCTCAGGACTGTTGGCTGAACAACTAGGGCCAGCAGAGACAGAACTACTGAAAGAAAAATTGTTCATCTGTCACAAATATACAAATATTGAAAACAAAGAAATAATAATAATTCCTCCCAAGAATATGTTGTTGTACTCAGTTAAACATTCAACAGTGATGGTGTCAATAGTTTTTTCCAAAAGTGTTTCTGTACCCTCCAAAGGACTTGGTTTGTGATCTGGTCATGAACTGAGAGTCCTTCTAAATTCAGCTGGCCCAGAATGCAGTACAGAGTAAAACTACAACTGAACATCCTGCACTAGTTATTAAATTTTTAAGCTTAATTTGAAGTGTTGGTTATTATCTCTATATGGCAAAGAACCCCACTATTGACTTCTTATACCCAGTCCTGTCCAGCTGCTCTACAAATAAATGTGTTCTTCTTTTAACATGTCTTGTACATGTTGAGGATTTCCCCCCCTTATTCAGATGTGGGATTCTACCAGTTCGCACCTATTCACCAGAACCGGTTGTTAACATTCTAAGCAGTTCAGAGAACCGGTTGTTAGAAGAAATTACTGGCCTAATCCTGTAAGGGAGGCAGGAAGGAAATATCCTGGTGCTGCTTATAGAAACTGCCTCTCCGTTAACCCTTATTACATTCTTGGCTGGACTAGACTTTCTGTCTCAGGAACTTCTCTGGAGTTTTTTCCCCTCCTTTGCTGGTACTTTGCTTGTGTGGAGTGACCATTCAGTTACAATGGCACTGAAAAAAGTGACCATTTTTCACACTTACGACTGTTGCAGCATCCCCACAGTCATGAGGCCAGGTGAGGAGTTGCGTGCCTCAATGTGAGTGATATTGTGTTGGCCACACCCAGCAATAACATGACCACCAAGCCATGTCCCACCAAGCCACGCCTACCACCTAAGCCACACCCACAGAACTGGTTGTTAAAAATTTGAATCCCACCCTTGCCCTTATTGTATTTGTGTGTGTGTGTGTGTGTATACACACATACATACATACATACATGTATGTATATCTATCTATCTATATGTATATATGTAAGTAATACCCAGGAAAAGTATTTGAGAATGCTCAGAAATGTCAGAACATCACCTCTTTAAAACAGTCACACATTTTTTAAGGAATCTGCATGTAAATTGCACAGTAATACTGTTATCTTATAAAAATTATCCAGCGGGATGCCTTCAGATCTATCAAACAACACATACCAAATTGAAATTATGAGAACTGAGTAACACAAGGGGAAGGGAGGGGAGAGTTGATAAGCTTGGCAAGCTAGTAGGATATAAGCTCCTATTCCAAAATGTGTATTTTACCATTAGTAAAGCTAAATGATTTGGCAACGGGTTTTTTTTTCTTATTGCATTGCAAGTAAAAGTTAGCATAATTTCATTTTTTATTATTAGAAGGCAAAAGCAAAAAAACAGCTGGAGGTGAAAATAGTTGAACTGTTATTTATTACCATGTAATAAAGAAAAGTTACAAGAAACAAAAAATGCTGAAGCAGCTAGAGAATAAATCTCATAGCTGAAAAATTCTATGGAGAAAATTTTATCTTTGGAAAACAGAAGGGGGAAAACTTTAAAGGTCACATCTAATGAGGATTGTAAATTAAGCTTCTCTGATATTTTGAAAATTAAAAAAACAGCTGTTCATTGGGGTATAACCCCAATACACCACATTCTAAAATAGCCAGTATATTCAAAGGTCAAAGAACTACAGTACGCTTAGAAAGAAGTACAAATGTAATTGCCATATGTAAACCGAAGAATGTCAAGAAGTTACTATTTCGGGTTGGGCCGTACTCAGGATTACGTTTTTAATGGGGACCTTTACAGTCCCCAACCTGGCAAACTTCAGATGCCAATTGTGTGTTCTGAATTTGCAGTCACACCAGGTTGGAAGAAACTGCCCCCACGTTCTCACTCCACAAATTTTATACTTTGCAATAGGGGAAGGTGGGGGCAGGGAAAAAGAATTTTCCCACACAATTTCCTCCTTCCCACTAGGATTCTAATATAAACAAATAGAGATATAAATGACTTAATTCCTTGAGCATGGAATGAGTGTAATTACATTCCATTGATGAAAACAAAACTCCTGGGGTAGTGGGAAGAAAAATGCCATGACATCTAAGGAATTAGAATATCCTTTACTTGTTCTTCTACTGCTACTATTTTAGAATTTCATACCCCAAGGATGGGTCTCATGATTAAAGCACAGGAAAACAGCAGACAATTTGGATTCCATTTCCTGCTTTACCACAGGGCTGGTTATGTGTTTGGACAACTAACTATTTAGGTTTTCTTCATAAAAACAAGTTAAAACTTAAATATGAATAATTCAATTGTTCTCTCAGTTTACCTACATATGGAAAATTTCTAACTGCTGTTTAATTGTAACTGTTTTTAAAACATACGCTAATAACAAGCGCCTCTCTTTTTAAATATGCAAAGCAAATGCTGAATTAAACTAGAATGCTTTTCCATATCCTATGATGATTGAAAGATTTTTAAATCTTTTTTGGAGGTGGGGGTGTCAGTGAACACACATGGAGAACTATTAGAAACTGTTCCCATTTATAAAACAGCTGCAATGGCAGAAAGAAATGATTTCACCGTAATGGAAAATGATTGAGGCTATATGACAATATAGGTAGTCCTTGACTTACGACCACAATTGAGCTCAAACTTTCTGTTGCTAAATGAGGCAGTTGTTTATTGAATTTTGAATTTGGATTCCCTGTTGCATTTGCCTGTCAGAAGGTCGCAAAAGATGATCCCATGACTCTGGGGCATGGTAACAATCATAAATACAAGTCAGCTGTCAAGCATCTGGATTTTGATCACATGACCATGGAGATGCTGCAACAGTCATAAGTGTGAAAAATGGTCATAAGTCACTTTTTTCACTGCTGTTGTAACTTTGAATGGTCATTAAACAAACTGTTGTTAAGTTGAGGGCCACCTGCAATTTATCCAAGAATCTGAGAAAATAGAGATGACAATTAGACCCCTGCTCCTGAAACTGTACTTTTATGAATTTACACACATACATTAAGTCCACACCAAAAACATTTGAGATCCTCCCCATTTCAATTGCACATATCCTGGTCTTGTGTGTTGGTGAAATACTCCCCACTTCATTCCCCCTCTGTCAAAACATTCTTATGCTTTTTCCTGGTTTCCCCACTGGTATCTGCCCACAACAGTCCACCAAGTAAAGCCTTCCTTTCTTCTACTTTGGGGCAGACAGAGGGATTGGTAGCACTAGGATGTAGACTAAAGATCACAAACAACTGGAAGCCAACGCTGCATTTTTAGTGCTGCTAGCAACCTTTCGTAATTAAATCATTTTAAAAAAATGAATTTGAACTTCGATTTCTCAGGTACAGAGGCTATTCAAGAGTCTCTTCAAAAGTGAGATGAGCTGCATTTAAATTTAATAATAAATAAAAATTCAATGGGACAAAAATGCTATTGTTCAATAATAGTTTGAATCTTATAGTATCATGCCAAATAAATATTTTTAAGCTGTATCCCTCATAATTCCTGGCATGGTAACTAAGCCAATTTGACATGTTCCCAAATATCTGGAGAGAAATGAGGCTGTCTACTCCTACTTCACATAGAAAGATTCCAACTTCAATTCCAGAGAGGTTTAGCAAAAACAATTAGGGAGTGGACAAGACTGAACTAGACCAATGGTTTAACTGGCATAAGATAGTTTCCATGTTTCTATAATTCTTTATGTTAATTAGTGCTACCCTTTCATGAATCTAGATTTAACGCTGAAAGGATTTCAGACATACAAGTTGGATATCTTCAAAGTAAGTATTACAAAGCCTGGGAGAAAAAGGAAAAAACAAGTTTGACTTGTTCACAATCATAGGAAATTTGCTTGGTCAAAATTGAGATGAAATGTACAAAGTGAGGAAGTATTTACAACAGATACTTACAGTGCTGTCACTAGGATTTAAAAAGCAAGTAAAGGTATTTTTTTTCTAAATTCTTTCCTGATCTTAACGTCTTAAAAGTTTGCATATTTCTGTTCTCTTTGAAATGGACAAATACAGACAGATATTGCAGCAATATTGATTTTATAACTTTTCTTAGAGCCATAATGTAACCTTAGAGAGAGAGGGTATAATATAATTATAACTGCCATCAAAAAGATCAGAAACCACTTTTTAAGAATCTTTTTCTCTCTCTTCCTTTTCTGTTTTCATTCTTACTTGTTTACTATTCTTTTATATTGTATTTCCTTTTTGGGTTTATATTGTTTTTATCTAGTTAAATTTTTCTTCAATAAAATTGTATTTTTAAAACAATTCTTATAGCCATGATGTAATCTTAGGATAAAATATGAGCTTATGCACCAAAGACAAATTTCATATGTATCCAATCACACTTGGTCAATAAAGAATTCCATTCCATTCCATTCTGATGTAATTATAACTACCATTAAAAAGATTGGAAACCATTTTTAAATAAACTTTTCTTTCTCTTCTATTTCTTTTTCTATTTCCTTTCTTACATTTTTACTATTCCTTCTTATTTTCTTTGTTTTTCATTTTAAATCAAAGATAGTCTAGTATTCATATCAATGGGTTCCCTAATTAACAGAATTCTCATCTTGCTTGGGTCAATGTGATTCTCTTCATTCAAATCCTGACTGCCTCCAAGTTTCAGGTTAGCTCATCCAATGAACAACCCGTTTGGCCTGGCTGTAGATGTACGACTGGGTAACATCAACATATTGATAATACTTCACCCAAATTGATGGATGCCCTCTCCCAATGGCTTTATGTCAGGGATGTCACTCATGTTGTCACGGCAGCATCACATGACATATCAGGACTTTTTCCCCCTTCGCTAAACCAGACGTCGTCAGCACTTAATGCATCCGGCCCATGGGCCGGGAGTTTGACAGCCCTGTTTTATGTGGACATTAATGTGAATGCAAGAAAGGATTGACATAACAAAATACCTTCCAGCCCTTCTTCCCTCCCCCAACTCCAGGCAGCCACACCTGGCAAAGAAGGGAGAGGTTTCCTCTGACTTAAGGGTTGATATGAAATGACAGGAGACCAGATTTGGGGGGTGGGGCTCTGCTTTTCTTCCGTTTGAGGTGGAGCTGGTTCCTCCCCATCCAGATCTTCCCAGCCGAATGAGAGAGGCCCCTCCTTTTCCTTCACTCTGCCCAGAGATTTGATTAAGCATTTACGATTTTGTTATAATTAAGCATAGACACACACACACACACACACACACACACACACACACACACACACAAATATATAATCAATTTTTAAACATTAAATTTATATTTAATATAAAAAATAAAAAATATATATTAAATACATTATCTTTTTAAAAAAAATTGTATTAGTGGTCCTTGGGATTTAAAAGTATGAGTTTGGTGGTCCTGAGGTCCAAAAGGTTGGCGATCCCTGCTGTAACCAAATCTTGCCACAAGTCACCAACACAGTTTCTGTCCCATTCCCAGCCTGAATCTGGTCACCATGGATCCAGATAATCTGTTTCCTCCAGAGCCCTCTGTGACTGTAGCCCTACTACAACCTTTCCCAAGGAGGAATTGGAGAAATAACCAAATATGCATTGCTCAATGATTGCCTAATCTAGTTTTGCAACTCTCTTAACTGGTAATACATGAATTGTTAATTAATCAGAAATGCTTTCTGATATTTTGATAATCTTATTTTACTGTATAATGTTATTATGAAATTGTCTGAATGATTTTTTTTTTCAAAAAAGTGGTATTACGCATGGTGAATTCTGATGAATTTACATTACCTTAGTAATTCCTGCACTGCTATGAACTAACAATATTTAGAGTTTTCAGAAAAGGACTATACATGGAGATACAGAAACAGATGTGGATATAACATTCTTTATGGAATTCCTACATGATCAGGACTTCCTTTCTGTGGAGATTTGTTTGAGTATTTGTTACAGACCAAGTTAGACTACAGAGAAAGAAATCAATTTAAGAAACCAGCTCCCTGGTTTGTTTGTTTGTTGTTGTTGTTTTAGAAAAACAGCCACGGATTTTTTTTGTTGATTAATATAGCTTCATTCATAAGGCTGAATAAATCTGAACACTAATCCCAAACAAAACAACGCTAATACACAGCCCTGGACTAGGATTCAAGAGACACAGAGTCAAATTTCCATTCAGTATAAAATCCATTGAGTGACTAGTCGTTTCAAAGATAAAATTGGAAGATGGCATATTATCAAAGTTGCTTTGAGTTCTTGATGCAAATGCAAGAAATAAAAATAAAAACCTTTAATTTGTTTTACTTTGAATTCTACCTTGTTCCTGCACACCCACATTTCACAGAGAATCAGTCTCCAATTAGTTTGCGTCAGAGGTGGTATTCGACCAGTTCACACCTATTCAGGAGAACCAGTAGCAGTGATTTGGCGTGGGTTGCAGAATTGGTGGCGACCCCTGGCTGGCCATGCCCCCGAACCGGGTCGCTCGGTCGCCCACTTGTCCCAATCACTCTCCTAGCTTTCCCTACCACATGGTGGCTGTGGCGCAGCTTGGGTGGATGTCCCAGGGCTACAGTACACATGTGCCACAGCCTCGGAATATTCACCTGCCAGCCCACCCTCCCGAAGCACGTTTTCTTCCTTCTCCCGGCTGATGGCCTGGCCAACTAGCAGGTGGGTGGGCGGTTGTCCCGGGGCTTCTCACCGCATTTGTCTCGATATGCCTGCAGCAGCCCCTTGGGCCGGCTGAGCGGGGAGCCACTGTTCTTAGGCTTCTACTCTCCCGTGCTTGGTCGACGCCTCGCCTTGCCTGAAGCGGCCGGTACTTCTGCCCCTCACCCTCCCCTCCCTCACTTGCCTGAGAAGGTAAGAGTGACAGCAGGGGATAGCGAAGCGGCCCTATCTTCCCCCGTCTCTCCCCCACTCTCTGTGTGTAGGTGTCTCTCCCTCAAAGCCGCAGCTGGGCTTTCCTTGGTGCTCTTTGCTAATTTCATTTCTTCTTTTTGGAATCCAGACTGGCTGAACAAGGATAGCCAGCCACACTGGAAGTGTCTCTTCTGGTGACCCGTTTCCCCGTCCCCCTCCTTTCACGACCGGCAGCTGTGGCAGGGCCGGGAGGATAGTGTGCACACCAGAGGAGGAGAAGGAGGAGGAGAAGGGTCACCTGAAGGGACGCTTCCAGCGTGGCTGGAGATCCTTGTTCAGCCAGTCTTGATTCCAAAAAGAAGAAATGAAAGTAGCAAAGAGCGCTTGGTCAGCCATGGCTTTGAGAGAGTGGGGGGAAGAGAGAAAAAAGAGGGAATGAGAGAGGAAGGGAGAAGGACAAAAGAAAGAGAAAGAAAGAAAGAAGAGGTCCAGGGGGCATTTGTGCAAAGTGCCGCTGAAGCCGCTTACAAAAGGCTCCAGAGTCGGTGGAAGGTAGCAACGACCTTACTGTGCAGGAACTTCCCTTTCTTTCTTGGCTTTTAGATTCCTATTTGCAATGCAATGGGCAGCAAAGCTAGGTTCGTCCCCTGATCTAGTAGCTGGAAAAGGGGGTGGAGAGAAACTCCCATTGCCAAGGTACACGCGTGTTGGAGGGGTGAAGAAATTCAAACTTCAACCTCCTGGTGTGGCAAGGGGCTTTGGGCAAAAGCTGGAGGGAAAGGCCTTGGCTTGCTCACACTCTCTCCCTCCTCAGTCGGGAGGGAAATGGATGGGGGCCTGGGGAGGAAGCCATTCTCTCCCCCACCCCCCCAATAGCTGGACAAAGCTATGCAAAAAGCCAGCCCTCACCGGCACCCAGCTTCACAGACAGCAGGCTTGGGAAAGGCAATGTGGCTCTGCCTGCAATCAAGACAGACTGGGGAAGGGAAGCACTGAGAAGACCGCAGGAGGGAATCCAGGCAAAGGGGTGAGGGAGGGCATCTGCAGCAAACTGTACTTTCTTTCACCCCCTTCTTTTGGAGGGCTCCAATCTGCTCCCCTTCTCCACCTCTCCTTCTCTCCCCATTAGCCAGCCTGCCAGCAGGAGGTGATTGGTTGGGCTTTATTCTGTTCCAGGCATTTCCCACCTGAATGGCTCACCGCATTTGCAATTCCCCCTGTGGGGAAGGCAGCGGGGGAATTGGGGGGGGGGGGTAGCAGAGGAGCTGTTTTCAAGCCATTGGCTTATGCAGGATGGAGAGTCTCCTTCTAGTTATGCAGGCAGAGGCACGCTTCCCATTTTGGTAGCTTCCAGTAGGGAAAATATATTTAAAAAAAAAAAAAAAAAACCTGTGGCTCAAGCCGGATTGCCAGGCTAAGCAGCAGAACTTCTGTGCCCTGAGTGGACCCGCCCACGCCACCCATAAATGTGTATCTGCCGGCAGCAGATAGTTTGTACAAAATGAGAGGCTTTGCCTACCCTGGCCAGTAGAGCCGCATCTCTCATTAGTGCTGGGAGGCTGAGGAGAAGGCATTGCGTGTCTGCCAAAAAGTTTTTCTGACAGCCTCACCTGTAGCAGAGATGAGAATATCAACTGTCTCTAGCCCCTAATTCTCCTTAAGCATTGCCAAATGAGGAGCAGCGACAAACTACTACTAAAAATAAAATCCTATGGTATCTCTGGACAACTGCATAACTGGATAAAAGCATTCCTGTCAAACAGACAACAAATGGTCAAAATTGGGAGTGTCCTATCAAATTCTGTACCTGTCAATAGTGGTGTCCCCCAAGGCAGTGTTCTAGGACCAACTCTCTTCATACTCTACATAAATGACCTCTGTGATCATATTAAGAGCAACTGCGTTCTTTTCGCTGATGATGTAAAGCTGTTCAATACCACAGACAATACTGCTACCCTTCAAGAAGATCTTGACTGTGTATCAGAATGGTCAAACAAATGGCAACTTCAAATCTCAACAAATAAATGCTCTGTCTTACATATTGGCAAAAAAAATCCGAAAATAAAATACAAGCTGAATAGTCAAGATCTTGTTGATGATCCAAGCTCTGTAAAGGACCTTGGAATACTCACCTCTAATGATCTAAGTGCTAGTGCCCACTGCAACTACATAGCCAAAAAGGCATTAAGAGTTGTTAACCTAATCTTACGTAGCTTTTTCTCTGGTAATATCACACTACTAACTAGAGCATACAAAACATTTGCTAGACCAATACTCGAATACAGCTCATCAGTCTGGAAGCCACATTACGTATCTGATATTAGCACAATTGAGAAAGTCCAGAAATATTTCACAAGAAGAGTTCTCCACTCCTCTACTCGTTGTAGAATACCTTATGCCACCAGACTTGAAATTCTAGAACTAGAAAACCTTGAATTACGCCGTCTTCGGTCTGATTTAAGCATGGTATATAAAATCATACATTGCAATGTCCTACCTGTCAATGAATACTTCAGCTTCAACCATAACAACACAAGAACACACAACAGATACAAACTCAAGGTTAACCGCACCAAGCTTGACTGCAGAAAATACGACTTTAGCAACAGAGTGGTCAATGTCTGGAATACTCTACCCGACTCTGTAGTTTCTTCCCCAAACCCCAAAAACTTTAACCTTAGACTGTCTACTATTGACCTCACCCCTTTCCTAAGAGGTATGTAGGGGGCGTGCATAAGCGCACCAACGTGCCTACCGTCCCTGTCCTATTGTTTCTTTTATTTTTCTTTTATTTTTCTTATATGTACTCATTTCATGTATTCATAATTATGTATACACTTTTACTTATCTCATAAAACAGAGAGGGAGGGAGAAATATCCAATCCAACCTCTGGTGTGTGTGGAGGGGAGGGGGAGAGATGTGGCTTTTTGGTGCATTTTGGAGAAGTGTCAAGAGAAATGCTAAAAGGGCAATCAGTTTGGGATTAAATTCCAAATGAAATTGGGTCTTCAGGGTAAAGAGACATAAAGAACCTTCAACTGCAGGTTTCTAAAAATCTTATTTACCCATTAGACCAGAGGGAGCAAAAGAGAGAGGGTCCCAATGAGGGTCTTAGCTATTTAACTTAGGAATAATGGAATAACAGAGTTGAAAGGGACTTTGGAGGTCTTCTAGCCCAATCCTCTGCTCAGGCAGGAAAACTGAGGATGCCAAGTCTGAATGGAGGGCCAGGCAAAGGTATAAGAATGATCTTTGGAGGGGACCCTATACCAGGGGTCTCCAACCTTAGCAACTTTAAGACTTGTAGACTTCAACTCCCAGAATTCCTCCCAGAATTTTGGGAGTTGAAGTCCACAAGTCTTAAAGTTGCCAAGATTGTCTGACAGAGAAATAACTGTCCAGTCTCTTCTTGAAAACCTCCAGTGTTGGAGAATCCAGAACTTCTGGAGACAAGCAGTTCCACTGGTTAATTGTTCTCACTGTCAGGAAATTTCTCCTTAGTTTTAGGTTGCTTCTTCTTTGTTCAGTTTCGATCCATTGCTTCTTGTTTTGCCTTCTGCTGCTTTGGAAAATACATTGCCTCCACTTCTTTGTGGCAACCCCTCAAAACCCTGTTTTGTGACCTGCCTATCACACTCTTGGGCAAAGTATATGAGCCATTTCCTCCTTTCAGTGGTCCATAAAAGTACATCTATAGTATGTGGCTGTAGATAATAAAGTCGAAAAAAGGTGAATTTTTTTACAGAACTATAGATACGTTGAGGCTGGGGGTAACAAGGAGTGGCTGGGAGGGGAGGGACTGGGCTCAAACACCTCTTGACATGAGTGATGTTGAGTTGGCCACGCCTACCCTATCATATGGCCATCAAGCCACGCCCACCCAGTCACATGACCACCAAGCCGCGCCCACCCAGTCACATGACCACCAAGCCATACCCACCAAATAAGCCAAGCCCACAGAACCGGTAATAAAAAAAATTGAATCCCACCACTGGTTTGAGTGCTGTGATACTTTGAGTAACAATATTTAAAAGAAATAATGGATAAAGTATACACCGTTTAATGAATATCAGGCTCAAGGCAAGTTAGCATTTTATGTTTATAAGCATTTACCAACTTTGCAATTCTGGAAGGTAATCAACCTAGTTTTAGTAAAGTAGTCTAAAAATTATACGAATAAAATGCAACTAGTTTCACAACTTGGTTCTATAATTATTTAGTGGCATTCCTTCCTTTATTCTAAAACAGCACACTATTAGTAACATCCAACTTTGTCCTATACTGTTTTTGGTATATTTTAATATACATATGAGTGTAATGTAGAAGTTGCAAAAGCACTATGTGTAAAGTTCTTGCATACCCACCCTAAATATCTGTGACATAATTATATAATTAAAACTCCAAAGAAAACACTGAAATGTCAGACCTTCAATTTATACTTTTTTCCCCGTACAACAAGCTATTTAACTGTAATTTTAAATCCACACCTAGCGATCACCTCAGAGGCAACTGCACATTATATGCAAATATGGGCGATGACTTCTTCTTTATATGAAAAACATTCCCAGGAATAGTGGATGATGGAAGGGAGAACAAAGCTACTCTGCACCATTCTAAAAACCTGAAGCCATTAAAAGAGGGTGACAGGCAAAGTTGTGGGTGATCCTGAGATTTAAAAGAGTACCCGCTGATGTATTACACATTTCAATGGTTCATGATGGGAAAGTAAGAGCTCTACCGTGATGGACTCAGGTCTGTCACAACACAATGTATGTCAACCCCACTGTTTTAAACCTTGAGGACACAAATCTGAAAGAATCACCTCAATGTGTGAACTTTTATAAAGGGATCTATCGTCAGACATCCATGCCAATGCAAATTCCAAAGCTGTTTTACTTACATTTATCATTATACAACATAACATTTGCTCCTTCTGGATTGAAAGTACATATCGAAGTAGGACTGCCAAGTTTAGGGTCTTTGTTTTTCAATAATCTGCATATTCTTTCTCTAACCTGGAATTAAGAGCTGCAAAAAGAGGGAGCAAGAGCCTCAAGAAAATGGGAAAACCAAAACAGAAAGGACAGAGCCAGCTGTTCATTTACTGTAGGTAGGTCTTCCCATACTGACTGACTGTTGTTCAGCTATCATTCCTATCCCTCCACCATCCAGTCACAACTGATGAAGCTTCTTGAATGGGAAGAAGAAAATCTTCTTCCTCAAAAAACAGTCAAGTCAGGGGTTTTTTTTTGGGGGGGGGGGGAAGCACCTTTGAGATTGCTATTTATGACCTTCAGAGTCAGCTTCTGACAAGCAAAGTCAATGGAGAAGCTGTCAAGAAGTCACAAGTTGCAGTTACATGACATCATACTTAACAACCATGGATAATACGACTGCAGATAGAAGTTATGTCACATGATGCTTCACTTTATGACATCATTTAGCATGGAGTTGCTGTCCCAACTGCACTCAGTAAGTGAAGACTACTTGTAGTTAGAACTCAAGGGCTAGACTCAAATTACATTTATAAAACTACTGGAGCCTACAAGAAGTAGTTGTATGTAAACTAATTTTTCATATTTACTTTGGCCATTTATTTGCCTTTCATAGTGTTGACTTCTTGTGACCACAGGACTAGTCCCACCAGTTTTCTTAAGCTCTAGCCTCGATTGTGTCATTTTTAAGATTACTATTAATTGCATCTATTTTGTTTGATTTTATATTAGTTTTAATCTTGTTAGACAGCCAGAGTTGCAGTTTGAGTTGGGCAGCTGTATAAGTTGATTAACCAAGCAAAATTATTACTAGATCATCAACCTTTCAGCCAGTTAATGATTGACATGTAATTAAATTTGTACATGACATTTGTTTTATATCTGATATTTCCCACAGAGGAAAAGCCACAGTGATACACAGAAACAATAAAAAATATATGTTAAAATGATATAAAGTAGTTCTCAACTTATGACTATTCACTTAATGATGGTTCAAAATGGCCTTGGGAAAAGTGACTTACAACCTGTACTTGCACTTACAACCATCATACCGACCCCAATGCTACCTGGGCATTTGGCAACTGACTCACATTTACAAACAATTGCAGCTTCTGAGTCAGAAACTTTTTTGCAGCTTTTTTTTTGCCACTCTATTGGCACAAACCAGCCATTGGGAAAGTTCCATTCTAATAATTGCATGATTTAGAATAGAATAGAATAGAATAGAATAGAATAGAATAGAATAGAATAGAATAGAATAGAATAGCAGTGTTGGAATGGATCTTGGAGGTTTTCTAGTCCAACCCCCTGCCAAAGCAGGAAATCCTACACCACTTCAGACAAATGGTTATCCAACATCTTTTTTAAAACTTATAGTGTTGGAACATTCACAACTTCTGGAGGCAAGTTGTTCCACTGATTAATTTGCTTAACAACTGCAGTGGTTGGCTTAACATCCACCGTAAAAATTGTCATAAAATCAGATCCAACTTGATTTACAATTGTGGTCATGAGTTAAGGACTACCTGTATCATAAAGCAAGATAAGGCAGCAACATTACAGTGTTTAGATGTACAAAATTCATATCAAATGTAGTCTTGCAACCTGAATAATGTCTAAATGAAAAAGTGTATCTCAAGTTGTTCTTTGATAGCATTAGGTTCATTATCCTAGTCGCCACACTTCAATCTGTAGTTGGGATTACAAAACTGATTTGTTTTTTGGAGATTTCAAATTTTGTTACTTGATCAAAATATAAAATACAGAAATGCAAAGAAAAAAAATTAAAATAATGGGAAAATAGGAGAGGGAAAGGAAAAGAGGAGTGTGTGTTAAAGGGGAAAAGAAAAAGAAAAACATTGACTTCTGACTCTTTTTGGTGCAGTAAGATGAGATAATAACATACAAGCTTAAATTTTTATTTTTGTATAATAATATATACATTAGTCATTGCTATAACAACCTATCTAATCAGCAAAACACAAAATCAAAAATTTCATTACAAAATTGAGTTGTGACTTCCAATTGGGCTGAACTATAGTTCCCATTACAACCAAGCTGGAGTACATGGTTTCAGACAGCATTTTCTTTGCCTACAACAAGTAAAATTGTCCAAGTGCTACTTTATTATTGTCCTAGTTGTGAGCCTTCAAATAAATATGCCAGAGTTCTCATTTAAATGGACAGATGATGAGTGTGGTTAAGGGACAAGCCCTGTCTTTTTGCAAACCTATTCACCCTATTTCCAAAAGAACATCTGAAAAAATCTTAGGCCTCTGCATTTATGAGAATCCTGACTTCTCTGCCAGACAGTGGTGGGATTCAAAAAATTTTTACTACTGGTTCTGTGGGCGCTTGGTGGGTGTGGCAGGGGACGGATACTGTAAAATCTCCAGTCAGAGGTGGTATTTGCTGGTTCTCCGAACAATTCAAAATTTCCACTACCAGTTCTCCAGAACTGGTCAGAACCTGCTGAATACCACCTCTGCTGCCAGACCTCCCTTGCAGGTAGATCTTCAAAGTAAGCCTGGTATATGTGGATCTGACAACCTAGCTTATGTCATGCTACTGTTGGATACCTGATAATTTCAGACAGCTGTTGTCAGAGTCCAAAAGTACAAATCTTATCATCCTTATCTACAGCTGAAATAGTTTTCAATTCTTTGTTCTATCACTGAAAACGTAATGGAATAGTTTTTATCAGTAATAAATGGTTAAAAAGATTATTTATTCATTCATCAGATTTTGCCCATCTCCCCTACAGATAATAGCTTCTTAAATCAGTTGGTCTCTACTTTACTTTACAGGATTGTTGTACATTGGTTAGGATTAGGCTGATTCAGCCTGAAAACTAAGTCATATTATTCCTCTTCCACCCATCTCAAGTACACATTACTCAATCTTGTACTATGGAATGGGCAATTTGTTAATGTTTGTTAAATTCTCTTTCTTATTTTTCTAATGTCAAGCTGTTTTAGTCCATTTCGACACTGAAATAGTTCTCTGCTCATTTCTTTTCAGAAATATATTTTTACTAATATCTTCCAATAGATAGATAGATAGATAGATAGATAGATAGATAGATAGATAGATAGATATAGACAGAGAGATTTGAAAGTACTACTTCTGCATGTAAATACTGTTCTGCAATTTTTTAAAACCATAACATACTATTTCCATCAATATCTGTGATTTCCTTTATTTAATATACACATTTATGTCTCCCCATTTAATTCAAGAACTGTATAGCAAAATGTATAGGATAGGTGATTTATATTTGTTTATAATACTTGCATACTGATTTGCATTACATTTCTCTCCAAGCATGTCTATATCATTAAAGTTGACCAATGGAAAAGGAAGGTGTATTTTGACTGAGTCAAACCAACCCCCCCGTAAAAAAATTATAAATTAGGTTACACTAAAAAGTTTAGACTGTAAACAAATTAAACTACAATTCCTTCATTTGTTTAAACTGCAATTCTTAAACTATCATATTAATTAACAATCTATTTCTTGATTTATGAATGTATTAATAGTATGCAGGTATTTGTATTCTATTTCTAAAGAACTTTAAATTGGCAATTCAGAAACACCAGGTTTTCCTAAATGGGAGTCTCCAGATATAGGGGACTTCAATTCCATGATATCTCACCAAGACCTTTGAGTCAAATATATCTGAAATTGGACGGGAGCTACCTTATAGCATTAACAAACAGGAGGGGAAAGAGGACTAAGGGAAGCAAAGAAAAGTAAATCAATCCTAGGATAAACATTTCATGATTAGGAACATTAATCATGTAAGGCCTACTGTTCAATTTGGGCTTGCTTCCAGGTAAGTGAATGCAGTATTTATACAAAATATTTGACATGTTATAAAAATTAAATATGATTTACAGATGCTCATCCAGTACTTCAATTAACAGAATCCATCTTAATGCTAGAAACACAAGACCATCTCTACCAGTGTCAAGCATCCAGACAGTATCCATGATATCAATCACTCCGAGACATTTTCTCTCCAATTGATTTATTAGGAACAGATCTGGCATGTTCAAAAGCAATTTCCCAAGTGAAAGCTTTTTTGCTGTTATACAGAATCCACCTTCTCTCCTCCCACTTCTACACTTCATAAATCACGAGAACCAACTAACTGCAAATTCTTAATACGACACACAGAATAACCTTGAATTTTCAACTCCTCTAACTCTCTAAAAAAAATACATGGCAGCTGAATTTCAAAGCTGACAGGCGTCCCCCTTGAAAACTCCTCCTAAAAGAAAAGAAAAAAAATACACATATAGGGGTTAATACATTGTCCTTAACCCCCTCTCCCCTCCCCCTGAGGACCCTTTGGTTTGTGGAGAAAATCCTCATGGAATTGGTTAACCAATTGACCATCCCAACTCTTTACCCAACTAGCATCTGAGAGGGGGTATCCTTTCCATAAGACCAAATATTGCAATCGGCCACAGTGTAATCTAGAACTGAGAATTTTTTGAATCTCATAATGTGTTTCCCCATGTACTGTCAACAGTTTAGTGGGAGTGAGTGGTAGTGGTCTTATCATCGATGTAGTAGCTGGTTTTAGTAAACTACAATGGAACACTGGACAAATTTTCCCCAATAGTTGAGGAAGATGTAATTGTACAGTGACCGGATTGATTATCTTTGAAATGGGGAACGGACCCAAGAATTTTGGACCCAGCTTCGTACTGGGCAGTTTCAACCCTTCAAATATACTTTGTCCCCTACTTTAAAAGGCGATTGAAGGGATCTATGTTTATCCGCCTGTTTTTTATAAATTTTTGCAGCTTCATTCAAAGCTTTTTTTTTTTGTATCTTCCCACTCTTTCTTTAATGAGTTCATCCATTCTTTCAGGGAGGTTGTCAAGGTAACTCTGGCATCGGGACAAAATCCATTCCAGTGTTGATTTGGAATGGAGTCAATCGCATGCTGCTATGTACTGCATTATCATAAGCAACCTCTGCAAAAGGTAATAACTCAGCCCAATTTTTTTGTTGATAATTTACATAGCATCTAATGTATTGTTCAATCATGGTGTTAGCCCTCTCCGGTGCTCCGTTACAAGCAGGACGGAAAGCTGAGGATAACCCTTGAGAAGAGCCAATGGATTTCAGAAATTCCCTCCAAAATTTTGCGGTAAATTGTACCCCTCTGTCTGATATTACTCTGCAAGGTACACCATGTAGTCTATATATATGCTTCATGAACAGCTTTGCAAGTTTTTTTACAGGTAGAAGCCCTTTGCAGGATATAAAATGGGCCTGTTTAGAGAATAAGTCAATTATAGTCCAAATGACCATATTCCCTTCACTCTTAGGTAATTCAACAATAAAGTCCATTGCGATTTCTTCCCAAGGTTGGGTTGGTTCAGCAACTTGTTGCAGGAGGCCAGGGGGCTTTCCAGTTCTGTGTTTCATTGTGGCATAAATTGAACAAATTTTACGTAGTCTTCAACATCAGGTTTCATTTTTGGCCACCAGAACTGTCTTCTTAGTAAATGTAGGGTTTTTAGGAATCTGAAATGGCCTCCCATCCATGAGTCGTGGCTACGCTTTAGTACCAGTAGTCTGAGGGTTGTGGGTATGTCCCTTTCCAAGCTAGTCCATCATTCATTGTCAACTCGGTTTGATGGTCCAGGAACCAAGGATTGGTTAAGAGGGCTGTTTTCAATTCTGCAGTCAGCTTATCCAGGCATTTAGTATTGCAGTTAGCTTGGGTTCTAGTGGTTACTTGGCTGGCCAATTGAGCGTCTGAAAATAAGGCGTGTACTATTTCCTCTTGGTGCTGTCAAACTGAGGTTTTCTGGACAGAGCATCCACCAGTATGTTTTTCCCTCCGGGGATATATTTAACATTAAAGTTGAATCGCTTGAAATATTGGGCCCAGTGGACTTGTTTGGGCGATAATCTCCTAGGGGTCTTTAGAGCCTCGAGGTTCTTATGATCAGTCCATACCTCAAAGGCCTCTGGTGCCCCTTCTAGAAAATGCCTCCAAGTCAATAAAGCCCATTGTACAGCAAATGCTTCTTTTTCCCAGACCACCCACCTTTGCTCTGCGTCTGTCAGCTTTTTGGACACATAAGTGCAAGGCATCAGTCGGCCTTGAGAGTCTTTTTGCAGCAAAACGGCTACCACCACTACATCACTTGCATCAGTTTGGACAATAAAAGGCTTGGTCGCATCTGGGTGTTTGAGGATGGGCTCCGTTGCAAAGAGGTGTTTTAATGTCTTGAAAGCTTTCTGACAGTCCATAGTCCAAGCCAGGGGTTGACTCGGCTTTGGTTTGGTGGGTGATGGGCCTGTTTTTAATAGCTCTGCCAATGGCAGGTCAACTTCAGCAAAGGATGGAATGAATTTTCTATAGAAGTTGGCAAACCCCAAGAAACTTTGAAGTTGTTTTCAGGTTCTGGGGGGTTGCCAGTCCAGCACTGCTTTCACCTTTCCATTTCAATCCCCAGGTTGGATATTCAGTAGCCTAGGTAGTCTAGCAACTCTTTGTGGAATTCGCATTTTGAGAATTTCCCATATAATTTGGCGGGGAGAAGTTTTCTAGAACCTGTCGGACCAATTGAACATGTCCTTCCATGGTTTTGCTGACGATAAGGATGTCACCCAGGTACACGAGGACCCCCTGGTAAAGGTGCAGGTGTAGCACCTCATTGACAAGCTGCATAAACACTGCAGGAGCCCCTTGAAGTCCGAAAGGCATGACTTTGAATTGGAAGCTACCCAGAGGGCAGTTAAAAGCAGTTTTCCACTCATTTCCCTCTTTGATGCAGACCCGGTAGTAAGCTTCCCTGAGATCTAGCTTGGTGAATATTTTGCCCTTCAATAGGTGGTTCAATAAGTCCTTCATAAGAGGGAGAGGATACATGTTTTTGATGCATACTGCGTTCACGCCTCTAAAGTCAACACACAATCTCAATCCACCATCTTTCTTTTTGAAGAACACAACATCTTGATTTGGCAGGCTCAATAAAACCTCATTCAAAATTGCTGTTGATGTATTTCTTTAATTCAGCCATTTCAGCAGGCGTCATAGAATACATCTTTAGTTTTGGTAATTACACCCTGGGCTCTAATTCTATGGTGCAGTCAGTGGCTCGATGGGGAGGTAAAACATTACACTCTTCTTCACTGAATACTTTAGCCAAATCTTTGTATTGGTTGGGTACCTGGTGGTTATCTGGGAGAAGGTGGGATGCCATGGATGCTGGCTCAGGCACTGGGTTCGAGCTGACTGATAGCTTTGTAGTGGGTGGAAAAGGAGGCAATGGGCCCGGTCCAATAAGGATTTTTCTGAATCCATCCTCCCATTTGATCATCAGGGCCCATTTGTCTAACCAAGCAAGTCCCAGAATTATTGATTCTGGCATCTTGGGGGCCACTATGAAGCGTATGAGCTCGCGATGGGGCCCTAATTCCATCTTGATTAATTCTGTCAATTGAGTGGCTGCCCCCCCCCCATTAAGGTTCCATCCACTTGCTCAAATCTGATTGGGCATTTTAGCGGGTTAGTCTTTATGCACAATTGTTCAATGATGCGGAGTCCGGTAAGACTTCTGGAACACCCAGTATCAATGATAGCTTCTAACTCCCCAGCCTCCCCCGTGTTTGGTACCACTAACTTGACCTTGACCGTAAAAGGTATGATGGGATCACTCACCATTGGGTCGTCTTTGCAAGTTGGGTTTTCAGGGACGTGGTGTCAGTCTGGTGGTCCATTGCTCCCATCTGCACAGAGGGGGCTTTCCCAGCTGTGCTTAGTGAACCCGTCCCTGCCCAGAGGTCTTCCTTGATTCTTCCAACCTCTAACAGCTGCATTAGGCTTCTACTTGTGGCACAGAAGCAGGGGCTAGACAGTCTGCTGCCCCATGACCAGCTTGGCCACATCGGTAACATTTCAGCACCATGGTGGGTCGGGTACGAGCAGGTTCGGCTGGTCCAGTTGGCGGTCTCCGTGCCACAATAATCTTAGTCGGGGCTGCCAGAAGGGGTTTCCTATGTGGGTTGATGCTGCAATCTAAGCTGAGGGAGGCTGTATACCACAATTGAAAGGTCTTTGGGATTCCCCTAATTTCACAGGCCTTCTTTACTTCTGGATCAATGGCTTTTTTAAAATAGTGTAAAGTCATTCTTTCAGGGCAATCCATGAGGTGGCTTGCGACCCTTCTAAAGTCCCAAATGAATTCTGACAATGGTCGCTTGCCTTGCCTCATTTCCATTAACTTCTCTTCGTTCTCTGCTACCCTGTCTGGATTTTCAAATCTGAGTCTTAATAATTGAATAAATCTGTTTATATCGTATAATTCAGGGGTTTGTTTGTTGTGTAGTTGGGCCACCCAGTCTGAAGCATCCCCTTCATTCATCCCATTTGTTATGGCCGTAGCCAAATCGCACTCTGTGGCATATTTATCTCCAAATTGTTCTATATGGAATTGGATTCGAGTGATGAAGTAGTTGAAATGTTCATGGCGGCCATTGAGGTGGCACATGCCAGGCTCCTGCAGGTTGTACTGGAATGGAAGGAACAGGCCAGGTGGCGTACATAGGCTGGATAGGTCCCCTGAATCCTGGCTGGGAGGTGCTTCTCTGGAATAGGGGTCCCTGTGGCCTTGCTTCTGGTTGGGTCTGCAATTGTGGTTGCCAGGAGAAAGATGGGTGTGGCCTGGTTCCCTGGTCAGGTGGAGGGGTGTGGTTGCTGTCTGCTGTCTAGGCAACCCCACTTCAGACCAGGGCTGTGTTGGTGCTGGCTGCCATTGCCATTGAATCCACCCCTGGCCTGAGTAAAATCCCCATCCTGGAGGGGTACTCTCTGCAGGGGGCAAAATTCCTTCTGGGAAATGAGGGGATTGCCTCTGAGGCTGCACATACCTCTGTTAGTTGATGCTTCTTTCTGGCTTCCTCCAACTGGCATTTGTATAGTCTCCTCGTTCCTCACGATATTTGGGTAAGTGAATATGGGTGATCTCAAGCTTCCTTCCGTCCAAACAGACTGTGAGACCAAATCTGTCATCTTTAAATTCTGGAACTGTTGATATAATTCTGACCTTGATGGACTTCCAGGAATAATCTGGGGGTTGTCTTCTTGAGAGAAATCTGACCCCAATTGTCTCTCTTCCCTCCAATCTGACAGAATAGCCATATGCCTGGGGCTAGAGAAAGATTTCTCTTCAGACAGCTGGGTTATCTCTGGGTTATAACAACTTCTTCAGTTGAAATGCTTCTCTCCTGCTGCCATCCTGAAAGCATCTATCATCTCCTCCAAACAAGGGCTGGCAGGTTCCATTAACGCTCCGGAGGGAGGGCCCTCACACGCTTCCCCCTGCACTTTGGCTGATTGCTGCTCTTTGCCCATTTCTGGGAAAAGAACTCCGGGGCATCAGCCAAGCCCATTCAAAAAATAAAAGTTAGACTTGGGAAATAAATGTCAAGCATCCAGACAGTATCCATGATATCAATCACTCCGAGACATTATCTTTCCAATTGATTTATTAGGAACAGATCTGGTGCGTTCAAAAGCAATTTCCCAAGTGAAAGCTTTTTCGCCGTTACACAGAATCCACCTTCTCTCTTCCCACTTCTACACTTCATAAATCACAAGAACCAATTAACGGCAACTGCAAATTCTTAATACGACACACAGAATAACCTTGAACTTTTCAACTCCTCTAACTCTCTAAAAAAAATACGTGGCAGCTGAATTTCAAAGCTGACAACCAGTTTTAAAAACACTATGAAACCTTGAAAGGAGAGGTGATGAAAAGGGAGCACTCTAACATTGCAAGAACACTACAATCACTTTCTTTTTCATTGGCTCATGCACCATTCCTTCCCCAAATTAGACTTTAACATTTAAATGAGACTGAAAAGCAGTTTGATTATTTACATAGTTGGTGGATGGGAGAAAATTGGCCAGAACCAATCATGTTCACTGAAAATTATGGCACTTAGCCATAACACACATGCACAGAAGGTTCCTGTTCTAATCTTTTTTTTTTTTTTTAAGGAAACTTTGGAGTAAGTGATAGTGAGAAAAAAATTCACATAGTAAAGTTCTGTTTTCATGAAGCAAAGCAGAATAGCTATGAATTCATAGAGCCTTGCTGAAGCGTCTAAACAATATGTATGTACAATCTGTATTTCTTGTCACATCTTGTTACATCAACCAAAGTTTTAATTTCCAACATTTGAAACTTTTTAATTAAACCAATTACCAATATTTTCATGAACTATAACTTACAGTAGGGCAGTAGGGAAGGAGATAAAAGAAATATATTCATTGAAAAAGGAAG
Source organism: Pseudonaja textilis (assembly GCF_049901715.1). Lineage (NCBI taxonomy): Eukaryota > Metazoa > Chordata > Lepidosauria > Squamata > Elapidae > Pseudonaja > Pseudonaja textilis. Next base: position 177,000,613 of record NC_141990.1, read on the forward strand.
ACAAGAAAGCAGTAATAAAATTTACATTGCAAAGATGCCCTTGAGCTGAGCTCAACTCTTGGTGAATAAATGCATGCAGTTTTCTTTACATTTCCTGCTGCTTATCTTCCAGGGTTTATTGTCAATTTCCAGTCAAATGTCTTTTACATTTATAGCAGTAATTATAAAATAAAAGTTGTAAATTAAGAAGGGAACATGTAGTGTGGCACCTCACTGAAAAAAACCATTATGTTCATTTGGCAATCAAACATCATTTCTTAAAATCACCGAGGATTTTGTTTTAATCTTATTAATCCTATCCTGAGCACATGAGTTGACATTATTCTTAAAGTCAATCAGATACAGGTAATCCTCAACTGAAGACATCAATTGAGGCCAAAATTTTTGTTGTTAAGTGAGACATTCATTAATGTCTCATTTAGTTAAATGCCCCATTTTGCAACCTTCTTTGCCACAGTTGTTAAGTGAATCACTGCAGTTGTTACGTTAGTAACACAGATGTTAAGTGAATCTGATTTCCCCATTGACTTTGCTTGTTAGGATTACAAAAAGTGACCACATGATCCCAGGATACTGTGACCATCATAAATATGGAGTCAGTTGCCAAGCATCTGAATTTTGATCACATGACCGTGAGGATGCTGTAGTGGTTGTAAGTGTGAAAAACGGTCATAAGTCACTTTTTATAGTGCCACTGTGACTTTGAACAGTAACTAAATGAACTGTTGTAAGTTGAGGACTATTTGTAGTTTGCTTCATCATTTACTTTTTTATTCAAGAGCTGAAGAAAGGAATTTAAATACTTATTTAAAAGCCTGGAAAAATGAAAAACCATGCAATTGAACAAAACTTTTCGTAAGATTCATTGCTAGCTGGAAGGCAAATGATCCTAAAATAATAATGAAAATCATACTACAACAGGCATGTAGTTAATTTCCATGCCCACTGCCACCTCCCCAAACATGAAGCTGTTCCACAAGCTGGTCCTAAGATCTAAGAGATAATGTTTGTGGAGTTTGGGTTCACTCAGTTTCTCCACCATAAAGAGTATTTATTTTTAAATGAGACACGTTGGAAGGTATCAGAGATTCACATAGAAAGAATTAGAGAGGGGGAGATTTTAAGTGAAAAATGCTGTATACAATGCTCTTTAACTTTTCTTTCATATGGACTTTTGTGAAAGAGAATTTTCTCCACTCACTGCAGTCATGACCAAATTTTGAAATAAGCTAAAAGTTCTACTTATAAGATTTTCTGTAACAACTGCACTCCAGATATTGAAGGATTATGCCACCTTATATAAGCTCATACATCCTGTTAAGATTTGTAAGTGATGCGTCGAATGTAAGACCATAAGCAGTGCCCTGCTGGATCGGATCCCTCACTTAACTAGTAGAATTGTGCTAGCTAACCCTAACCCCTCACACTGATTGGGTAATGAAACATCTGCAAGAAAATAACCAAGCTCAGAGAACACCACGGACCCCTCAAGAGCACAAGAAAACTCACTAGTCTCTCAGTGGATGACCTTCAGAGGCAGTCTAATAGAGTCAAAGGCTAATAGACATTGATCCTTAGGACTTGGCCCAACCCTTTTTTGAAGCCAGCCAAGCTGATAGCCAATACCACATCTTGTTATCAAGTTCCAAAACTAAATTAAACATTTTATATATTTAAAAAGTCATTTTTCTGTCCCCATTCTTTCATCGTCATTGGATGACATTTGGTTTTAGTATTTTGAGAAGAAAATAGCTTTTCTTTGCCCATTTTACCCACATCATACATAATTTTGTATACTACAAATTATGTCTTCTCTCATTCTCTCCTTTCTAGATTAAAAGCCCCAAATATTGCAAACCTTTCTTGACAGAGGAAAGTTTTGGACAAAGTTGCTCCACCCTCTTGATCATTTTAGTTGCCCTCCTAGGAACCCTCTCTAGCTCAATTATAACTTTTTGAGATACAGTGACCAGAAATGCACAGAATATTTCAGATACAATCACATAATTGATTCATATAAGGATCTTATGATACTGTCATCCCCACTTTCAATATCTTTTCTTATTATCCTTAATATGCTCTTGTCGTTTTTAAAGCATGTGTACACTATATTGACACCTTCATTGATCTATGTACATCACTCCAAGATCTCTTTCCTCATCAGTCACTGCTAACTGAGGACATTAGTTTGCAAGAGCAATACATTGTACAGGAACACAAAGAGTGTCCTTTGTTTGAATAATTTTCTTTCTTTAAAAGAACATTCAAGGGGTCTTCCGGTTTGCTGGGCTTCGGTGACGGCAGGAATCCGCGATCGTGTGCGGTTTCTGCTGCGCTCGCCGCTGGAGTGCCCCAATCCAGCCGGTTTTGGGGCTATAGTTATCCCATAGAGGTAACTGAAGATAGGGGAGATCCGGCAGGGGTCCGGGGGAATCGCAACCCCCCTCCTCAGCTGGCTTAACTCCCTTTTCCGAAAGCGGTGGAGCGGTGGTCAGCAATGGCCGCCACAAAGAAGCTCTCATCCGGATAAGAATTGTGCAGGAGGAAGCTGAGAAGTGAAAGTGTTGGCTGACCAGGATAATAAGTAACATTTAAATACCCTGGAATTTAAATTTCATTAAAGATATCGCTCCCAAAGAAGACTTGGAAAAAGTGGCGAATGAAAGTAAAAAGGGAAAGTTTGTTTTTTCTCATTCTCCTTCCTTACGGTGACAGCAGTTGAAAGAGAAATCAGAAAAAACCATTTTGGCATCAGCAGGTAATTAAACTGGAAAATTAAAGCCAAGGGGACAATAAAGATTTCTGAACATTGGGGAAAAAAATTTTTTTCTGCTATAAGTGGGAAGGGAGTGGAAAAGAATTAATATTAAGATTTTGCTGGAGGAGGCTGCTTGGAATTTATAAGACTAGAGCTAAATTGTAATAAGACTTCTAAAAGATATAATTGGAACTTTGCAACTGAACTGTAACCCCAGGAAGAGAAAGTGTAAAAAGAAGAAAGTTTTAAATGAAACAGTCTGTGTGTATTTGAATTGCTTGGTGACTTTGGGACTTTTGGAAATTATTATCTGAAAGGCTAAAAACATTTGGGTTGTTTAAAAATTTTTCACAATGGCATTACTTGTCGATGAACTGAAAATGGAATTCAAAAAGTTAAAAGAAGAGGAACAAGAAGGGAAGGGCTCTTCTGGCTCTGTTTTTCATTTCTTAGAAATGGCGATTTCTACTTATCAGAAACTACAAGAACAAGAAGATTGGGATGAAGAAGAAGCCATCTTTAATGAACAAGCAACAGAAGAAAAGGGAAAGAGGGGAAAGAGAATGGAGAATTTAAGACTTAAAAAACAACCAAAAAAGGGAAAAATAAGGTGAAAAATAGATACAATGTCAGAAAGCAACAGAAAAGAAGAATACAGAAGAGGGTGGAGATCAAAAGGGTGGAGATTAAGAGACAAGGGGGTAAAGAGGCTAGATTGGGGAAGAAAGGAAGGGAAAAAGGGAAGAGAAGTTACAAAAGTTTGAAACAAGATGTAAAGAAACAGGACTTATTCAGAGATAATGGGTACAAATATAATTAAAAAAGAGATTCTGCAAAAGTACATAAAGATTGTAATGTTGGATTTGTATTTGAAATAATGTTAGAAAACTGGAACATTATATGATTATAAAATGGGATAAAATATTAAAAGGAATGTGTAAAATGTTTAAGACTTAATGATAGAGTTTAATTTGCTATGGATTATTGTTTTAATTATATTATAAACTTATTACTTTTTCTTATTTTTAAAATATAGTACGTAGCTTTAGAATGTACTAAGCAGAATCCGAATGAAAATTATATATTATTTTAAGTGTTAAATTTAGAGGAAAGATATAAAGGCGTCATACTTCAATCAGTGATTACAGGAGAAATTTTGTGTTAATGAGAAAAGATACTAGATAATTGAAACAGAACAGACAAAAGATATAAGCATAATGATTTAAATTGAGATGAAATAAATAAAACAGAATTAAGAGAGTGAAAAGAGAGGAGAAGCTATATAGAAAATGTAGAATGGTAAATAAGATATGAAATGGTATATAAAGTGAGCATGAATTTGAATTTATGTCTGTATAAAAAGATGTAACCCGGGATTAAGCCGCTTTCCAAAAAGAAGTTTTATATTTTCATGTTTTGTATTTTGTTTGTGTATGTTTGTTTATTGAAAATTAATAAAAAAAATTTTTTTAAAAAGAACATTCATATATTCTTCTCAGATAATCTATTTTTTATTCCATTTCACACATTGGCAAGCCACAATCAAAGCCACTTGCTTAGTATCTCTTACAATACATTTCTTTATTTTAATACATTCATACATGTGTACCTAAGACTTTTACAGATGAAAACACTTCAGTCAATATACTCCATTTGATGATATCTTAATATCATAACAATAATTACCAATTAATTATATTTTTAAGGTTTTTTAAAAATGTTTTCTTGAATCCATTTTATTTTATGAAAAAATGTAAATTATGTTTAGGTCCTCATTTTACCAACCTCAGAAGGTTGGAAGGCTGAGTCAACTTTGAGCTGGTCCTGACCAGCTCAAACTACTGGCAGTTGGCAGAGTTAATGCAATACTGCATCTATTTGATTTTGCATGTACCGACTGCAGCTAAAATTGTATTTGGGCAACAATGGAAATGTGAAGAGATCCCAACAGATGAAAATGTAATTAAATAAATATCAGAATGTGCAGAAATGGATAACTAACACTTATAATCAAGGAAAAGAAAGAAACTGAATACTTTTTGACTTGGGACTTATTTTATCAATTGCTAGCTGAAAAAATATAGGAGCTATATACAGGGAAAGAGATGGATAGGATCAGTGCTATAAGAAAAGCATGCTGAATTGGTTAAGTAAATAACATTGTTGTTCTTATTATTGATACTACTATAATTAACATAAATGTAATGAATATTGTTGTAAACATTTTGATTATTATATCGTAAAAATATTTGTACCCAGACAATACACTGTTTGATTGAAATTGAAATTTTTATATGCTATAAAATAAAATAAAAATTGGAACAAGAATACAATACTGCATCCTAACCACTGTGCCACCACAGCTCAGTTGCATGTTTGGCCATATTAAGCTGTGGCCAAACATGAATTTAATTTAATCAGTTTATATATCAGTTTTGACAGAGCAATCTGCCTTGGCTATGATACCCTTATGTAAATTTCAAAATCAACAGTAGAAAACATAAACTGGGCAATTATAAAATGCTGAGTTGGTTTTAGAAAATAATGCTGACTTTCCCGAGTCTTTAATATATATGTAGAAGTGTAACATTTCTTACAATCCTCCTTTATTACTAAGCATTCCTTTCAACCACAGGAATGAAGTTTTGAAAACCAAGTGAAGTACAGCATATAATGCTATAATTCTCATATAAGCAGGAACGATCAGGAGAACGTCAAGCAATTTTGAGAATGTAATCAAGGCTAATGTTAATGCTCTTTTCAGTGGATGACTTTAAACTCCAAATCAAAGTGAAAGAGATGATGGTATTTAATTGTAGAGAGGTGAAGGGTAGAGAGAGGCACACTATTTCTAAACCAAGAAAAAATATGATATTGAGACCTAGACATTTTTCTTTTAACAAAAGAAAGGATCACATTTAAAGAGGATTTTATGTTGCAACCTCTCTTTGGCAAGTCTAAACAACTTTTTTTTTTTAAAGAGAGTTAAGCATAATTCTGGAGAGGGAAGCCACTCGGTCATTTGAATTAAGGCAGCAGATGAAGTTCCAAAGAACTTCAAAAGAAAAGAAAAAATGCTGGATTCACACATCATGTTGAACCAGAGCTGACAATGCGATTTGCTCAGTAAATCATAATTGGCTGAGCATGCATAACATGCTAAGCAAAACCATGATTAAGAAACACACTGCACTGAATAAAGGAACCTCTCAAACAACATTGTGGCTTCATGTGATATACTAATCCCAAATGAGAATCGCTCAGTGGGTTTTCAAGAAACAACAGTGTCTTTTTATCTGTATACAAATTAAGTAGTAAAGAAAAAATATGAAACTGTATAGATGATATTTACTTTTTAATGGAATTCTAAACCATCCTTTTTCTCCTCCAATTATGCCCACTTAGATCTTCCTTTTATTCTGTATTTAGGTTTCCTAATCTCATCTTTACCCATTCCGTTCTACAGTCTCACAAGCCATATGTCACTATTAATACTTTTTACTAAGACACACACAGCAAGGGGAATTATAGTAGTTATGCATCAATTTATAATTAAATTATTAAATTACTCAATCTATTACAACAATTAAAATAGATCTACTGTTGAGGATATAATTATATATCACACATTTAATAATCTTATTTTTGTAATATTGGCCAAAAAAATTACATTTCATAAATCAGTCTAGAATTTTCAATCTATGCCTTCATGTGAAATGAATCCCATATCAACTGATATATGGAAATTATTTATAGCATACTTACATATATTTCACTGTGATCAAAGCGTTGTTTGAGATTGCTGATAAAGGTTTCCTCAGTAAGGGGCTCCAGAAGAACCATATCTCCAACCCCAATCATATTGTCGAGAAGAGATGTCTTCACCTCCATTTTTGCCATTTTTTTTTTACTGTAAAAATAAAAAGAGAGATTAACATTTAATATAACATTCAAATTATCACAATGGAGGAATGAAGACCTGTAATAGTTATTTCTAGTATACAGCAAAACAGGAAAAAGTATTTGGAAAAAGATTGCTTATGGTAAGATGGATGGATAAATAAATAAAACAGAAACACTCAAGTGGATGAAGAAAATAATTATTTCCACTGTCTGATTTTACTATATAGAAGTTGGGAAAAAACTGTTCACGAAAGTTCAAAGAGCTATTAAAATTTTGATTTCCTTATTTCTATAATTATTGTTTGCAAAAATTAATGTATGTCTCATGAGGAAAGTCAGCATAATAACTAGCTTTGAAGAACTGACCCAGGATCTCTGAAAAAGAACCATCATGAAATAACACTTACACAATTTGTTCACAAAGTTTAGACCATACATAACATCTTAGTAATTACAGATCTATACCCATGGCAATTATTTTCTTGAAGACTATATATGCCTAAACCCCAAGCACTGATTGGTAAATTCAGAACTACCTCTAAAATTCTGACTTGGCGCATATGCTGCTTTCTTGATCTTTCATTTTAGTACAACTCAATAAGAGCGTGAGAAAGTAAAGGTAATAATTATAACAATTCAATCCAGGATTGTAAATGATATTCCTTGCTTCTCTGACTGTATCTGACTAGGGTCTTCACTTGTAACTCCAACTTATGTTAAGTTATGTTAAAGTCAGGTATATTAAGTGATTTTCTATTGTTGTGGCAAAACTACTCATGAGCACATGGCATAGACAGACCTACTGAGTTCTGAATCAGAGCAGGTAGTACGAAGTGCCAGAAGAAAAGCCAGCAAGAAATATCCAGGGAATTCCAAAGAAAAGGGTCTTGTATGTGGGGACAGAACTCCCAAAAAGTGTAAACTGACCCCAGTGATAAATAATGGAAAGGAGACTATGAATTGGGAGAAGGGAAGATTTAAGAGGCAACTCCAAGGGTGAACAGAAGAAGAAAGGCAAATTGCAAATGCATGATCTAACTCAAGCTCCAGCTAAATACAAATGAAATACAAATTAAATACAAAAGATCCCATATTTTTTTGATCACCTTCCCCTTTTCTCTTCATTTGCCTTTATTTATTTATTTATTTTTTCAATTGCTTACAATAGGAATAAGTAAAAACATAGTTATGAATACATGGATACATATAAGAAAAAGAAAAAAGAAAAGAAAAGAAACAATAGGACAGGCACATTGGTGTGCTTATGCACGCCCCCTACAGACCTCTTAGGAAAGGGGTGAGGTCAATAGTAGACAGTCTAAGGTTAAAGTTTTTGGGGTTTGGGGAAGTAACTACAGAGTCAAATAGAGTATTCCAGACATTGACCACTCTGTTGCTGAAGTCGTATTTCCTGCAATCAAGTTTGGTGTGATTAACCTTGAGTTTGTGTCTATTGTTTGCTCGTGTTGTTATGGTTGAGGCTGAAGTATCCATTGACAGGTAGAACACTGCAATGTATAGTTTTATATACTATACTTAGATCAGACTGAAGGCGGCGTAGTTCTAGGTTTTCTAGGTCTAGAATTTCGAGTCTGGTGGCTAAGGTATTCTGCAACAAGTAGAGGAGTGGAGAATTCTTCTTGAGAAATATTTCTGGACTTTCTCAACTGTGTTAATATCAGATACGTAATGTGGGTTCCAGACTGATGAGCTGTATTTGAGTATTGATCTAGCAAATGTTTTGTATGCTCTAGTTATTAGTGTAATATTACCAGAGAAAAAGCTACGTAAGATTAGGTTAACAACTCTTAACGCCTATTTGGCTATGTAGTTACAGTGGGCTCTAGCACTTAGGTCATTAGAGATGAGTATTCCAAGATCCTTTACAGAGTTTGGATCATCAACAAGGTCTTGGCTATTTAGCCTGTATTTTATTTTCTGATTTATTTATTTTTTTGCCAATATGTAGGACAGAGCATTTATTTGTTGAGATTTGATGTTACCATTTGTTTGACCATTCTGATACATAGTCAAGGTCTTTTTGAGTATTGTCTGTGGTGTTGAATAGCTTTACATCATCAGTGAAAAGAACGCTTTTGCTCTTAATATGATCACAGAGGTCATTTATGTGGAGTATGAAAAGAGTTGGTCCTAGAACACTGCCTTGGGGGACACCACTGTTAACAGGTACAGAATTTGATAGGAAGCTCCTAATTTTGACCATTTGTTGTCTGTTTGACAGGAATGCTTCTATCCAATTATGCAGGTGTCCATAGATACCATAAGATTTTAGTTTTAGGAGTAGTTTGTCATGTACCACTGAATCAAAGGCTTTACAGAAGTCTATGTAGATTGCGTCTATTGTTTTGCCCTGATCGAGTTGTGTAGTCCATATGTTTTAGCAGTGTAAGAGTTGCAGATTACATGATAGTTTTTTCCTGAAACCAAATTGTTTATTAGAGAGTAGGTTGTTTTGTTTCTAAGTGGAGGATGATGGATTGGTTAATAATTGATTCCATGACTTTGCAGGTGACGCAGCATAAAGAGATTGGTCTGTAATTTTCAACTAGGCTGGGGTCTTCCCTTTTTGAAGATGGGGATGACCATGGCTTGTGACCATAGTTTTGGCAAGGAGCTGGTCCTGAAAGATTTTTCAAAGATTATGCTTAGCGGTTCGGCTATGGCAGTAGATAGCTTTTTTAGGAAGTAGGCACATATTCCGTCCAGTCCAATAGATAGAGAAGGTTTTAGATTGCGTAGTGCTTTTTCAACATTGTCTTCTGTAAAATTGATATGCATTAGATCATTGTAGTTATCTGTGGTTCGACTAGGAAATACTGGGCATGATCCATTGCTGTTTACAAATAGATTGTGTTAAAGAGGTTGGCTTTAATTGTGTTGTCGTTGCAGTCTTTACCATTAGGTCCTTTCAGGGGTGGGATGGACCTTGAGTCTTTTAGTTTGTTGTTTACAAAACTGTAGAAAGTGCAGGTGGAATTGGTGCGTAGAAGGTTTTCTTCTTGTTTAATGTGATAATTAGTGCATTCAGTTTTTATCTGGTGGCATAAATTTTTATATCGGCTTTTGAAGTTGGCAACGTGACCAGATTTGTTTTTCTGCCAAAGTGATTTCTTTTTGGATTGAAGCTTCCTTATTGTTATGGGTAATTTGTTTTTTCTGGTTTTGGGAGTTGTTAATGGTACATATAGTTTGATGACTCTTTTGACTTCAAGTAAAAATATGTTGTAATGGTCTTCTACAGTATTGCATCCAGTGAATAGAAATTGCCAATCAAGGGATGAGAGATCATTGTTTATAAGATCATAGTTGCCTTTTTTGAAGTTAGGATTGGGGATTCCGTCATTGTGATGATTTTTGTGTGGATATATGTTGAGACAAAAGTCAATCATGTTGTGGTCACTGTTGGAAAAGGGTTCTTTAATTTGTATTCCGTAAATTGAATTCAAACTATTGCAGAAGATGAGATCGAGGCAGTTGTTAAATTTAGTGTTGTTGGTTACTAGTTCTAGTCCCAGATTTGTTACTGCATTGTAGAAGGTTGCATGTGTGGGTTCAGTTGTACATTCATTAAGGGTCCAGTTAATATGAAGTAGATTGAAGTCACCAAGAAAGATAAAAGCATGTGGGCAGGATGCTGCCCATGTTCGATGTCATAATCAGGGGCTCTGTAACATAGTAAGAACCGAAATGTTATATTTAAGGAGAGTTCACAGATGATGATCTCAGGAATAGCAAGCTCCTAGGTCACTTGGATGTTTTTTAGATGTAGGGAATTTTTATAGAAGATAGCAACAGTACCTCCTCTACAGATTTCACAATCTGATCAGTAAACATGATAGTCTATTACTGTGGTAATGGAGTCAGGGAGAGATGCATTGAGCCATGTTTCTCAGACAAATATAATGTCGAATTTAGCCATATTTAGTAAGAGGAAAAATTCAGGTATTTTATTTACAAGGCTTCTTGCATTGAGTAGCTTGCATTTAAGGCCCGTTGTGGTTGGAATAGAGGTAGTTAGGGGCATGCGTACCTAGTTTTGAGTAATGTTGGATTGGATGGGGTGGGGTTGGATGTGGAGTTGTGGGTTGTGTGACTTTCGTTTGATGCAATCAGCTCGGTAGTCAATGTATGGGTCCTTTTTTCCATTGTCTAGACGGTTTTTGAGTTCTACGTGGAGTTCACAGGAGTGGATTCTTTGCAGTATGGATAAGTCTGGTCTTGAGTGAAGATTTTTGTGGCTGGGATTGGTTTTTGCAATGGCATTTATTGTATGAATGAATATGCATTTGCTGGACTCATTTTTGCATACAACTCTAGAAAATCTTGGAGCCAAGTGCTGTCATTGTATTTGTACCCAGGGCTATCTCTGGTTATTTCGATGATATCTTCAGGAGAGATGTTTGTTGTATTTGAGTTGCTTATGATATCGCAAACTTTGGTGATGTCATCTGATTCGTTGGTGTCTTTGACACCAAATAAGATGGCATTTGGACGTTTCTGTTCACATTCCATGATGTCTTTGATGAGTAAGGGGATATTATTTGTGGAATTATTTGATGGTATAGTAATTGTTTGTGGCTGTGGTTTGGTGGTTATTTTTGGTTGTAGTTTTGATTGTAGTTGAGGTAGTGGTTGTGGTTGTTATGGGATTTGATTTTGAGCTGATAGGTAACAATTCTACTGAGTTTCAATCCATTGTTGATATCAATACCACCTAGTACAAACTAGTAGGCAAAGAGGCAGGATGCTGAGTGTCAGCCTGGACAGCCACCACTGATGCAGCTATCAAGGCAAAAAAGTCCTTCTTTACCCAGATCAAGCACCAAAACTTCAAGAAAAAAAGGATGTTCCCTCAGAGTCAGGAACTTAGTGCACCAGATAAACCATTTTCAGCAAACAGCAACTGCACATGTAGTATTCTAAAGTCCTGGTAGCTCTTACATAACTGCTAACATTTTGTTGTATTATCAAAAAGTAAAAAATTAACCATCTTTCCAAACAGAACCCCCAAGAAAGTATTAATTTCTACATGATGCTGATATAGTTATATTTTTAGCTGTTCCTTCAATTCAGCTTCAGAAAAAGCAGCAAATTATTAGACCACATATATATAATTTAGAGTAAGTATTCATACTGGAATATTCAATATTCCATTACTATATGAATATTCAAACATGTGAATCAGAGTCTTAATGCATCTTAAGTATGTTTATTATTGCTTACATTTGCAATATATTTATAGTTCTTCATCAGGTACCTGAATTATTCTGACTCAAAGAGATGACATGCACCTGTATAAATCATTCAACAAGGAAAGCATCCCTTTGGTTTCTATTCAGTAAAAATCATGTGTGTGCATGCCCTAAAATCACTTCACAGTTTTGAGTAGGGACCCTGAGGGCACTTCAAAGTGCTTCAATTTATGCTCTGCATTGGGTCTAGTATTTATGCAAACACATTGTAGTGCAGGAAAAGAACAATGAAATGGACACAAAAGGGAAGGAAAGTACAGGAGTAATTGGGTTCATATATTTTACTTTGTTGGTGTGACACAGATTTTTGGCCATTGGTTAGACAATTAATATTTCTTATTAATTCTTCAATGACTCATGGATATCCTTCTCAATGAAAAATACAGTTTGTACAGCAAAGTAAAACATACAGCATTGACATATTATGGAATAACGCAGATACCAATTCACAGTTTTGATCCATGCACTCAGTAAGAGTAAAACTTACTTTAAATTCAACCTATAATTAGCAAAAGTAAAATTAGAGAAATGTGTTCCCCCAAGACACATTAGCTTGGACTAGGATAACGTATTTTGTACTATATGTCTTGTTTGTTTCTGTTAATGATGCACTAAATAGATTTGCATTCAGTACTGCAAAGCCATATGCAAAGAATATGTAAGGCAGCTAAATATGTTTCATGTTTTTTTTCCTAAATATGTATTTTTACAAACTCTGCTTCCTGGTAGTAGAACATTACATGTTTTGGGGGATGCGGTTTTCTTCAATAAAATCCTATCTTACAATACATTAGAATCACAGCAAATAAGATGAGCCAAATGTTGTACCCATTCCCACACTCAGCCTTGAATGCCAAGCCATGTGCATGTTGTAGAGCAGGGGTGTCCAGCTCGATTTCATCAGGGTTGTGTTTGACCTTGGGGGGCTGGGGTGGACATGGCCAGCTCAATGTCACTCGTGTTGGGGGAGCCTGTGGCGATCTAAGTACTCTGCCAGCAGGCTCCTAAGCTCTGTTTTTGGCCATGACAGCCTCCTGCAACCCTCTGTCAATGAAAATGGAGCTCCATTTTCACTGGCAGAGGCACCAAGGGCCAATCCTTTGCTGTTTCCAGAGTGGCCCCGCAGGCTAGATCTAAGCACCCTGTGGGCCGAATGCAGCCCACAGGCCTTGAGTTTGACACCCCTGTTGTAGGGTATGGGCTCTGGAAAGTATCTGAAAAGAGTGCATGAGCACATATGAAGCCTCTCTCTTTTAACTATTAAAGGTTCTAGGTCCTTTGCAAGGCTTAGATGGATCCTTCAGTAGTTGTCCCTGCCAAAATAACAGTGGAATAGTGGAGGCCTGCTTACACTGAAGTAAAGCTCTAGGAAATACAAATCTGAACAAAGGGGTGATCTTAAATTTGATTCTTCTTGCCTACAAGAGATAATTAAAACAGTGAAAAGTTGAATGTCCATTATAAACTTATATACTAACACCTTAGAAAATAAGATTATAAAGGACATTCAACTTTTCACTGTTTTAATTATCAAACACCAAATCTGATGCAAAGTTGAACATCCAACAATTGAAAGAAGCTGTGCTTGACAGGGTAACATGGCGAATATTTGCTTATAAAGTCACCAAAAAATTACTTATTTCCAACCACAATATGGTTATAGGTTGTATCAATATTTTTCAGCAATGTGAGTCAATGTGGGCTCTAAGTTCCATAAAAGGGAGGCTGTTATGATGACAAAGCTACAAACTGTAACAAAAATGTGATCCACTGCATTAAAACCCACTGCATTATGCTCCAGTAAACTGTGGTTTCATTACGATATAGTTCCATTTTATTCTACTTTAGTCAGACACCATTTAAAGTAACATGATCAGTATAAGACACCATACTTTAAAAGATTCGGAGAAATTGAAAAAAAATCAGAAAAAGGGAATATAGATGATCAAAAAATTAAATTAAATCCCATGAAGAAACACTAAAGGATGTATTTACATAAATTATACCTGAAAGGACATCATATGGAATTACCAATTGTGTTCTCTGTTGTTTGAGTGCAGGACACTCAAACAACAGAATGATGGATTCCAATTACACATTAGGAAAAAAAAACCTTCCTAACATTAGATATGTTCAACTATAGGCAAAACAGCTATGTCTCTGGAACTGTTTAGCCAAGATTTCTGCAATGATAAAACTTCAATGGCTTTATGGATTCCTACTAATTCTAAGGCTTTACAAATCTATGTGCGTGTTTTTTATATTAACACTGCAGTAGGTAATCATTTTTTGGCTATTGAACTTTTCAAGTTCTGGTAGGTCAAAGGGTCTCCCTTCCCCTCTTTCCAAAAAATATTTCATGTCACTGGATGAGCCCCGGCAAAGCACATGGCCAGGTGGCTTCACTCTTCATAGAAGAATATCTGAACTGTTAAGAAAAATGTTGCAGGCCAAGGTGTTTTAACATTATTAAAAGTATTCACCATTCAATGGTGTTTGTGGATTTCTTTGACCTTGCCTTAAAAAAAAATCAACAATTATCATAGCATCTCTATGGCAATGTTCAGACCAGAGAACAAAAGGCTACAAAAGTTTCCTTGAGCTGGCGGAGGAAAAACTAACCTAAAATAAGAAGATCAATCAGATCAATACACATGAGCTGCTTTTCTTTAAACCCCATTAAACTACTTCAGTGACATAGTGGAACAGTTCTTTATTCCAATATGAACAAAAGCAAAAATAGAGGCATCAACATTCAGGAATGTTGAGTAAAGGTGTTTAGGAACATCTTCAGAATGCTAATTTAAAGCAGATTCATCCTTTTAGTGGCTACAAATCATCAGATACAAATCATTCCCCCAGCGTTATCTTCTACTGAGTGAGTGCAAAAGCCATTTTTATCAGATATAATACTAATGCATGCAGATATTAAAAGTACAAATGTTAATTCTCCTCCCTTGATGGTTTCTACAGGTTTTTTTTTGGTCTTATAACCAAATGATGGTTATATTCAAATGATATGTATGAAAAGAATCATCACAAGGCTTGAGCTCTTTAGCTCTTTTCTATCCTCTTATGATACTGTGATAGTAAACTTTAAGTTACACCATTTTAAGATTAAAGCTAAATGGCAATCTAGCTTTCGATCTATGCTTCAAAGGTTACATTTGCATTCCTCTTGCAGAAAAGAAATACATATGGTCTCTGGAATGATATTTCCCCTCCCTGCCTGCTTCCCTGCTCCCCCCCCCAGATCTATGTGATTCCTTGAAAATAAAGCTGTTCATCCAACCCTCAAGGTAAGATAGATATGCTCCACTACTTACATATAGTTTATCCAGCATCCACAGAGCATTGCATATTTTATCTTGTACTTTGTAGATTTTACACTTACATATATATATATACATAAACATACACACATATATACATATGTACACACACACACACATATGATGGCAAAATTTAACATGACTACCAGTAGTAAGACAAAGATTGTAGGAGACAGGAGTTGTACACCAGTTATGATATTTCAGCCAATCTGTACCATTAAGTTACAGTATTTTTTAGGTTAGATCTCATTCCTACAAGATAATACAATATTCAATACTGAGATTTTTCTTTCAATAGATTTGAAAAATTAATAAAGCTCTTTCTGCCTTCCCTGTATTATTTCAGATGAAAATTATATCCAGCAAACATCACCGTGTACAATCTATCTATAATGGTCACAGACCAAGGTATTCTATTTTATTCCTTCAGCTTGATGCTTATTAAAATATCTTAGAAATCAGTATTTCCTATCAATATATCCCAGAATTCTGGGAACTGAGTTCCACATATCTTAAAGTTGCCAACATTGAAAAACACTGGAAATGTATAAAAATTATCTAGCAATTATCAAATTGCTCAAGTACACCAACACTTGAGCAATTTTGTTAATAAACACCTGCCTGCATATGCATGACAGACTGAATTACAAACAAAATGTTAGTGCAAACAGTGGCTAATCCCAAAATTAAACCAGGTCAGAGTAACAGCAATTTTTGGTTTGCAAAATTCAGCCATGAAATATGTAATGTAAAGTTTGCTTTTTCATTACTTACCAATCCATGGTTAACTGAACTAAAATGATCACACAATATACTAAATTCACAGGGATGGTTTGTATTTATAATTAAGCCATGTGATTACTATTTAAAATTCAGTATCAGTTGACGCATGTTCCCTGAGTATTTAACTACCCTTCCCAAATAAGCAAACAAAAAATGGTGCACTATTCAAATCAAACAAGTCTTTATTACGGTCAAAGACCAGCACAATGATGCACTATTAAAAGTAATGCTAGTTCCACTATGTTTATAAGAAAAAGAAAGGACATCCATTTCATATTACTTTATAATTTTATCATTACAATATCAAACATTGTTTTAGCTTTATAAAATTAGGCTCTTTTACAGGAAAGTATAGTTCTTATCATCAAGAAGGGTTCTGTTTGACTGGTTTTTAAATGCCTTAATCATCAGAGCAGAATTAGAAATAAACAAACAGGCTTTTTAATAAAGGACACTGAAGGAGAAATGATAAAGAAAAATTAGGCTATGATAACTGCAATCTAGAACCAGAGTAAGGCATTTGTAATTGATTGCTTCTTTCCCCTTTCTTCACATTAGATATATATGGGGGAAATGAGCATTGGTACTTGCTTGAACGCCCTTTCTTGGGGAGTCGATGGGAGAATCCAGACGGGGTAGTCTCATGTCTGAGTTGAATTCTCCAGATATGCGTCCCTGGTAACAGTCCCCAGTCAAAATGAAGGCGAAGCGAATCCAGTCATCCTACTCCATTCCAAAGGCAACTGGGACTCTAGACCAGACAATCCACAGGGTAGGGCTGGATTTTTCCTGTTGACTCCACAAGAAATGGCATTCAGGCAAGTATCAACACCCATTCTCCACTGAATCGACAGGAGAATCCAGAGTGGGACATACCAAAGCTGGCTGTCCTACGGGCAAGCATAGGTCTGGTCTGGAGTTCCTGCCACGACATGTACCCCTTGTAAGGACCTGTCTGCCGCAGGCTGCTTCCACTGAGGCAAAGGTGTCCCGTCTATAGTGTCAGATGAACGGTGGCAATGATGACCATGTCGCCACCTGACAAATCTCCTCCACAGAGGCCTGTATCACCCAAGCTGGCATCATGGCCTTGCTCCTGGTAGTGTGCCATAATCCTTCTGGGCATTGGGAGGGCCTGGAGTTCATATGTCAATACAAGCCCTCAGCCAGTGTCCAACAGTGGAAGGTGTAACCTTATATCTCAGAGTCGATGGTTGAAAAGATACGAACAGGGACTCAGTCTTCCTGATAAAAGCGGTTCATTTGATGTGAATGTGGAGGGTCCTCCTCACGTCCAAGGTATGCCATCTCATCTCCAGAGCATGCTTAGGCTCTGGACAGAAATCACGCAAGATCAACTCCTGCGAATGATGGAACAAGGAGTTCACTTTAGGTAGAAAGGCAGGGTCCAGCCGCAGAACCATCCTGTTCTAATGGAAAACACACAGGTCCTTCCTCGCCAATAAGGCCACCAACTCCGAAATCCTTCTGGCTGATGTAATGGCCACCAGGAACACCACCTTTTACCTCAGGAGGCACAGGCTGGCCTCTCGAAGTTCAAATGGTGCCACAGTCAGAGCCTGTAATACTTTTGGTAGGTCCCAGGTGGGATACCGGTGCACCACTGGTGGCTTCAGGTTTGTGGCACCCCTAAGAAAGTCTCTCACTCTAGGGTGCTGGGCGAGAGAGGTCAGGTTCTCGAATGACACCACTGAAGCCAAGGCTGCCACTTCCGTCTCAAAGCATTCGGTGATAGACCACTGTCTAGACCGTCTTGCAGAAATTCCAGAATATCTGCCACCAACACTGAAGTGGGTTCAATCTGTCATCTTGAACACCGACCACAGAAATTCTTCCACATTGCATCATAAATCCTAGTGGTGGAAGGCCATCTGGCTGCTGGAATCATCCGTATGACCTTTGTGGAGAATTTCTCCAATCTCAGAAAGTTTCTGCTCAAATGCCAGATAGTCAACTGTAGTTACAGGGGCCCTGTATATTTGATGGGACCCTGAGGGAGAGACTCTATCCAGGGGAATGCTCCAAGGCCTGGAAATTGACAGGCTTACCAGATCGGCAAACCATGGTCATCTGGGCCAGTGTGGAGCTAGTAGAAAGACATCCACCCTCTCCAACAGCACCTTCCTGATTGTATCTGAAATCAGGGGAAGTGGGGGAAAGGCATACAACAGGCCCCGGGGCCATGGACAGCACAGTACGTTGACCCCTTCCACCCCTAGTGCTGGGAACCTTGCAAGTAATCTTGGAAGTTAAGCATTCGATGGAGAGGCAAAGAGGTCCAGAATTAGATGGCCGAAATGCTCCGAAGGCTCCTTGAAAAGAATGGGATGCAGGCACCACTCCGACTGGTCGACTGTGGCCCTGCTTAGCCAGTCTGCCTGCACATACTCATGAGATGTGCTCTGCCCATATCAATAGTAGATGTCTCTCTGCCCAAAGGCACAGTAGGGTCACTTCCTGCATTAGGGACCTGAACCTGGTGTCCCCTTGCTGATTGATGTGGGCCTTTGTGGCCACATTGTCTGTGAGGAATAGAATAGGCTATCCCAAAACCTCCTGCTGGAATCCTTTGAGGACCAACCGAGCTGTCCTGAGCTCCAGACAGTTGATATTGTGACATAGCTCCTCTTGTGTCCACTGTCCCTGAATCACCTGTGATCCCAGATGGGGCCCCCAACCAAACAGGCTGGCATCAGTTGTGATGGTCACTCTTCAAAATTTCTTGAAGCAACAACCCCAAGTGATAGCCTGGGACTGCAGAGTGAGTGAAGTACCCTTGGTGGCACTCGAATCCTCGCTGTTGAATTGCCCCAGCCCGCCTTTTGATAGGGAAGCAGAAACCACTGCAGGGACCAGGTGTGAAATCGTGCCCAGGGAACTATGGCAATACAGGAGATCATTTTGCCCAGGATCTGAGACAGCAATGCGAGAGGAGCCCCTCTGGTTCTGACCTGTCAAAGCCTTGATGCTGCCCCATCACTCCTGGGACAGAAAGACGTATCTGGTTGAGGTGTCTATAAGCGACCCCAAATGTACAAACCGGGTCAAGGGAACCAAATGATACTTGTCCATGTTTATTGAGAAGCCATCAGGATATCATCCAAGTAGCACTGGATCCTGGTGGGTTCTGAGGTATGCTGCCACCGCTGCCAGGATCTTGGTAAACGTTCAAGGAGCCAATGACAAGCCAAACAGGAGAGCCATGTACTGAACATGGTGGCTGGCATAGCAAAAGCACAGGAATTTTCGGTGATTTAGATGAACAGGCAAGTGGAGGTAAGCCTCTGTGAGATCCATAGAAGTCAAGAAGTTTCCCTCCTGAATCCCTTCCAGAATGGAATGGAGAGAAAGCATTTTGAATCTTCTGTAGACCAGATGCCTGTTGAGTCCCCTGACATTTAGAATCATTCTCCACCCCACCACCCCGGAGGCCTTTGAGATAATGAATAACATTGAACAGAACCCCTGCCCCCTCTGGTGCACAGGCACCAGTTGGATGGCCCGAATATCCAATGAATGCTGAATTACTGATTCCATGAGGTCCCTCTTTGCCAGATCTCTGGAAACAGGGCAGCGGATGAAACATTTTGGGGGTGAAGAGAGAAAAATGTGGTCTCCAAACTACTGGGTCGGGAGTAAACCCCCAGTGTGACCCATTGTTTCCTGATCACATCTAGAAACATCTTGGGCACAGGTATGGCTTCAGCCTCTGTGGTCACTGTAAAAATGAAGTCCTCAGGATCTGAGTCATCTTGAGGAGGTATCCTGGACTACTGGCTGCTTTCTGAGGTGAGCCGTGCTCTTAGCCTTGAGTAGAGGTTTAAATAGGCTGGGATGGAATAAGTCTTTGGTGGCCAGGATGCTAGATGATTCACAGTGAAGGTAGCCTCCGGGACAGACCTTGCAGCAAGTTATTCTCCTTCTCTAGTAGCTACGGCCATATCTGCCATAGCACTTGTAGAAGGTGGGAAGTAAGAAGGCAAAGGAAGGCCCTGCTTAATATATTTCTCACTAGAGCCCCATGGAGACCAGGCTTGTACGTATAGGTTACTGGGCCCTGCAATCATCTCTGGCTGAGGCCTGTCCTCAGAAAAATGGTGAGAAAGGGTGTCAGCAGCCACTTTGGCCTCTGTTGACTGCTTCTGACATTCTAAGTCCTTTCTAGCTTTCTCAAACTCTTTCTCTGACCCAGCTGACCTGGATCCAGTTGGCATCTTCCTATCTTTAGCCTGAGGCAAAGGTGATAAAGGAGCTTTCAGTTGTGAGGAAGTTCCCTCACGGTCAGCTCCTCCAGCCTCTATTCTGATCCCAAATTTCCTGTAACTCAGTTTATTCCAAGACCGGTTCAGCAACAAGGCAGGCACTTGCAAATTGCTTTCATTTTCTGTTCCGGAAAGTCCCTTCCGCAGCTGCAGTATTGATCTGGGGCTTCTTCCAGCAAGCCAGAAGTTGCAGACAAATTTCTGAAAAGACAGTTTTACAGCTCCAAAGGCAGTCTTACAGCTCCAAAGGCAGTCTTAAGTGACACACAGCTGCCACAGCTCTCCTCTAGCCTTCAGAACCGCCAACTGGAAACAATTGTAACAAGCGCCAGAGCATTCAACAGCTGATTTGGGAGCTCGCTGCTAGCCGCAAGGCAGTCTTAAGCGGAAGCACTGCTGCCGCGGCTATTTTAGAGTATGATCAAATGATCGATCAGGGACTCCAGCCCCCTTCTGCAGCCGCAGAAAGCTTCCAGGGGGCTTCTGTTGCTTGTTCCGATGCTGTTTGGTCCTCCTCTTGTAAAGAAATTGAATGGAAGAATCCAGGGAGTAAGAAAAGTCTCTAAAGTTCAGAGCCTCTGAACAGACATCTGAACGAGCTGAGACTGAGTTGAAGACTGGGGACCATTACCAGGGAGGTGTGACCTCAGAATTCAACTCAGTCTGAAGAGCACATGACATGAGACTACCCACTCTGGATTCTCCTGTCGACTCAGTGGAGAATATAATTTTTTTCAAAGACAAACAGCAGTCTCATTTAAACAGCTCACCTGTTAATCATAGATACAGTAATCAGGAATTGTGTGCAATGAATGAGCAAATTGGTGGATTAAATTCCTCTTGTTCTTGTTGTTGTTTTTCACTTCTGTTCGTTGGTATCTGATTCTTGGAGACTACCTGGATAAGTCCATGGAGTTTTCTTGGCAAGGTTTCTCATAAGTGATTTGCCTTCGCCTCCTTCTTCCTGGGGCTGAGAGAGAGGGATCGCCCCAAATTCACTCAACTAACCTTGTGCCAAGGAAGGACTAGAACTTAAGATGTCTGGTTTGTAGTCTTAACCACTACACCAACCTGGCTCTCCTATATTAATAAGATAAAATCACTCACTGCAACAGTGCCAAAAAATCTGAGAATGGAAAACTGAGATATTTGGGAAGTTCAGTTAAAATCTCACCAGAAATTAACCATAAATTAATCTGTACAAGGATAAACTCTCAGTGACTACGAGAAATGTAGCATCTCATATCCCTTGTTTAATATTCTATTCGTGACTCAACAGCATTCTTTCCTATTCAATTTTATGTACATCATAGATAGCATTTCAATTTTAGAAGTTTCTTGAATGCTTGAAAATGGGATAAATTCAAGTATCTGCAGCTAATACGAGATGTTTGAACTAATGAGTCAATCCCACATGGCATAAGAGTCAAATTGATGTCACTCAACTGTCATATCATCATTAGGCTATGCATAAAGTAGTCAAAGGAAATATTTATAGGAGTGTGGATAGACATGAAATAAACACTTCAGCATGATAAACTGAATATAGTAAGATCACAGTGGTATTTCTTATCTCACTTTCCTTCCAGAGATTGGATTGATAGCTAGAACTTAGTCAATGACTTTAAAAATGCAGGCTTAACACTCCACAAATTCCTTTAGCATTTTTGCATGTGTTGATTAGCAAACAAAGGTGTAAGATCCTATTGATCTTAGAAATAGGTAGCTATCTGCTACTTTCTTCTGCTATCTGAAGCTCACTACTGAATTATCTAGTCATGTATCACCACATCCCAAGTCAGTAACTATGTTTTGTTACTGTTATTCATGTTATATTATATCACATAATATTAACTATGTCATTGTTATTCCTAGCCCTGCAGCCAGTATTTTTACATAGCTACCATGGGTGACTTTTAAAACTATGTAAAAGAACCTGCCGAAGTTGACTCCTAAACTCTCTACTACTACTGCATAAGACTTGTTGGGATTGTAGCAAAATTGCTACTCCAGTTAGTAGATTTAGAAGGGTACAGAATACCCCATCTCTTGTTATTTTTACGTGAACAGCTGCACTGTGTGCAAGATGAAAAATGAGGAACCCTTAATTGCAAAGAGCAACCTAGTCCTAGGGCTGTGTCATGCTTCAGATCTGATTCCCAAAAGGGATACATGAACTCGCAGGGACATGTACGAAGCATCTGTTTGCAACTCTAAAGAGCAGCTGGGTTTTTTTAAGACTTGCAGAGAGAGGCTATGTGTGAAACACTGCACTCCAAAGCAGCTTTTTAAAATTTAAAGTGCTACACATCCCTGATTATGTGCCGTCAAGTCAGCGTCAACTCTTAGTGGCAACATACAGTATTGTCCATTTTTTTCATGATGATCTATCCCTAATTGGCCCTTTAGGTCTTCCAATGATCATCCCTACTTAATCCCAAAAGGAGAAGTGGGATATTTCTACATGGACTGGAACAAAATATTTTGGATTAGTTCACTTCCGCTTTTATCTGAACATCTGAGGGGCTTCAATCTGTGCAAATAATGTTCTTCTTTATCTTACTCCCAACTTCCACCTGTTGAACTGAATGATCTGACAGAGAAGTGTACTCACCTTGCATTGAATGAAAGTATGGTTCTCCATACAATCCAATACTTTGCTCAAATTATATGGAGGAGTGTTTTTAGATCTCAGATTACATAGAAGAACGTATACTTACCTAATTCTGTGTGAGTACAAAAAGTTTAATATAGCAAAGCTGCATGCAGGCAAGAGAAGAACAGTGAACAGAGCTGCTGTTGCCTACCTACTGTGAAGCCCTCCAAAAATTCAGATGAGCTCTTGAAGAGTGTTTAAAAGAATCATGAAACATGCCATCAAAATATTTAGGTGCCTTTTCTCTACAAGTGATCCAAAGCAAAAGTATGAAAGTGGCACTGCCATTGTTAAAAATTAATACAGCATTTTTAATAATTTCTAATATATCTGGATTCGTCTGTTTTGAAAAAAACTAAAACACAATTAACTTTAAGCAATAATAGAGAAGTTAGATATAAAAAAGACTGCATAGAAGATGCATGTATTATAATAAAATGACTATCTTAGGCACAGCAGACAAAAATAGATCATTTTAACTCTCAGACAGTAGGATAAAATACCATGTACAAAAAAATTACTTGAAACATAAAACTGATTGACTATGCATTTGTCTTAAAATCACCATAACTGTATGCTTTCCCAGGGAAATCTTTCTAAAATGTGCTAGATATAAACTTGAGGGACAGCTCAATCATGATTTCCAGGATTTCATCCTTCCTTTCAAATTAATTATTTCATTCTGATTGTAATTATAAAAACAGAACAGCTGGAACATTACAGTAGCCCATGACAGAAATGCTTGCAGAACAAAGATTAAAACTGACACAGAATACAGCTATTCCTTGATTTGTGACCAGAACTGAGCCCAAAATTTCCATTGCTAAGCAAGGCAGTTAAGTAAGTTTTACCCCATTTTACAATTATTTTTTTTTGCTACAGCTAAGCAAATCACTGCAATTATTAAGTGAATCACATGGTTGTTAAGTAAATCCAGCTTCTCCCATTGACTTTTGTTGTCAGAAGCTGGCTGGGAAGGTTAGAAATGGTGATCATATGACCCCGGATCAGTACAACTGTGATAAATACATATCAGTTGCCAAATTTTGATCATATGGCCATAGAGATGCTGCAACGGTTGCAAGTGTGACAACTAGTAAAAAAAAGTGTCATAAATCACTTTTTCCCCAGTTTTCACACTTTTGACTTTTGCAGCATCCCCATGGCCACACGATCAAAATTCAGGCACTACTACATCAATCACTTAGTTCAGTGCAATGGAAGTTTGAAGAGCCGTTAACTGAATGGTTGTACATCGAAGATGATTTTATGTGTATGGAATACTCTTCTGAACGTTTTGAAATATTCAAGTAAATGCCAGGCTTATTGGATAGCTTATTGGCTTAGTGGATAGGGGAATGTGGCATATTCTAGCTTCACCTTTATTTATCTATTTCCCATAAAAATGGAAGGAGATTGCAGCTTAATTTAGTACTTTATTTAGAAATGTGCTCACATGCCCAGAATTGTTTTTATATAAATCTTACATAACAGCTGTTCCTATCTATTCTGAAAGAGTTTTCACCACATGCTTTCAAAAGTCAAAAGGTAAATTGGATGTTCTGTAATATTTTACTAACAATTTGATGGAAGAGTTTGAAGGACTTTTTAAATTTGCAGATGATACATAACTGAATGGGACAATAACCACACTACAGAAATAAAATTCAAAATGAACATATTAGGTCCTAAAAATAGATTAAAAGCAACAGGATGAAGTTCATTAAGACAAATACAAAGTTCTTAACTTCGGAACAAAAGTCAAATGTAGGATACCTGACTTATGAAAAAAATATCTTAGAACAGTAATTAACCATAAATCAAATTTGAGTCATTAAGTGTGACATTTCTGCTAGATAAGGCAAATGCAATTTTGGCCTGGATCAACAGAACTATTGTTCTGAAATTGTGTGGAATAATTATTCCTCTGATGCATTCTTCCATAGTTCATATCAAACATCAAATATCTCTAAGAAGGATTCAGAGAAACTTGAGTGAAAGTAGAATTAGAAAGTAAGTCCTATGAGGAGAGATTGAAGATGTTTAGCCTTGAGAAAAGATGATAGAATAGAATAGAATTCTTTATTGGCCAAGTGTGGTTGGACATACAAGGAATTTGTCTTGGTGCAAATACTCTCAGTATACATAAAAGAAAAGTTACATTCGTCAAGAATCATCAGGTACAACACTTAACAATAGTCATAGGATACAATAAGCAATCAAATCATACTAGGAAACAGTCAATATAAATAGTAAGGATACAAGCAACAGAGTTACAGTCATACAGTCATATGTGGGAGGGGATGGGTGATAAGGAGTGATGAGAAGATTAACAGTAATAGTAGTGCAGACTTTGTATTAGTTGTACAGTGTTGAGGGAATTATTTGTTTAGCAGAGTGATGGCTTTTGGGGAAAAAATGTTCTTGTGTCTAGTTGTTCTGGTGTGCAATGCTCTATAAGCACCGTTTTGAGGGAAGGAGTTGAAACAGTTTATGTCCAGGATGTGAAGGGTCTGTAAATATTTTCACAGGCCTCTTTTTGACTTGTGCAGTATACAGGTCCTCAATTGAAGGCAGGTGGGTAGCAATTGTTTTTTCTGCAGTCCTAATTATCCTCTGAAGTCTGTGTCTGTCCTGTTGGGTTGCAGAACCAAACCAGACAATTATAGAGATGCAGATGATAAAAGTGGAATAAATAATAAGTGTTGCTGCTGCCGTAGTGGGGAAGGATATGGGTATTCATGTTGTGGGTTTTTAATGTTATAAGCTGTTCAGAGTCACCTCTGAGTGAGTTTGATGGCCATATAAATTTGTCAAATATATAAGATAGCAGTCTTCCAGTATTTAAAAGGGTATCACACAGAAGATAAACAAGATTTCCCCCACCTCCCGTTCCAGTGTATAACATGGCATAATGGATTTATGTGACAGAAAGATAAGATTTTTATCTATTGGTTTTTTTTTAATTCCTGAAAATGAGCCTCTGGATAATATTCCAATCATTGGGGACAGATGGGTTCCCTTCTTGGATGTTTTAGGGGAGGTAGACAGTAATGCTTAAATTTAGATTTCTACATTGAGCAAAGTATTGGCCTTGATAATCTAAGTCTCATTCCAATCTACGATACTATTAAGAGGGCACTACACCTTCTTTACTGTATACTACATTTCAGGAGAAACAGCTTTTTACAGAACACAATAACAGTCACTGTCTCAGAACAAAAGTTAATCCATAATATTTAGAGTAAAACTATAGCAGAAAGCTAACCTAGAGGATCTTCATGAGCTGAGGCTAAAAGGATATTAACTGCTCTTTCCTATAAAATAAATAAGCAGTGAAGGCTTATTTATCCTTCCCATTATACTGTAACTGAAATGAATTGCTGACAAGGATCACTCTTTGCAACTATCTTTTTATTTCTTGCCTATAGAAGGATAATTGCAAACAGTGTAGAAAAGGCAGGCAACTAATGGTTAGAAGAAGCAAGACATGAGTGAAAAGGAGTAAGAATGATCTTACAGCTGAGTGAATGAAATTAAAAACAAAGAGGTGAGATATTTGGGTAAAAGTAAAGTGAAAGAATACTGAGAAGGTGTCCATCGGGGATTTGAATAGAAATGATAGTGACAAATCCAAAATTAGAATTGAGATAAATATCTAAATGTTTGTGAAAAGAAAATTATATATTCTATAAGGATGAACAATTGAAAGACTGAAAGTATAGACAGTGTAATTGGAGAAATGTTAACATGTGGATGTTTTGTTCACAAGGTGGTTGTGCAACTTGTTTAACAAGCATGTGAAGACTATACTTTGCCTGGTGATTGGAAGAATGGTGCTATTATTCTCCTATACAAAGGTAGCAGAACTAAATGCAGAACACTAAGAAGAAATAGTTTGTCAATGGAGCCTGGTAAAGTGTTGGGCAAAATTCTGACTGCAAGGTTTTAAAAAATGCCAAGAAGCAAAATTTACACACGAAATAAAGTAAGAGTTTCTGCTAGGTAGGGAATGTGTAGACCTGATTTTTTGCTATTTAGCAGCTAAATAAGAAATGGATAAATGTGAGAAAGTAAATCTACTTTTGTTGATGATTGTTGATTTAGAGAAAGCATCTGATAAAGTGAATGGCTTCAATTTTTTTTTTTTTTTTGTGGGTAAGCATGCAATTGAAGATTGTGCTGAATATGACAAGAGTGGTATAATAGTGGCTGTAAAGCAAGGGTAAGAATAAATGGTATTCCTAGCAAATATTTCAATATCAATCATTGTGTACAGGAAGAATATGTTTTTTTTTCTTTTTATGACCCTGTAATCCCTTGATCTGGGATAGAGTTGGGGCGACTGAATGGAGCTGAACATTTACTGGCCAGATCATCTGTATTCAAATGATACTGTGCTTTTAATACAGCCAACCAGTTTTATGAAAATGAGACTTAATTTATAACAGAAAAAACATAAAACTGAATGCAATTAGAATGGGTCACTTGAGAAATATGCATTGCAAAACAAAGAGATAGCATCAGGAATGAATGACTTCTAAATTAATCTAAGTTGAATTAAACAATAAGTACCCAGTACAAAAAAAAGATGTTGAGGTGAGAATGAATGAGAATCAAATCAGAAAGCTAATAAAATGAAGGCAAATTGAATGAATAAAAAGAAGACAGAAATTGTGACTGGATGGTATTTATGAGTTCTTCAAAAAGAAAAAGGTAATTTATTTATTTAGTATATGACACGTGATAGCCAGGGATCACGAGGTGGCCGGCTACCTCTGTGAAAGGAATATTTTCAGGCGGTGTTATTTTTACCCGCCAGTAGGCATTCTGGGGAGGCTTTCTTGTCCCTGCGCAGTTTATTCGCTCACAGGAATCAAACCACCAAGCAGCCAACCTCAGCAGTGCTCAAGTCCAGCGTCTTACCATGTGAGCCACCACGCCCCTCAGAAAGGTAATGATTTTAAGGAACCAGAAACAATGTATGAATTGATGAATGAGAACTGAGGAAGCAGGAATGGTTTTCAGAAATAAAATAAAAAATGAGTATTTAGTATGAACTAAATTTCCCTTCCTTCCTTCCTTTTATATGACTGCCCAACTTGTGTGACTCTGGGCAGCTGATATGTGTTTACAAATACACATATGCACCCAAACACAGACATATTTATGCATACACACATCCATACATCCATACACACATAAGGTACAAATAATTTTAAAACCTACAATGGTCACTAAGCATAAACCCAAACAAAACAATTAAGAGAGACAGCTCAACAGGCCATCCGACCTCCTGACCCTTAGGACCTGAAGTACATCCAATGCTTTACAAAAGGCTAGCAGGCTCAGGCTCATCTGATCTGATCTGATATTTTATGCTTCAATCCTTCCAAATTACTATACTCTTTTTCTCTGCTTTGTCTAAAGTTGCTTACCTCAAAAATGAACAATATGATGGTTATATATTAATGCATATGTAACTATGTTAATATGTTTTGGCAACTCTTCTTTATAAATGTAACTGATTACTCAAATTGCATTAGGTAATCAAATAATATAAACCAAATATTTCACACATAAATTCACAACGCATTTTCCTTTAAAATTAGGGTAGGTTTGTAGCTCTCAAGCACATTTTTGTAGCCTCATGAACCCTCTTCCAATATCACAGTAGTGATAAACAGAAGATTTATTTGTCAATGAAGAATGGTGGGAAAGCAAATAAAATGAGACCCATTTTATAGATGTTAAGGTACTGGACTTGGATCAAGGAGATTCTGGTTCAAATTGGTGCAGCTTGCTGATTTAGCATTGGACAGCCTCTCTTTCTCAGCCCAACTCATCCTACAGTTGTGATGAAATAAATAGCAAAGGCCCATCTACAAATCCTCTTTACAAGTGATAAATTGATTGCTTTACTTTCCCTGATCTACAGCTTCTCCCCTTTACTAATTTGTCACAAATATAGTTGAAATGTTTCATTACTGCCTTATTCATTTCCCAGGGATGTCTGCAACATTCCTAGCTTGAGACACTGATGCAAGAAATTTCAATCCATGAATTTCCACTAAGTTAAGACAAGATACCAACTGGATGAAAGAGAAAACAGGCAGAGCCCCAAGGAGAAACAATTTAAAGGAGGTTAACACAGATCGTGATTAGATGTTTTTGATAAACAAATTGCTTATAAATCATCTGGCAGTCTTCTTAAAACAAATAATAGTCTTTAGGGAAATCTTCTTAAAATGAAGAGTAGTTGATTCTCTTATAGGAAAGCACAATGGACTAAATGATGACACAAGTGTGAACAGATGGGCATGTAAGTTTTACTGACTTAATTGCAAGCCTGTCTTAATCTTTTAAATTCTTCTGTGGATGGAACAGAATGAGAGAGCGCTTGGAAAATTTTCTCACAATAGTGTTACATACTACACAACTAAGGAACAATGACACCTCAATTCCTTTTGACAGACATCCCCTCACATGTGGGCTAACCATCCTTTCTCAGATAATGAACAGAACTGATCCTACCCCAGTGGGCTATGTAAAAAAGCTGCACTTTAGAGGTGTGTGCATATCTGGATACAATGAGAAAGGCAATAGGAAGAAACTATATATTTGCTTTCTTAAGGAAAAGGCTTGAACTTCTGGAAGAGACACAAAAAAACAGGTAAGCCTTTTGTCACAATTGCACCCCCATTCAAGGATAGGCTTGCAGAAGTCATTGTGAACAACTATTTACTGAATGGAGTTTCTGTTTGCAAAGAACTTGATAATAGCAGTTCAAAACAGAGGCAAAATACAGAGTCCGCCAGCAGCAACAACTTTATTCCCTGCCATGTTGCAGCTCAGCCAACAGAGAACTTGTTGCAACTAAATTGTTACCTCTGGATTTTACTAAAACAAATCCCCAATCAAGCACAGACATCCTGAACAAAGTGACTGTAAGGATCAAAAATTGGAAGCACACCCTAAATCGCTTCAGTTGCAGCTCAGCCAACAGAGAACTTGTTGCAACTAAATTGTTACCTCTGGATTTTACTAAAACAAATCCCCAATCAAGCACAGACATCCTGAACAAAGCGACTGTAAGGACCAAAAATTGGAAGCACACCCTAAATCGCTTCAGGGCTTAGCAGACTGAAATCTAAAATCCTAGAATCTGGTTTCAATCCCTCTGCAGGCACCACACACACACAACACACACACACAAACAGTGTCCTTGAGACTAAACAAAGACCAGGCAGGCAAGAAAAGGACACCTGAGAACTAACTACTGTAATCCAAATCCAACTTTCCCTGGAGAAAATCACAAACAGCTTGCAACCTTCCTCTCAGAAAAATGTAGATCCTTGCACCATGTCTCTTCAGCTTCACTTAAACGTTCAGGAAATGCACTCTAAATTGTCCCTCCAGATCTCACCTGCTCTTCAAACACCCAAACCACCTACCTACCTCTTCCCTACCACCCAATATATTCAGCCCCTGTCCCTCCTCTTTCACCCCCAATTCTCTATTCCCATCCTCTCTCCCTGGATCCCATCTTGCATTCCTGAAGCCCATTCATCAGCCCTGCAAGGGTTTTATGCCACTCCATCTCCTGTTTCCTGCCCACCAGTTTAATTGTCGCCCATCTACCGCAGAATAAAGACGGTCCTCAGTCTAGGCGGTCCCCTGCTCTTCCTCCCCTCAAACCCCCTTCTCTCCCCTCTTCTGCAAAGTCGTCCCCTTCGTTATTCCCAAAGTCCCTGCCTAAATCACTGCAGCTTTCTGCTTCCTTTGCCAGCGCTGCCTCTTAGCAAGACCTTTAACCCAGAAGGCTCCGAGACATCGTCCCTGCTCCTGCTCCTCCTCCTCCCCCGTTTTCTGGCGCCAAATCTTCGTTCTGTGTCCACTGGTTTCCTGAAATTCCCCGTTCCCACCCCAAAGCCCCCTCTGTGCCCACCACCATGCATTTCTCACCGCCTCCCCCCACCAGCCCCCCTCTTTTGGCGATCAGGAGAGCAAGCCGCAGGCAGCCCCGCAATCGGAGCACCTGAAGAGCGCAGAAAAGCAGGACACCCGCGAGACCATCCACACCACAAAAGCCAAATCTGGCCAAGGAGCCCAAGCGGGACGGCGCCTCTCCGCACCTTTCTCGTTCTAGGCAATCCCCGTCTCCGTCCAGATGCGCCTCTCGATCCTCGCAAGCGGCGAGGAAAAAGAGAGAGAGAGAGAAAAAAAAGCGGGACAGCTCCCTGGGGCTGCCCAACTCCCAGCTAGCGCTCTCGCTCTCAGTCGCGCTGCGAGGCTCCCGCTCAGGCTGGAATCCGTCCGGCTTTTTCCTCCGAAAAGCAGCCTGTTCCCGAGGAACTCAGCCTGCAGCAAGGACGGCCACGCCCCTCCCCGCCTCACAGAAGCAGGGGGCGTGGCAATGAACTCGCGGTCTGGAGTCGCCCGGTTCGGGGCGGGGCCGCGCCGCCGCCGCCGCCGCCGCCTCAGCTCCACACCTCCGCTGCGGCAGGCGAGGTTCGCGCGAAGGGGAGGCGAGCGACCCCCAGCGGCGCCCTCAAGCAGCCGCCGCCTTTCAAGGGAGCGAAAGTTTTAATGTGGGACCCGGGGGCGAGACGCCAGTGACATCCGGCTGGACGGGCGAACGGCTTAGCTCTGGAAAGCAGCTCTGGAAGCCAGCCCACCTTCCATGCCCTTTTGTAGCGGCAGTCTTGCAAGGCGACTTGCCTGGCGGGGGCATGGGTGAGGAGGTCCAACGTTCGTGTAGGGCTTCCGAAGGGCTGCGTTCTCTACTCAGTGGGGCTTAATAACTAGATGAATGGGATTAGAACATCGCTTTTACGGCTTTTACGGACCTCTTTTCCATTTTTTGTAATTGACCGTTTTGAATAAGGTTTCTTCTGGCAGTTTCAGTGTGGTTCCTTTCAAAACTGCCTTAGGTTCCACTGGAAGGAAGACTGTCATTTCTGTAGTACTGTATTGAAATAACTGCATAATAGTGTAAATGACATGTTTGTGTGTGCGCGCGCGCGCGCGCCTTAGACTTAGTCCCTGCAGTTTTCTTGGCAGGGTTTTTTTTTTCCAAGTGGTTTGCCATTGCCTGCTTCCTGGGGCTGAGAGAGAACGGCTGGCCCAAGTCCTGCTGGCTTTAGGAAGGAGTAAAACTCACTTGATTCCCATCTGGTTTCTAACCTGATGCCTTAACCACTACACCAAACTGACATTCTCCAAGAACTACTGTATTGTGATTAAATAGTAAGAGAATTATACTAACATTTTAATTTCTGTATATAGTGTGCTATGGTAATTTAAGAAGAGCAATGTTGGATCAGAGCAAAAGTTTGCATTCTGTTTTCCTGGTGGCCAATCTGATGCTTATGGCATTAGGAATTATATTACATGCTGTAAAGATAGAACCTAATAAATAAGGCTTCCAATAAGAAAAGAGTACAGCAGGACCCACCCATGCCTTTTCTAACATGCTGTTTCTAAAAATAATACAGAACTGTTGAATGCTTTGCATGTGATGACTTTATACTTATTTGGTCATATAGAAAAGGTATTAATGAAGAAGTGCCGCTATTAGAAATCATGATCCATTCTAACTTTCCTGCATATAGGAATGAGCTCTTGTATTGTCTATGGATATAATCTAAGTCTTGGGGGGAGAAAAAAAAAAGGGGGGGGATTCTGGAAACTACCAAAGGCCGCTAATTAGGTTTTACCTGTGCTAAAATGTTGGCTGGCATCAGGGAGACCTCATAGGGTTTTTGGAAGTTTACAACTGCTTCTATTCTATATAGACACTAAGCCATCCAATCAAACAAACCAATGTTGTTTAGTCAAGAAAACCCAGGAAAGCAAATTGTAGCAAAACATGATGTTGAAATCCAAGATTTTAATTACAAATCCTTTTTTATTTTAATATCTCTCTTGTTACAGCAGTTCTATTAAAATAATCTTATTTGGATTGCAAGATTTTCTATAAAGTTATTTTTAAATAAGATTTTTACAATATAAAGCAAATCTTCTAGCTCTAATTATTCATTATAGACGGGATCTAGAAGTATTATAACATATATGTAATTTTACTAGAAGCAACTTAAAAAACAGCAAGTTTTTAAAGCTTGGAAACTATTTAAGAAGTGTCAATTTTAAAATTGATCAATGGGCCAATTCTGTGTTCTGTTCTGATTTCCCATAGGCTATTCAAATATTTCAAGAAATCTATAAGAAATGCATTCCGGCCACAGTTCTCCGAAATTATTGTTATCAGCAAGTGATATCTAAATAAGTCATGGATGGATAATCAAGAAATGAAATCCTTTTGGACCATGATGGGAAATATCCTATCTATACTTTGCAAAAATCTCAAGACTGAATTAAAAAAAAATCTAGACAAATTATTTGACTTGAACAAGTGACTTAAAATCAGAATTCAAAGTTGTGCATGACTCTTCTCCATTTGACATACAAAACACAAGTGACCTTTTTATGGTTCCCTTTGCAAAATATGTAACAGTAAGCTGGTATTTTATAATCTACTGCATATAATTAACTTTTTTTTATGTGATTCCAGGTCGGTCTGGACTAGCTCTATAATTTTCTTAGCAATATTTCATAAGTAGTTTATCATTGTCTGCTTCTTAGGCTGAAAGAGAGTCACTGGCTGAAGGCCACTTAGTTGGCTTTGTGCCTAAGGTAGGACTCGAATTCACAGTCTTCTGCTTTGCAGCCTGGTGCCTTAACCACTACTCCAAATTGTCATACAATAATTAATCATGATAATCTATTAAACTTTGAACCTTTGTGCTAAATCTGATGCACTGACAACTTAATGTTAGGAATTTTTTCTTAACTTGGAAGCAGGTCCTATTAGCTTTACTTTAATATGCTTTAGTCCCTCATATGTGACTGAACTTCCTAGAGTTCAATCACATTTCCTTAGAAATCAGGATCGAGTTAGGCTCTGTATATGTTACTTGTTTTAGGCTTAAGAGGATCCACCCCGTGGATTAGTTTGTGACTCTTCAATTTAATTAGAGCACTGATCATCAGCTCTTTGAAATGCTGATTTGTGCTGTAAAACCCTTAATGACTTGGCACCTAGGTATCTATGGGATGGTCTGTTCCAATCTGCACTGGCCTGCCCTATTGGATCATCTAGGGAAAATATTCCTGGTGCCCCATCATAAGGAAATAAAAGAGCTAAAGCAAGGAAGCTATGGGTTTTGGTTTGTTTTTGGTGGCAAGACCAGTCCTGTGGAACAACCACCTCAAGCTGATAACCTCCTTGGTGCTTTCAGGAAGCTGTTGAACATGGAATTTCATGGAAGTTTTTAAAACCTGTTCAGTGCAGCTTTTATTTTTGTTTGTTCTTATTTCATTGTGAAACTTTGCTTTATGTGTTAAACCTTAGCATGGGAATAACCACTTAGAGCTGAGTTCGGTGTGGTGGGATACAAATGTAATAAAACAAGTAAAAATTAACATGCTAATTCTAGTTCTGTCATGTTCAACCTAAAGGGCCTTTTCCACAGGGTTATAAAGATTCATGCAATCAGATTGCACAAGGAAAGCCTTTTTAAAGATTCAGAATTCTGTTTTTTTTTAAACATTTTCTTTTTTTTCTGAAAGCAACTTTAGAGGCAAAGAGTAAATATGTATTTCAAAAAACTTTTAAACTTGGCTCTATTTTCACAAATGGAAAACCTTAACCAGAGCTGCTGTTGGAGAAGGTAGATGAACGCTGCCATATTATGCAATGAAGAGAAAGTTTACTTGATTCTGAATAATGTACCTAATTGAGCTGTAGGGAAAATAAAAAGCTGTATACACAAAATTTTATTTGTTTTCACTTTTTTGTATATTGCACTGATTGTAGTATAATTCCTTTGTTTTTTATTTTGTGCATTTCCCAGCATCATATAACTGAGGCAAATTATTGTAAATAAGCAAAGCTGATACTAGAAATTAACATGGCTTTGTCAAAAAGAAATCATGCGAGACAAACCTTATTGCATTCTTTGACAAAGTAACTAAATTAGTCGACTAGTGAAATGCTGTAGATAGTAAGTAATTTGACAAAGTATATAACAATCTACTTCAGAAAAATGCAAGATAGACAGTATCACTACCAGATGAATTTGTAACTAGCTGACCAACCACACTCAACACGTAGATGGAACTATATCTACATGGAGGGAAGCATGGAGTAGGGTATCCCAAGGTTCTGTCTTAGGCCCAGTACTCTTCAACATCTTCATAAATGACTTAGAGGAGAGGATAGAAGAGGAAATAACCAGATTTGCAGACAACACCAAGGTGGGGAATAGCCAACATGCCAGAAGATAAACTGAAGATCCAGAAGGAACTTGACAAACATGAACACTGAAATATAAACCAGCAGTATGCTGCAGCTGCCAAAAAAGCCAGCTAGAATGTATCAACAGAAGGATATTATCAAGTCATGTGACATGTTACTACAGCTTATTCCACTTTGCTAAGGCCACACTTGGAATACCGTGTCCAGTTTTGGTTGAGATTTAGAAAGAGTGCCAAGAGCAATGAAGATTATTACAGGGATAAGACTAAAACATGAATGGTTGCAGGAACTGGTATGTCTAATCTAACAAAGAGAAAGACTGGGGTAACTGTACCCTTCCAGTACTTGGAGGGATGTCATGGAGAAGAAGGAGTCAATCTATTCTTCAAAGCACCTGAGGACAAGACAATAAGGATAAAAACTTATTGAGGAGAGATCCAACTTCGAATTAAGGAGAAATTTCTTGACAATTAAAACAACCAATTAAATGGCTGGCCTCCAGAAGTTGTGGGATCTGGGGAAGGGGGAATGCTTGTAGGTAAAAAAAAAAATATTGGACAATCATTTGTCTAGTATGTTATAGGGTGTCCTGCTTGAGCAGGGGGTTGGACTAGAAGACCTCCAAGATCCCTTCCAATTCTGTTATTCTATATTCCATATGATAGGCAGGTATCTAGATACATAGAACTTTTTGTCCTCTGAATTATAGATTTATATATGATATAAAATACAACAGGGCAACAGAAATATTAAAAGAATACTACAATCTGTTTAAAATCCATAGTACTGTATACTGTGGGTGTACTTGCCAGACAGGGAGTTAAATGACTGAAGGAGAAGCTCACTAACAACTAAGAAATATTTGATGTGTTAACTTATATGGTCTACGAAATGTAGAAAATTGAACGCATATATTCCTGAATAAAATAGAAAGTCTATTTATTTACTATGAAATATTATGGACCTTTTAATGTATTACACCTGTTTTTTCATTCGCTCCCTTTTATCTTTGTAATTTTCATTTTTTTAATAATACCTTGCATTGGTTTAAATGCCTCATTCACCATGAGTGGTGCAGAAGCACCTAGAAAAGTAGGATAGAAATAATGCATGTAATTTATTTTTAAAAAATTGCACCATCTTCCTTATAAGGCAACTCTGGGCAGTATTATTTTTTATTTTCAGCACGGCTCATTTAATTCCTTTTGAATACTTTTCTGTGGAAAGGAAATGCTGCTCCTTCGTTTGCCATTAGTCAAAACCTGAAAGTGATAAATAATCAGATGTCTGTTGGGTGAGTCAAATGTGGTAACTCCCCACAGTTGCAGAAATTCTGGGAAGGTAGAAAGGTAAAGTTATTATTTCCTGTTTATAACCTGCCAAAACAGCATGAGTTGAACAAACAGCTAGCAAGTAGACTGACATATTATTTTCTGTCCAATTCATGCTGGTGATGAAAAATTTCTCAGCTACTCCTGTAACTGACAAACATGGAACAGTTTAGTGGTGGGATTCAAAAAATTTTACTATCGGTTCTGTGGGTGTGGCAGGGAAAGGATACTGTAAAATCTCGTCAGGTGGTATTTGCCAGTTCTCTGAACTACTCAAAATTTCCACTACCGGTTCTCCAGAACTGGTCAGAACTGAATACCACCTCTGAAACAGTTGCTTGATTGTATCCGAATTACTATAAATTACTACTGATAACTATAAAACTTGAGGGGGGGAGAAGCATTACAATTTTGCATCCATGCATAGGATTGAGTTTACATTACATGAAAGTATACCATAATTTAATCAGTGTCATCCGGGTGAATTGAAATCATACAGTAAAGTAGTGTTTCTCAACCTTGGTAGTTTGAAGATGTGTGAGAAAGCTGGGGAATTCTGGGAGCTGAACTCCACACATCTTCAAACTGACAAGGTTGTGAAACACTGCAAAGAGTATAGATTTAATCCTGGATTTCCTCACTCATTACCATATCCCTTAATCACTTGGTCCATTTTTTTCCCATTCCAAAAAGCCTCCTTTTTTTGTCTGCGTTGGTATTACATGTCAGAGACTTCAGTGAGAAAGCTTTTTAATATTAACCAATTTATTTGGTTTCTCACGCTTCATAATAACTTGTTTTCTTTTTTGACAGTTCAATAAAATAAGGGATTAAAGGCTCGTAGATTTGGTTTTATAATATAAAACTTTGGGAATCTCTTGACCCATATCAAAGATAGCAGCATCCCAATGAGTCTACATTTTAAAAGACACATGAATGTATACAAATGGGATAAGTGTACAAATTCACATAGGTTGTAAAATGGACATAGAAATACAGGGCTAAAAATGCTAAGTAAACAGTGAGCTACAGCTGGAGCCACCTGCTTTCTTATCTATTCTTCATACTAACTGGCCATGACTTATTATTATAGTCTTCATTAGTTCTAACATCAAGCTACCAGTTTAATAACACGTATACCCAGGGCTTCTATCTCCCTTATTGGACAAATTCAAAATATATATCCAATGGTTATGCAGATGCAGTCTTGTCATGCTGTTCAATTGTTCACAAGAATCAGAAGGATTCATGACCCAGGAATTATTATAAAGGATAAAGTCAGGTTGTTGCTATCTTTAAAAATTATCAGGTGTATCTGAAAATCACCTTTTGAAATGCAGCAAAGAATGGTTTAAAAAGTTATCTTTAAGATGATGTATATAATTAAAAGACAGTTATATATTTTTTATCTTTGTTATTTCCTCTATTTTTGATTTTTCCTTATTACTAATAGACTTTGGCTTCATTAATAATAAAATAAAAACATTAGTATAACAATATATAGTATGAAATCTGAAATGACTTGGGAAATATAAATGCTTTAGCTTGGTTTCAGGAAAGCAGCTACTATCTATATAAGGGTCAAGCACACACTACTATGGAGCCATTCCATTATCTACTCTCCTGATAAACCACTCAGATTTTTTTTAAAAAAATAAGCACTGATATTTTGAACTAGATTGATAAAAGACTGATAGCCAGTGCAATTGATGATACCTAAAAATCTTATCGACTAGTTACTGTTAACAAGTGAATAATCACTTGCAAACAAAGCATCCATCATTAGTTTGTGTTTTTTTCTAATGCAGTGGTATACAAAGTGACTAGATAACAAATGACTATAAGATTTATTTCCACTGCAGTTTTAAGACTAAACTAATCCACAATAGAGGGTTACACCATGTTCTCTATCAGAAAAATGATGCTTCTTCTTCTTTAGACTCAGAATAACTTTATTGTCACTTCGAATGTACACTAATTGGCATACATTAAAAAAATTTCATTGCATACAGCTCTCAAAGGGTCACCACCTCCAATTTACACTGCATAAATATGACAAAATAAATATAAAAATATGCATATACCCAGAGGTGGGATGCAAATTTCTTAACAACTCTGTGTTCTGTGGGTGTGGCCTAATTTGTGGGTGTGGCTTGTTAGTCATGTGACTGGATGTGACTTGGTGGTCACATGACTGGCTGGACATGGCTTATATGTAAATATTGTAAATATTTATGTAAACATTGAATTTTTTATAAAGAAAGAGCAACTTTTACCCAAAAGCAGGCAAAGCAGGCAGGCAGATTGAGTTGCTTGCAGAATCACAGATTCATTCACAGATCTACCATTCTGCAATCTGCGGCATGAGTCTGCACTGAAAAATAGAAGCTTCAGTTCTAAGGAAGGTTCAGCTCTGCTCTCAGGCCATTTCTCACCCTCCCAACCCCCTGAATACCATCCCTGACTGGGCCTCAGGGAAGCCTCCTGGGCGAAGGCTAAGCAGTACAACAGCAATTTAGATTAGCTAGAAAGCAAGAAATCCAATGATTTCCTACTTTCTAGCTAATCTAAATCACCAGGCACAGCTGATAGTTAGAACAGCTGATCGTTAGGAGGGGAAAGGAAAAATAGCAACTTACCAAAAATAAGGTGAAGGCACAATGCAGGCAAGTTGAATTGCGCGTATGCCAGGTAAGGAGTGACTGGGAAGGTGTGGAAGGGAGGGGAGGGGAGGGAGAGGAAGGGAGAGGCCAGCCAGTGGTGCAATTTGCTAGTTCTCTGAACTGTGCAGAATTGTAACAACTGGTTCTATAGAACCAGTCCGTAATGGTAGAATCCCACCCCTGCATATACCTACATAGAGAATGTAGGCATAGAGAATTTAGAGAATGTTTTACATACTACAAATATTTTTTGGTTCTGTAAAGTTCTTTGCTTTATTGATCCAATAGATTTTGCTCTTCAAATTTTATCAGGAAACGCACTTGAAAGACCAATGGTTATTAGAAGATTAAATGGTGGGGAAATAGAATAACCTTTCTTAGTGAATGAATAACTTCAGAACAATACCTTCCTTTGCTCCCACAAGGTATTTTTAGTTTGTGATAGGTCAATCTCCTTACCATTATTCTTTCTGACGTAGTTGATATATTTGCCAACATCAGAACTTTAGTGGTTACATGATAAAACCGTTTAGAGATTTCTATTTTTCTGCCAAATTGATTTGAACTTTCAATTCAAACAGATTGCTCTAAAAATTGCCCGGTGATCATTGAAAAGCTATTAAACCATTTGGAATTATTTTAAAAGATATTTTACCTGAATTATCAGAATTCAATCATATTTTTAATAAACTTTACAAAAGATGACCAGATTGATTCTGGGATCCTCAAGTTTTTACAGTGGTCCATTTTGGTTATAATTCTGCCAAATGTCCCATTTGAACTACATAGCTTGTTTTCCATAGCAACTTAATGCTATTATATACTACATGAAGCAGTACAGAGCAGTTACAGTGCAAGCTGCTAGATGCTGTAAATCATGTCCAAGCTTCCTGTCACACATGATTAAGTCTAATCTTTAAAATGATCTAAGAATATTTGCATTGTGCTACGCTAGCAAGTTCAGTGTTGTTTGGTTGTCAGCAGCATGAGAGAATAGCTGTGTTTTCAGGTTTCACTGGACAAGAACTTACAGGATATACTCATTTAGCTCACAGTTGAATGGCAGTGTGCTTTCCTGAGATGGCTTGGATTCCACTTTCTTGTACAAAAAAAACCCCATGCATGATCTTCTGAAGAAAAGAAAAGGTACTAGTTACCTGTCACAGCAATGTCTTTTCATTAAAAATTTCTTAATGGGAAAATACTGTAATAATTAAACAGAAAAGGAAAAAGTATTTTATGTAGGAAAGGCATCTCCTGCTTCTTTTCTTATCTAACTTTATTTATTTACTCTATCTATATTCTGGTTTTCATTCCCCCACCCAGCTTCCATTTTCCCCTCACAACAACCCTGTGAGAAAGATTCAGCTTTTATGCAGAAGGATAAACTTGATGCTGGACCTCCCTAGTTGGAGTCAGCACTTAACCATCTACCTGTATGTTGTATGTAGCTGATGTTTTAAAAAATTAATAACAATAGCAAGAGAGTTGAACTGCGTAGACTGAGATCTGCTTGAAATACATGACAGGAACATTATATGTTCCATTACATTGTCTGAAGCAAAAAGAGGCTTCAGCTATGCACTGTGGAACATGGAGCAAAAGTCCTTCCCCAACTACTATTAGGCCCCAACTACTATTACTTTGCCTTCGATTGTCAATCCACTTGTACTAAAACCTGTAGTAGTACTGCAGGAGAATTGTTTGTACAGTTTAACATCAAAGCAGCTCAAGACTAGCAGAGCTCATTAATTATTGGAAGCCTGCCCAGGTCAAAATGTTAAAGAAAAAAAATTGTTTAAAAATTTAAATGTGTGGTTCATATTTTTTTATCACATACATGACAGGTCCTCCAAGGACAGCTGGGAGAGACCCACTCCTGTCCTCTGAGTGGCTGCCCATAGCCATTTTTTTCTGGAACAAAATTAACATTAGTAAATGGCAAGTCTCAACTACAGCTGGAATATCTTCAGGAAATGTATTCTTTAACCTGTATGTTAAAGAACAGGGTTGTTGGTTTTTTAGTTTTAGACAGATACAAAGAAAAGTTCCATTATTCATTAGCATTCATTTCCCACAAGTAGCAAAGTGGATTTTCTAAAAGTAGGACCAACGTTAGCATTCATTTACAGGGGTGGGAATGCTAGAAAGTCTGAAGTCTTCATCTACTTTTAAAGTAGTTTTTTAAAAATGTAGTGCCGTGAAGAAAAGTGCTGGCCCAGTGAGTCACAGCCACTGTCATTGCATTGATCTACCTGCCCCTCCTACATTACACAGCACTTATGTCATTCAAACCACACTCTATGTGAGAAGTGCTTTTCTGCCCTGGATCAAGCTTGCCAAATTGTGCTTGTTCTTTCTTGCTTATAATGTTTGCTAATATCACTTCAAAGTAAGCCCCTGTTCTGATTTTATCTAGAAATGCATGACATCAAATTACATGTTCATTAAAAAAAACTTTAAAGTTAATTGGGAGAAGTCTGTTTTTGTAGTTGCTATCCAAGAAAACACTGCACCATGAACCCCATCTCTATTAGCAGAATGCCTTTAACCCAAAGGAGAATGGGAATCTGGAAAAAGAAAAAAGTGAAGCAAAAACATTCTTAATGAACATACAAAGGCGGAAAGCACTGCTTCTATATATGGTCAAGTGGTTGCTTACCCCTATATTATCTAAACAAGATGCAGCAAAACCAACCTGTTAATAAGCACAATTTGTTTGGTATTACAACTTTAAACAAATTTGGACAGTAATCAATCTAAGCTTTTTGGAGGCAGCTTGATTTAATATGCAGATTTTATACATGGCATATAAATTTAAGAATGTACCTGTTAGAATAAGCAAACCCCCAAATTTAAATCTAATAGCATTCACAGGATTGTTACATTCACAACAGTTCAGGTTCCTATGGTTCTATGTTTTGTGAATGTAATATTGCTTTATACTATCAAGTATTGTATTCATGTGCTTGATAACAACCAGCAATTCCTGCTAGGTTTAGTGCTAATCAAATGAGATTTGGCCAAAATTGAGTAGTTTAATCATTGTACTTGAGGCTTGAGCCACATATTTCCAATTACTATACTTTTATTTTGGGCAATGGAAACATATATCTGTTGACTGTTATTGTTTTATGAAGTTTTATTTGTTTTAAAATCACTAATTCTTGACAACAATCTTATATTTGTATTGTCTGGTGATTTGAATAGTATTAATCAGTAATGTCATGTATTTTATCAAATACATGTGATTGCAATTTTAGAGTCTATACCTTGAGTGTGAGTTTTTTGCATATAAAACTACACACAGAAAAAAGTATGTTGTTATGATATATGCTTGTAACTCAACCTTGCATCATTCTGAGGTCAATAAAATGAGGACCCAGATTGTTGGGAGCAATATTGAACACTGCCCAGAGAGTGCTGTAAAACACTTTGGGTTGATGTATAAGTCTGCTATTGCTAATGTTATTTGAGGGACTGCCTCTCCCCAATTATATTTACCCATCCTGTCAGATCCAACAGAAGTAGCATATTGCTGGTACAATCTGCTAGGGACTTAGATTTATTTTTTTATTTTTTAAAAAAATATATTTTTATTAAGTTTCTTTTGTTACATCATAAAACATCATGTTATCAACAACGTTCTTGACATCTATACAGGTTTTTGGTTTAAATATCATAATACATTATATTACATTTGTCTACTACTAAATAATAGCTTTAACTATAATTACTATTCTTATTTTTATATAATTTACAAAATTTTGTTTTATTTTCTTAAGGATTATTTCAATTAAAATTTTGGTCTCACTTCTTAGTTCTG
This sequence comes from Pseudonaja textilis, assembly GCF_049901715.1. Lineage (NCBI taxonomy): Eukaryota > Metazoa > Chordata > Lepidosauria > Squamata > Elapidae > Pseudonaja > Pseudonaja textilis. The sequence continues at coordinate 177,043,740 of NC_141990.1, forward strand.
TTTGTTAGCCATTTATACCAATTATTCCAAATTGAAAAGAATTCAGAGTCGTCTTTTTCTTTCAATTTCATTGTTAGCACATTCATCTCAGCACTTTCTGTTACTTTGTGTATTATTAGTTCTTCATTAAGGGTATTTGGTGTTTTCCATACCTGCACAAAGGCTATTCTGGCGGCTGTTGTAATATGTAACAGTAAGTATTTTACTTCTTTCAGTAATCTTTCTTTGATTATTCCCAAAAGGAAGGTTTATGGTCTGAGCTCAATCTGGTACCCAGTGATCTCTCATAGCCAATTTTTAATTTGAATCCAGTAAGTCCTGGCCTCAGGGCATAACCACCACATGTGATAAAATGTACCATCAACTTTTTTACATTTCCAACATTTGGGAGTCATGTTGGGATATATTTTTGCCAATCTCGTTGGAGCTAAATAAAACATTTTATACATATTTTCTTTGTATGCTGCAGATACCGTTAACTTATAATTTATGTTCCACATTTTCTGCCATTCCTCTAATTCTATAGCGTATCCAAAATTCTGTGCCCATGCAATCATTGTGCTTTTGACTATTTCCTCTTCCATTTTGAAATCTAATAAATATTTGTATAGTTTAGTTATAAGTTTTTGTTCCAGTCCCATTGATATTTTATCTAATCGGTTCTGCTCTTTGTCAAATCCAAAATCTTTTAAATCTTTTTTTATATTTATTTTGAATTTGCAAATATGGCCACCAGTCGATTATGATTCCATTTTCCTTCAGTTCTTGGTTTGATTTTAATTTCTCTTGACTATCTAATAATTCTTCATAGCTTACCATTTTCTGTAGGTCTAATCTATTTGGATGGATTATGGCTTCCATGATTGACAGCCATCGTGGGATTTCCATATAGTGTTTGCCTTTGATTTTTTTCCAAGTTGTAATCAATGAATCTCTTATTAAATGTTGATTGAAATAAGTATATACATTACTTTTGTTATCCCACAAAAATGCATGCCAACCTATCAGGAGGTCATGTCCTTCTAATGTTAAGATTCTCTTGTCTCTTAATTTAATCCAATCCTTAATCCAACTCAACACCACTACCTGGTAATAAAGCTCCAATTCTGGTAGTCCAAGACCACCTCTGCTCCTATCATCTTGTAATAATTTCATTTTGATACGTGGCTGCTTCCCCAACCAGACAAACTTGGATGTCATTTTATTTAATTCTATAAAGAAAGATTTCCCTAATTTAATTGGGATCATTTGGAATAGATGTATTAGTCTTGGTAGAATATTCATTTTCAGTGTTGCTATTCTTCCTAATATAGTTTCAATTTGGCCCATAATTCCAATTCTTTTCTGATTTGCTTAATCAGATTAACCTAATTGTCCTCTTTTAGTGATAAGCATCTGGGTGATATCCAAATTCCCAGGTATTTCACCTTTTTTACTATTTGCAGTCCCATCATATTTTCTAATTCTACTTTCTGTTTTGTTGTACAGTTTTTGACTATCATTTTAGTTTTATTTTTATATATTTTAAGTCCTGCCACTTCCCCAAATTTTTCTATTTGTTGCAACAATGTTGGTCCCAAATTCATTGGATCTTCCACTATAAATACCAAATCAATGGCAAATGCCTGAACTTTATATTCCCCATTTCTAATTTTAATTCCATGAATCTCTGGATTTTGTCTGGTTGCAGCTAGCAACACTTCTAAAGACAAGATAAGTAACAGAGGTGATAATGGACACCCTTGTCTCACTCCTTTTGCAATTTCAAAATCTTTAGTGCGATCTCCATTTAATAATATACTTGCTTTTTGATTTGATATTTCTTGTAATGTTTTTTTTTATATTAGTACCAAAATTCAACTTTTTAATTTGATATAACATGAGTTTCCAATTAAGATTATCGAATACTTTTTGGGCATCTAAGAAAATTAAGGCTGCCTGTTTTTCTGGGTGAGCTTCGTAGTATTCAATCGAATTTAGTACTGTCCTAATATTGTTTTTGATTTGTCTGTTTGGCAGGAAACCATTCTGGTCTGTATGTATAAGTTCACTCAAAATTGGTTTCATTCTTTCTGCCAATATTATCATAAATATCTTATAATCCGTATTTAGCAATGAGATTGGCCTATAGTTCGTAATTAGTTGTTGATCGTGCCATCTTTTGCAATTAAGGAGATGTATGCCTCAGACCAGGATCTCAGTAGTCTAGCTTGCATTAAGGCCTCATTATATAGTTCCAGTAATATTGTTTCAAATATTCCAGATAAATTTTTATATAGTTTGCCTGGTACACCATCCGGACCTGGTGTTTTATTATTTTTTTGTTTTTGTATCGCCTTTTGTAACTCTGTTAGTGTAATTTCTTTATTAAGTATTTCTCTGTTTTCTTCTGAGATTGGACTCAGACCGTTTCCCTCCAAGTAATATCTGATGCTTTCTTCCATAACTTCTTTTTGGTTATAAAGCTTGCCAAAATGCCTTTACGCAATTCTCTTTTTCTCCTCCATCCAATAATACACTGTCCCTTCCCCATCCTTAAGTTGCTGAATTAATCTTTTCTCTTTCTCTGTTTTTAATTTATGGGACAACCACCTTCCTGGTTTATTTGCTGATTCAAAGAAATTATTTTTAAGAGTTTTAAAGTTATGTGCATTTTCCTCAATATCTATCAAATTTAGTTCATGTCTAATCATCCCTATTTCTTTCTTAGCTTCCATATTTTTGGGTCTTTTTGGAACTCATATTCAATTTTATAAATTCTTTCTTGTAATACATTCTGTTTCTTCCATTTGTCTTTGTTTTTTTTAGCTATATAGGGTATTGATATGCCTCTCACGAAGGCCTTTGTAGTGTCCCATAAATTTTGTAAACTAGTATGTTGTTTTAAATTAATCTTAAAGAATATTTCTAACTCATTTTTAATTATTGAAATATTTTTCTTTTGTTATTTGTGAATTTAATATCCATCTCCTTTTCCTTTTATTATGTCCTTCCCATGTAATTTTAACTGGGCTATAATCGGCCCATATATTGGGCATTATCTCTACTTCACTAATATCTTTCTCGATTGCCCCATTGCCCCATACCATATCGATTCTGGACCATGACTTTTGTGGACTAGAGTAAAACATAAATTTCTTCTCATTTGGATTCCTCTTCCTCCATATGTCTTCCAAATTGGTCTCTTGTGCTAAATCAATAATCTTTTGGGTAGAATTATCTTTTTTTTCTTCCTAATCCCTTCTGTACTAATATAATCTTTTTTAACATCAACAATGGCATTAAAGTCCCCTATCAAGCAAATATTTTCTTCAACTGCACTAATTATTTTATCATATAGTCCCTTATAAGAAGAGTCATTGAGTCAAGAGTCCCTTATGGTTATCGCTAGGGGCATATATCCCCACCAATAGTAATTGTTTTTGATGTAAATTAATTTGCATTATTAAAATTCTGCCTTGTTCATATGCATAATTTTTTTGCATTTATCCCTTTTTTTTTACATAGATTGCTACCCCGCTTTTCTTTTGATCTGCCAATGCTGTAAATAATACAACCAACTTAGGATATTCTAGATATTTTTATGTTGTTTTTGGATATGTACCTCCTGCAGGCATATAATGTCAACGTTTTGTTTAGTTAATTTAGTTAATATTTGTTTCCTCTTGATCTGGGAGTTTAATCCGTTGATATTTATTGAGAGTAATTTAATCTCTTCTTCCATTGTTAATTCTGAATCTACCTAAATCTTCTGTTGGTTCTTGTTTCTCTTTGGGGTCTTACTCTTAGTCCTTCTCTTCTTGGATATTCTCTCTTTTCTTTGCCTCTCTCTTCTTGGTCTGTTTCCTGTATTCCCTGTTGTTGATCTTCTTGTTGGTCCTCCTGACTCTTGCTTTCTGACTCTTCTTTGCTACTCCCTTCTTCCTCTGTTTCTATCAACTGATCATAAAGTTCTTGCGCCTTTTCAATACTATCAATTTTTACTCTTCTTTCTTGCCACGTCATCAGCATTCCTTCAGGGACCAGCCATCGGAACCAGATGTTTTGTTTATTCAGGAGTATCGCCAGAGGTCTATAGTCCTTCCTCAACTCTCTTACTCGGGATTTGTTTCAAGGTCGTGATCTCTTTTTCTTTGTACACCATCGGCTCATCCTTTGTGATTCTATATACAATATCTCTTACATTTTTTTCTGGCGAACCTGATGTGGACCTCTCTAGGCAGCTTGTTTCATCTGGCGTAGTTTGTGTGGATTCGGTAAACCTCATCCAATTTTTTCATTATTTCCTGTTGGTCCCTTTGCAATGCCTCTGCTATTAAGTGGGACATTATAGCTCTCAGATCTTCATCTTTGGATTCCAATACATTTTGGAACCTCAAATAGAATGCTGCATGTTCCATTTCGAGATGGATAATCAAATCTTCTAAATCTCTGTTCATCTCTATTACTTTCCTATCCATCCCTTCCAGTCTCTTATCTGTTTATTCAGCTTTAGTTTCTATATTCTTTATTCTTTGTTTATTCTTCCCCAATGTCTGTTGGATGTTCCCATCTTCTCCTCTAGATTTTGAATCTTACCCTTCATTTCCCCCATTTCTGTCTTCATATCTGTATGGTTATTTACCATTGTCTCCTGCATTTTAAGCATTGTTTCTTAAATAGCTGTTAATGTTGCTTGCATCATTTGCATGTTGGCCGCGTTGTTGTTTTTTCTGTGTTCAGCATTCCTTCTATTGTGTTTTGGCCTGCTGGAAATGCAATAGACGCTGATGAAGCAGACATCAGTTTTTTTCCCTTTCAAGACCATTGTTGTAGTACTGGTCATATTCCTAAAGTTGTTGTCGATGTCTTCCCACTTTACCATTATTTAATTTCCCTTTTATTATTAATTCTATTCAGTAGTTTCCCTTAGAATATAAATATCTTTTCACCTCTCCAACTTATGATGTTCTAAATTATTCAAATTTGATTCAATCTTTTATAAGGTCTGAAATTAACTGAATGACCAAAATTAAAAAAGATAAAGAGCAAAGAGAGCAAAAGAGATGACAGAAAAGATAGTATCACAATGAGAAAGAAAAAAGAGAAAGGGTGTGATATAATAGCATAAGATATGCTTACTATAAATTGTTCTTATACAGCTATTTTATATTACTATAGTATGGTATATCAACTATATTCTTTATCTTTAACTGTAAAGTTCAATTTCTTTTAAACAGTTTTATATTCCACTCCTTGTATAACCTTACTTATTTCATTAGTTGTTAATAATCAATCAATCAATAATCATCAAAATAGTATTTCACCAGTCTTCACAGTTTCATGTCAGTTAAACTTTTAAATTCTTTATAAATTCAATCAAACCTTAATCAAAATGTTATTTCATTAATTATATTCTGTAAAAAGAAGTCCAATAATGTTCAATCACTTTCCTTACCCTGTCCGTTCACGTTTTGTTTAGTCACAGTCTGTTACATCAGCTTCTCTTCTTTCTGTATAATCTCAAAATGTCACTTCTGTTCTTGGGTTCAGTCCTGTCTCTTACTTTTTTCCACTGTTCTTCTTTTGCAAGTCACAGATCCGTCATATTAAACTCCAAATTCCTAAATAATCAGTCTAAATTAACTCCAAATTTATCAGAACAAGTCCAAAACACCAATCAAACTTTAATCAACTAAATCGGCTTCGATCTCTGTCTTTAAAATTCCTTGCTTTCACTGCTGGATCGCCATTTCCATTCGGACTTCCGTCCTTTATTTAAGACTCACAGTTCTGCCATCTCTCTCTGCCATTTCTCTCCTCAACTTTCACTTTCCGCCTCCTTCACTCCTTCAATCCATCAATTGATGCCAAAAATGCTGTTCATGCTCTGGTGTCTTCCTCATTGGGTTAAAGCACCACGGCTTTGGACTGCCACCAATCACTCACATGTCAGAGCAAATGAGGTCTCCCTCGAAGCTGTCAACCGCCGCCACCATCAAACTTCTCCTCGGGCTTCCTGCATCTTCATCTTCCCCTCCAGGATCTACGTGCCCCTCACCGGGGCCTCCAAACGTGCAGATTGGGTACAAGAGAGCAGAGCTTGCGCTTCTCTCCCCACTCTGCCACAGTGCTGCAACTGGAAGTTCTACTACATTTAGTGGGTCCCAGAAAAAGTTCCTTCTCTGCCCTGATGCCCACCTTATGAAATATTGTCCCTTCCAAAAAGATGTTAGCTCTATGTTGATCTTCCCTCAAGACTATGTCTATGTCATCAGTCCTGATCATCAGATGGTCCCAGAGGACTGGTAAGATTTTCAGGTGGCTCCATTAATGGTGAAAACTCCTATTTTCCCTTAAACTCTGTGAGTTTTAAAATTTTATATGTTTATTGTTTTATCATTTTGCTGCCCAGAGTCACTTTTCATGGGATGGTCGGCCATATAAATTCAATAACTAAACAATTTTGTGAGGAAGTTGTCATTTACCAGAAGTCTAATGGCAAATAAGGGTATATTCCTAACAATATGTTAAGTACTTTTTTATTTTAGGTCAGAGTTAGGTCCAAGCTAATTTTAATAAACATGGTGAGTTAATCTATTGTATCATTGCTTTTTCATAAATGATCAGCCACCCATTATGCAATGTTGCATCAGGATGCAGGATATTTTAAAATTACAAGTGACATAATTTTTGAATAAGCTCAAAAATCTTATGACATTTTGAAGATCTCACCATCATGGTCTCAGGCAAGAGCACCAAGGTTTCACAAGATTTGATACTCTCATAAAGTGTTTTCTTTTAAAAGGAAAACACTTACAATTTTTATCCTGAGGTTCTGAGAATGCACACATTTTGGCATCTGTCATCAAGAGACATGCTGCTGGTTTCCGCTATCAGTTTTTGCACCAAATATCTTGAATTGGCAAGAGAGCTCTATAGTATACGTAAATTAATCTAGGATTACCAACTCTGGCTGCATAATCCTAGATGGCACTAGATGGCAGCAGGAAGTTATAAATATCTTTGTAGTCTTGTTGCCATCTAGTGAATGTCTGCTACATATGCTGAAAAAACTTTGTTTAGTCCCAAATACTCTGATTGCTTAATAGATAGAATAGAAACTATTTGTTCATAGTTTGCCTTGACCTTTTGTAGGAAGTTAGCACCCACCGGTCTCCTAGGAAAATGAAATACTTTAGGATATATTTAAAAAGGCAGAATATTTCCCCTGAAAGAGAAGTAGAAACTCAGAAGCAGAAACTCCCCTCAGAAGCAAAAGCTCATCTCCACCTTTGTTAATAGGTGGGTCATTAAGGCCTACGCCAGAGTATTCTACATAATAAAGGCCTCTGCCCATCTCACTACCTGGCTTGGGAAGATTGCATCAGCCAGCACTCAGGTGAAGCCATGTGGTCCAGACAAAGCCTACAAAGTTAGCAAAGTCCCCCACTCCTGGGAGTCTGACAGCCAATGGGATACATTTCTTGCACCAGAACAGGGAACACTAAGGCAGGACCCAACAGAGGATATATAACTAAGGGACTCTCAGCATCTCAGCCCTTTTCCTTCTTTTCCTTCATCCAACATCTTGAAGCATGTGATCATCCTTTTCATTTTGGAGCTCCAAGCCATATGCTCCTGTCCACCATTAAACCATCTTTCCAAACAGCCTCCATGTTTCCAGTGTCTTTTTCCCCACTTGGAACTGAACCCAGAAGGATAATTCTTCCAATACCTTAAACTTGATATTTTACTGAACAGGGATGGATCCATGCAGACATGGGTTAGGGCCATGCATAAGCGCACCAACGTGCCTACTGTCCCTGTCTTAATGTTCCCTTTTATTTGTATCTATTTTGTGTATTAATAATCATATTTATACTTATATATATTATCAAATGCATGCTTGACAAAATAAATAAATAAAATAAACATTCAATAGATGCAGTTTCATAAGTCACCTAACAGAGAGGTACCTGGTGTATTTTATGCTGGACAGATCTCTACACAAGATAGTATTGTTTATTTATTAGATTTTTATTCCAGCTTTATTACCTTATAAAGTAAGGTTTTGCTTGCTCAGAGTAGCAAACATGCCTAATACTCCTTCTTCCTCCTATATTTCCCATAACGACTCTGTGAGATAGACTGGGCTGAGAGACAGTGATTAGCCCAAAGTCACAAAATTCCACAGGCACAAGGTAATGCAGTTATTTGGTCAAGCATCATTCTGATTCCTTCTTTAAAATTGAAGGGAATCTAAAGTGCACACTGCTAATGTAAACAAATCTTAGTTGTTTTAATTGGCAGCTTCCTTTTCAGGTCAAAAGGATCCCAAAAGTTAAATTTAACTTTTGTTCTGGTGAAGGATGAGACACCAGGAGATATATATTCATCTTCATTAGGCAAATGCAGCTTAATCTTTTTTTTCCCAAATTTGTAGAAGAGTAATTGACAAGCAATTTAACATTCAGAAACATATTTGATTTTTCTTTCCACTGAAGCTCATATGAATCACAACTGAGTGATACATAGCAGGCTGAATCATGTGTTTCTGAATATGATACCATCTGGCTTAGATGATGGATACATTATACACATGCTTTTGTATAATACTATTATTTTAGAACACTATTTAGTAGCATTAAAATTTCCATTAACAAATGAGAGAATGTATTCTAAATCCTGCTGCTCCCCCTCAAAAGATATAATAAAAAACAATCACAACAGAGAGGCAATTACAGTTGTTAAAACTGCAAATTAAACTCAATATTATGAGCAATTCCTACTCAGAATTCCAAGTGCCAGGGCATACTGTTTATGAAGAAACTGAGCACAGCCCTTAGAGAAGGAAACCTGGCGTCCTCCAGAATTCCTTTTTTAAAATAAAATTTTGTTGAAGAATTTTTAACAAGATAAAAAAAAAGAAATATTTAAAAAGAAATAAGGAAAATAGTGAATAAGTGATCCTAAAGATGCTTTTTTTTTTTTTTGCAGGAGGCAATTGACTTTCTTGTTTTTTTTCTTTGAAGACGTTTCACTTCTCATCCAAGAAGCTTCTTCAGCTCTGACTGGATGGTGAGAAACGGAAGGATTTGTACTCCTTACAAACAGTTGGTTATTTGCATTCTTTTAGAGGGTTGTTGAAGTACCTGGAGGTTTACCCTGTGTTCTCAGGGTCACCTGAGTGCTAATGGTTCCTGCAGTCTGCAATCCCTCTGTAAATCCATTCATGCTCACACACAATTCAAAGGGTGAAGCAAAATGTCTTCAAAGAAAACAAGAAAGTCCAGTTGTCTCCTGAAAAAAAAGTACCTTTGAGACAACCATGACCTGGATGACTGAGAATCTCTAGAGTGAATAAGTAATGCAGAAAAACACTTAGAAAAGACAAAGAAAAGAAAAATGGAGAAAGAAAAGATTATAAAGAAGCAGCTTCCAATCATTTTAACAATGGTTATAAATGCATATATATTTTACCCTTTCTTTCTCTCTAAAGTTACATCATAACTTCCTTCTTGCCATAAACTACTCTTTCTAATCTCCATATCCACAAATTACAAGTTCATTTTTCTGTTTTTCAGAAAAAGTTCCTAAGGGGTTTCCTGTCCCTGATAAATGTTGTTCTTTCTCTTGTCAATTTTGCTATCTCTGCTAGTTTCTGTCATCTTCACTAACCCTGGATATGTCAGAACCTTTCCACTTTTGTGCATATATTAGATTTGCAGCATCCTCTGGAATTCATACCTAGCTGATCCTACGTTCCTTTATGACTACATCCTTCAGGTTATGGCCTCATCATGTAAATTATCTTCAGTGACTTCTCTATAATACCAAAGTACATTACCTTTCCTTCCTTCTTTTTCTCCTTCTGCTCATTTCTAGCTTTCCCTCACTGAATTTTTAACATTTCTCCAGTTCTCACAACAGTGCTGAACAATTGCAATTACAGAAACCCAGCTCTATTGATATTTTTTCATTATCCTCCCCTGGAAGAAAGCATGCAGAAATCTGGAGATGGGCCTTCATCAAGTTCCCAATGACAAAAAGAAAAGTAGTACAGACTTACCAAAGGAAAAAACGGTATGTGTTGGATATTGGTGATTCACTTCTCAGAGGAACAGAATCATCAGCTGGTAGACCAGACAATATATTGAGGGGAGTATGCTGTCTCCTAGATGCAAACATCAAAGATGTGACAGAGAGAGACTTATAAAAATAGGCCCATCAATTATTATCTCTGTTCCGGACTAGCAGGCTTGTAGCCTGCAAATTCTGATTGGCCCGCTGAAAGCCGATCGTGATTGGTCGCCATAGACTGATGCGATTGGCTAGTAAACGGGCTGCCGCGATTGGCCCTCCCAAGAGCGGCAAACTCAAATCGCCTTCATTGGCTGCCTAGCCGCAGCCAGCCCTATATAAGGGGCTGCTGCAGCTGGGGTTATTTGCTCAGATCTGAAGTCACAAATAAAGAGCTTTAGTCACTATCTGAGTCTTGCCTCTGTTCTTGAACCATCCTCCCAGATATAACACTGGCGACGAGGATGGGATGCGGAGGCAACGAAAGCTATTGAAATTGAGCTAGCCGAAGGAGCACGTGGCTGACAGAGCGCAACGACGGCGACATGGCCAGCAGCGCTATACCACCCGCACCATTCGATCCAGCTAGCGAAGATTGGGACTCATACATGGACAGATTTCAAATGTTCCTGGAGTCCAACAACCTCAAAGATGCCACGCCCAGCAAGAAACAAGCCGTTTTTCTAACCGACTGTGGACCAGCCGTTTTTAAGATGGCTAAAGCCTTAGCCAAGCCAGCTGAAGTTAAAACCATGGATTGGGACACCCTTGCTCCCATCCTGCGCAACCATTACGCCCCAGCCGTGCCAACTCTCATTCACAGGCATGAGTTCTACCAGAGGGACCAACGTGAAGGTGAGAGCGTTGGGGATTTTGTGGCAGACCTGAGGAACCTGGGTGGTTTGTGTGGCTTCGCCAACCTCAAAGAAGCCATGAGAGATCGCATCGTCCTTGGCCTCAGAGACCCCACCGTCCAGAGCAAGATCATGGCCAAGGGGGATATCTCGCTTGCAGATGCCATAGCAGATGCCACAGCAGCCGAAGCCACTCGTAAATCGGCAGCACGAATGCGTCGAACCAGCGGGACCAACCGCCAACCCACCAACGATGCTGGGAAACCTTCAGACAAGTACACATCAACCACCCACCACGAAGACGTCGAGTCATCCTCAGACAGCGAGGAAGAAGAAGTCCACAGGCTCCGGTCAGAACGTGAGCAACGGGACCAGCAGGGTCGCAAGTCCAAATACCAATGCGCCAGATGTGGGGGAAACCACCCTCGATCTGAATGCAGATTCTTAGATGCCATATGCCGTTTCTGCGAGAAACGGGGACACATCACGAAGGTATGCAGAAACAAGAGAAATTCCAGCCCCAGACGGAGAGGGAGCAGCCCAAAGAGAAACGATGGCAACGCCACCACGCAGAGGGACCGCCCTAGCAACCAGTGGAACCAGTACAGCAGACCCCGAAGGTTTAACGATGCCCCCAGACGAGAGGAGGCTCATCAAACTATCACCATCAGCCACGCTTCATCACTTGATGCTAAAAAGATCCGAGTAGAGGTCACGATTGAAAACAAACCGTGCAACATGGAAGTCGACTCTGGGTCATCTCTATCCATGGTATCCTGGAGAACACTCAAGCAGCTAATCCCCAACATCCGACGCCAAGACCTCAGCAGTCAGAGACTCATACTAAAAGACTATCAAGGCAACCGGATTCCAGTCGCAGGTACCCGCCATGTGCAGGTCTCGTTCAAGGGACATAAGGCAATTCTACCACTCACTGTCGTAGACCGAGACCGGCCAAGTCTATTGGGTCTTCAGTGGTTCGTGCCATTAGGAATCGGAATGGCTGGCATCCATTATACTGAAGACAATGACTGGGAGGCGGGCCTCGTCCACGACTTCCGAGAAGTGTTCAACGAAAGCCTAGGCAAGTACAAGGGGTCCCCTATTTCATTTAATCTTCGCCCCGACATAGCACCCATTCGTCTAAAGCCACGCCGAGTTCCCTTTGCTCTTAAATCCAAAATTGACGAGCAACTGGACAAATTAATTGTGCAAGGCGTGTTAGAACCTATTGACCACGCCCGATGGGAGACACCAATCATCACCCCCATAAAACCTGACGGGTCCATAAGAATCTGCGGTGACTACAAGGCCACCCTCAATCATGCGCTACAGCAGAGCGCCTACCCAGTGCCAGTTGTTCAACATCTCCTGCATTCACTTGGGGGTGACAAAATATTCGCAAAATTAGATCTGGCCCAAGCGTATCAACAGCTACCAGTTGATCCCGAGACTGCAGAAGCCCAAACTATAGTCACACATCGTGGTGAATTCAAATGCAACAGGCTCCAGTTTGGTGTAAGCGTAGCTCCAGGCATCTTTCAAAGCCTGATGCAGAGACTATTACAAGGGATAAAAGGGGTCGTGCCCTATTTTGATGACATATTAATAGCAGCACCCACAAAAAACCAATTAGAAAAACATCTCAGAACAGTCCTACAGAGGTTCAAAAATGCTGGCCTCAAGGTTAAGAAGGAAAAGTGCCAGCTTTGCACAGAAAGGGTGGAGTTTCTTGGCTACCTCCTTGACAAGCAAGGAATCCACCCCACAGAAAAAAAATTGGCAGCTATCAAAAACGCCCCAAGATCCAAAAACAAAACCGACCTCCAAGCCTTCCTGGGACTTATTAACTTTTATAACATCTTCCTACCCCAGAAGGCAAGTGTTGCTGAGCCCCTCCATAGACTACTCGATAAAAGGGCATCCTGGATTTGGGGACGTCGGGAGGAACACGCCTTCCAGCAAGTAAAAGACCTCCTTACCTCAAAGGCAGTACTAATTCTGTAACGAGACACTACCTTTGACTGTCACGTGTGATGCCTCACCATTTGGGGTAGGGGCCATCCTGAGCCACGTCCTACCAAATGGCTCAGAAGCACCAATTGCATTTTTCTCATGAACTCTTTCAAAAACAGAAAGAAACTATAGCCAATTAGATAAGGAAGCCCTTGCTATTGTCTCAGCAATAAAATGATTTCATGAATATGTTTATGGGAGACCGTTTTCTATTATAACGGATCATAAGCCACTACTTGGGATCCTGGCGGGTGACAAACCTACTCCACACATTCTCTCCCCCAGAATGACGCGATGGTCAGAATTTCTCGCCGCCTACGACTATCAATTAAAATACCGCCCCGGGAAATCTATCCCCCATGCAGATGCCCTGAGCTGCTCACTGCTACTTGAGCCACAGGAAGACCCAGCTCCCACACTCCTGGTACTGCAAATAGAGACAATGCCATCGCCTCCACTAATGGCTCAAGACATCGCCTTTGAAACCAAAAAAGACTCTTGTTTGGCATGAGTTCTTGGCTGGGTGGAGAGGGGATGGCCAGATTACAAGACTAAGGAACTGTTTAAGCCGTTTAAAAACAGACAAACGGAACTTTTTTTCACAAAAAGGGTGCGTTTTGTGGGGAGACCGAGTTGTTGTACCAACTAAGTTACAAAAAAGGGTCTTGCAAATGCTACACGATGGACACCCGGGCATCGTGCGCATGAAAGCGCTGGCAAGAAGTTATGCCTGGTGGCCAGGTATAGACAAACAAATCGAAACCTGGGTCGCCTCTTGTAACAAATGCCAGGAAAACCGCTCAGCTCCACCTAAAGGCCCACCAACAGAATGGGAAACACCCAGGGGTCCTTGGTCTCACATTCATATTGACTTTGCGGGACCTACGAGAGGCCACACCTTCTTAATAACTGTTGATGCCTACTCAAACTGGCTTGAGGTCAATAAGATGAAAGCAACCACTACTGAGGCGGTCATTAAAAAACTGAACAGACTCTTCGGTACACACGGGTTACCAGATGTCCTGGTCTCTGACAATGGGCCCCAATTTACTGCCTTAGCCTTTGAACAGTATTTAGCAGAACGGGGCATCCAACACGCACTCACATCGCTGGCTCATCCTGCGGCGAATGGTAGGGCTGAATGAATGGTTCAGTTTACAAAGAAAACCCTGCAGAAAATGGATCAAGGCAACATCCACGACAAAGTCACTAGAATGCTGCTCCTGCAACACATCACACCAAACAGCACGACCAACAAGAGCCCAGCTGAACTCCTGATGGCCAGGAAACTCAGATCGCCTCTAGATCGTTTGCACCCTGCCTACACCCCGGAAAAGCCCCTGGGTTCCAGCAGCAAGCACCGTGTTTTCAAGGTAGGAGACCTTGTTTTTGCAAAAAAAATTTCTGGGTCCCCCTTTGGATTCCTGCCCAGGTAACTCAAGTTACAGGTCCCCGCTCCTACCGTCTACTCACCACTGATGGCAGACCATGGAAACGCCATATTGACCAACTGCGCTCCAGACTAACCACATCTTCCAACCCTGACCCTAACTTTGACACTGGGGGGGAGGGGAAGCAGTGAACTCAGAATTAGAACCAACACCTATTTATTCCGAGCTAACACCGAGATCACCGCACCATGGTTGACAACACTCACCAGCTGCAGCTGAGACTGGACAGTCAAACGCTTTGCCAAGAAGCAGCAACCAGGCTGGTTCAGCGAGCCCCTGGAGCCATGGCAGTAACAGCGAGGCTGAGGACTCCATTACCCTGGGAGCACCAGAGGAGAGCCCTAACCATGACACCGGTTCACCGTTCCTGTTTGATCCAGCAAGCAGTCCATCTGAACCCGGGTTTGAACAGGGTCAAGCGGAACTGCGTAAGTCAGGCAGACAGGTGCGAAGACCTGCCTACCTGCGAGACTATATTACTCCACCCCTTAAACGGAACCGAGAGGGGAGGGGTGTTCTGGACTAGCAGGCTCCTAGCCTGCAAATTCTGATTGGCCCACTGAAAGCCGATCGTGATTGGTCGCCATAGACTGATGCGATTGGCTAGTAAACGGGCTGCCGCGATTGGCCCTGCCAAGAGCGGCAAACTCAAATCGCCTTCATTGGCTGCCTAGCCGCAGCCAGCCCTATATAAGGGGCTGCTGTGGCTGGGGTTATTTGCTCAGATCTGAAGTCACAAATAAAGAGCTTTAGTTACTATCTGAGTCTTGCCTCCGTTCTTGAACCATCCTCCCAGATATAACAATCTCTTTCTTCTGTTTCATGTTGGGACAAATGATAACAAAGAGCCTGGAAGTATCAGGAGCAACAAGGCTCATAGGAGTGGTTTTTTCATCTGTACTTCTGATGGAAGGTCACAACCAGTGAAGGAATGGAGGGTTTTAGAAGTAAACAGCTGGCTCAAGGGATGGTGCTGTTGAGATAACTTTGGATTTCTTCTGTTTATATTACCTACAAGGAGAGCTTTGGGCAAGTGATGGGATAGTAATACAATGACTCTTCTTAATTCTCCCACTTTTTTGTGACTGAAAGGCGTAAATGAAACGGGTTTAATTCAAGTTCTGGCTTTGAAGTTCATCTTTTTGTCTGGACTTTAGTTTTTTCTGATAACATAAAATCATCAGCTATGTGGTGTCTTACATTGTATGCTTCAATAAGACGAATCAATGGTCAATTTGATTATGTCTCTAAATTGATGACACTGTTACATTATTGATAATTGGTTTAAAATACATTGTGGGTGTTAATTGTTTTGCTTGCACTGGCCCTTAAGGTCTAAGTGCATAGCATATAAAATACTGGTATTACTGCTACTATAATAGGCAATACTTTGCTTATCATTAGTGATGCACAGACATGTAGGCAGGACATGACTGTCTTCCCCAAATCACAAAAATACCTACATGAGAAAAGGAGAAGAGTAGAACACATAAGCGGAACTGCTTAATGAAGCAAAATAACAGAGCACCTCAATAGAATGAGATGCTCAGTCTAACAATTTAGGCCTTTGTCTCTCTATGAGTACCTTTGTCAGGTTTTTACTCCTGGTGACCACTTGGAGAACAACCTGAAGTTCCCTTAGCAAGATTATGAGAAGTGGCCTAAAGCAGGATTAGCTGCTTTAGTCTCCTAGCTTCTAGCTTGATGCCCTAAATCACTACACACCAAACTGATTTGCTAGGTCTTAAGAACCAGCATCAAGTAAAAAAGAGTAACATTTTGTAATAATAAGTTGTCTTCTGCTAACTGGGGAGGGATATTCTTCAAGAGGACTAAGAGAAAAGCTGCTCTTTCAGTGTCAAACACTGACTGACTACCCATTATTGGGATATATCTCTTGATTTGGGCTAAGGAGAAATCTGTATTTGAACTGTATCAAACACTTCTGGCCTCAGTTAACTTTCAGTCATTATTTTATAGTTATAGCAGTGTTGTCCACAGTATTTCCACAATCTTTATTCTGAGCATAATTTATTATAACGCATAAATATAAAATAATTATACCTGTAAACATATACAGCCTTAGAAAGAGGGGGAGGAGGTTCGGGCTCCAGGTTCTTTGTCAGAGTGATTGGGAGAAATTAATATAGAAACTACTGTATGGTATTAGAGTAGTGTAATGGCGCTGTGAGCCCTCTGCTGGTAACTTCTGTTCATATAAAGCACAACAAGTTTATATAGATAGATAAGGGTGTGTGTGTATGGAGAATTGTGTGTATGTGTGTGGATATAAAATGATAATGTGCAGCCTTCATTCTAACTTACTCTATTTCTTATCAACTCAGTTCCCTGTCTCACATCTTCACATAAACGTGTAAAATGCTTGTGCTCATTCTGTTCCTAAAATGCATCATTATATTATTTATGAACTTTTTAAACAATTACCATACATATCTCTAACAAAAAAAAGGATAAAAATAGTACAATTTGGCATGAGAACTAAAATATACATATTTCTTCTAATGCATTTGATTATCAGTAACTTTGTTCACAGCAATATTAAACCAGGGCTTCAAATCTTTGCTACCATTCTCCTTTACTATTGCTAATTCCTTCTAATTAACTAGGGATTAAGAGGAGACTTTGCTTCGCTGCTTTCTAATCCAAATTTTAACTTTCTAGAAATGGTAGTAGACTTTAGGAGAAACCCTCCCATACTACCACCTCTTACAATACTAGACAACACAATATCAACAGTAGAGACCTTCAAATTTCTAGGTTCTATCGTATCGCAAGACCTAAAATGGACACCTAACATCAAAAACGTCATCAAAGAATATTCTTTCTTTGCCAACTCAGAAAGCTCAAACTGTCCATGAAGCTGCTGATACAATTCTACAGGGGTACTGTCAGAGGTCTGTCATCTGCACCTCTATAACTGTCTGGTTTGGTTCTGTAACCCAACAAGATAGACACAGCCTTCAGAGAGTAATTAGGCATGGAAGAGAGGTTGTACTGCATTGAGGCACTCCATCTCATTTCATCACACACAGTTCTTCAACAGCGCAACTTGATAGGGATTTAACTCACCATTCGATGTAACTGTAGACTGGCTGGAGAATTCTGGGAATTGAAGTCCACAAGTCTTACAGTTGCCAAGTTTGGAGACCTCTGCAGCAGACCATCATTCTAGAACACAAGATCCATGATCATAAATGGCAAATTGGTCACAAGCACAGATGAAGGATGGGCTCTGAGAATAACCTTGGGAGACAAGAAGAGCCACAGTCAAAGCAATGGTCTGATGAGAGAAATCTCAGCTCACAAAAGGACTGGGGGTGGAAAAAATGTCCCAGAAGGGACCTTCCCTAGTTCTGTAGAAGGCAAAGGAGTGGGGAAATACTTTCAGACTTGCAATATACTGTAACCTTACAATAAAGGTAATGTCATTATTCATGATTTTAATTTCCTGTCTGGACTATATCAAAAGGCTGACAAAATTGCACCATAGGGTATGCTTCACTCATGCTGACTTCTGTAACTGCAATCTGTTAATTGGACAGTTTGATAGAGTGGCTAAACCTGCCATTTTAAACAACCACCTACATTTCTCCATCCCATATCTTTCTACATTCGGAAAATTATTTTTTTTCTATTACCAGATAGGAGGAGAAACTAAGTCAGGGAATCAGCAGGCCCATAATTTGGCAATAAGTACATAAGAATTTAATAACAAAATGGATGCAAACCTCAAAAAAGTAATTACTGTGGAACAATGGGAAAAATTATGGGGGAAAAAACAAGAAAATTTTCTCCAAGCTATAATTTGAGGGAAAATTGGTTCAAAATATTGTACAGATGATATATACAGTAATTCCATCTATGATTACCAAGATGGACATATTATATAATAATAAATGTTGGAAATTGCAAATTAACAAGGAACATTTACTCACATCTAATAATAATGTAAAAAAAACAAACCTCAAAATAATCACTATTGGAAGGAACTACACTGAAGCATTCAGAATTTTTAAACTAAAACCTGAATTCAAACCACAAATATTTTTATTAGGAATAATTCTAGGCAGCATAAACCAAAAGTATTGCAATGTACTAAGGGTACATGCTGACAGAAGCACGAACAAATCTGATGCATATTGGAAAACTTTGCGAACAATACAAGAGGGGGAGACCACAATTTGAGAATATGCAGCAAAACTGACTGCATACAATCATAACAGAACTTTAAGGAAGAATTGCTCCATTATATTTGATACATTACACAACAAGGCAAATTTAGATATTGGGAATATGTTTTTTAGGGAAATAGTTAAGAGACTGATTAAAAACAACAGAAGAAGCAACTTAAATAGATATAAGCAATAATCTTCAGTGTTTAATGTTAAAACTAGCGTTTAAGTAACAATAGTTGGGGGAAATGGAAGGGATGAAAAAGGAATCATGTATTGTTTCTCTTTACAATATTTTGTTCTTAAACTTTATTTTTTTATCCTGCTTTTTATATCTTTATTCTTGTGTGACTTCTGGTTAAACAATATTTAGGGGAAAAAATTAACAAAAATTAACAAAATTAACAAAAATTAACATTTTTGTGTTCCTACATTAAAACATAAAGAGGTGTTCATAATGAATCATAAAACTTCTAAATTATTTTTAAAAGAACATATTGCCACAAAATGTCAAAATGGTTGAATTGTGTTATCATAGAATAGATCAAAGCAAAATATAGAAGGAAAATGGCCAAGTCTGTTATGGTGGTATGGGCTGCGTATTATGCAATGTCGCTTGATGCCTCTGGGCTACAACATGGTGTACCAAATTTGAACTCTACAAGATCAATTTGAGTAAAAGATTAAGAGTTATAGTCAAGGGTGGGCTTCAAAAATTTTAGCAATGGGTTCTCTGCTCGGTTGCTGAGTAGGCATGGCCATGGTGGGCATGGCTTAGTCGGCCTCCTGCACCATGGTGGTATGTCTGTGTGTTTTTGCCCTCCTTGGGCTCCGGAAGCTTTCCTCGAGCCTCCAGGAGGGCGAAAATGACCTCCCCAAGCTCCAGAGGCTCTCTGGAAGCTGGAAACAGACCAGTTTCTGGCCTTCCCAAACTTCTGGGGGGACCGTTTTTTGCCTTCCCCAAGCTTCTGCGTGTGCCCTGCACTTACCTGCATCCAAAATGAGCTGCATGGGGACTCCTGGGAGAGGCAGGGTGGGCTTGGCCAGTCAGGATTGGGATTTGGGGGTTCTCTGAACTGTGGAGAATCTTAGCTGCTAGAGGATCTCCCGAACCCCTGCGAACCCCCAGCAACCCACCCCTGGTTATAGTTATTTCATTTTTTTCTCTCAAAATTGCCCAGAGCAACACAGTTATATAGTAAGTAGTCCTTGATTTACAAATATTCATTTAGTGACTGTTCAAAATTACAGTGGCACTGAAAAATGTGACATGACCATTTTTCACATGACCATCCTCATGGCCACATGATCAAAATTTGGGTGCTTGGCAACTGGCATCTATTTATGACAGCTGCAGTGTCACAAGGTCATGCGATCACCTTTTGCAACTTTCTGACAAGCAAAGATAATGGGGAAGCCAGTTTCCCTTGGGTATATTACTAATTTCACAACTGCAGTGATTCACTTAACAACCATGGCAAGAAAGTTCATAAAAGGAGCAAAACTTGCTCAACAACTGTCTTGCCTAGCACTGCAAATTTTGGGCTCAGTTGTGGTTGTAAGCTGAGGACTACCTGTATGGAAGAAACATTCTGCTTTTTTAAAAATAAAGTTTTATTGAGTTTTAACAAAACAAATAAAACATCTTATTTGAGTACAGCATGGTTCCATGTTATCACATTTCCATAAGGACACAATTTCATATGCATATTCATCTTATGTATTCAACTTCATATCTTATTACTCTTTTTCCAACTTCTCACTCTTTCTCCCTTCTCTTAATTTTCTTTTATGGTTATCTAATTTTCTTCTTATTCAATTGTATTTCTTTTACCTAAATTTCTGTATCTTTTTATTCATTATACTTTCGTCTGTCTTGTTTACAATTTCATATGTTCTCTTCCAACATTCTTAAAAAGCAAAATTCCCCCTATGATTGCCAATCAGAGTGCAACACCTTTAAGTCTTATTGTTATTATCATACAAAATTTCATTAAACATTAAATTTATGCATTCTAAAATTATAACATTCAAATTTCTAATATCTATTTTATATCATGTAAATCTCATCATTCAGACTCTGCTAGGTACTTTCCCTTAAAAATATAAAAAGAACAATTCTAAAAAACATAGAAAAAACAATATATATATACATATACATATACATATACATATACATATACATACATACATACATACATACATACATACATACATACATATATATATATATATATATATATATATATATATATATATATATATATATATAAACATTAGTGAACAAAATAATTATTCAAATTCATTCTAGTACTGGTATGAGCCTTGTAAATCCTTCAGGTTTCTTTTCAATATTTATCAATCTTTGAGAACAGTTGAAATGTTTCCCTCCCTCTTCATTATTACGTTAATTGTTAATAAGCATACCATTGGATAGTCATATAGTTTTATCTTATAAATTATTTACTATTAATAAGCAAAATAATTATTCAAATTCATTCTAGTGACTGGTACAGATTTCCTTATAAATCTTTCACATTTCTTTTCAATATTTTATCTTTAGAAACAATTACAATGTTTCCCTCCCTTCTTTATTATTGCATTAATTATAAATAAACATACCATTACATAGCAATACAGTTTTATCTCATAGATTATTTACTTATTTCATTTCTAACTCATTACAGTATTCTACTGTCACAACACTATCTTTTGTACCTTTGCAGAATCCTCACTTTTAACTTAATTTAGCCATTGTTTCTGTGTTTTCTAGCTGAGCAAATACCTTTAATCCTAGTACGTTTCCCCTTTTTCTTTTGAAAACAATTTTATTGGTTTTTTTAACAAACAAACAAAACAGACAAAACATAAAAGCATCAGCTCTCTTCCATACTTATATACAAACAGTGTGTCGGTTGGTTCATCAGTTTTGTGCATTCATTCGTAGTCTCAATTACAATTATGTTACATAATAACTCTTATTATCAATCCAAACTTATATATCCTCATATCATTATTAAAAAAAATCATTTGACTATACTTTTATTCATTCATGCCTCATGAGATAACTATAATTTAAGTAATTTATTCTATAACAAATCATATAATCATACCAATTCTATCCTTAAAAAAAAACACTTTATAAATGTAGTGTCAAGTAGCAAAAAGAAAAAAAAATCAATAATATTCCTTATTACCTAACATTCTAGATATTCTATTTTTGTATTTCATCGTCCAACCATTGATAGAAAAGGTCCCAAATTATATAAAATTGTTTATCTTCTTGCTCTCTAATTTCAAATGTCAATCTACTCATCTCAGCACATTCCAATATTTTCTTAATAATTTCTTCCTGCAATGGAATTTTCTCATTTTTCCAATTTTTTGCAAATACAATCCTAGCCGCAGTTAATACATTTACAATCAAATATTTCAAATCTTTACTGTATACATCTGGTAGGATTCCCAATAAAAAAAGCTCCGGTTTCAAATCTATATGTTTCTTTGTCATTTTTTCCAACCACATGCGGATTTTAGTCCAGTATTTTCTAGCGTCCTCACAAGTCCACCACATATGGTAATATGAACCAGGTGTCTGATGACATTTCCAACATTTTTCCGATTTATTCTTAAACATTCTTGCTATCCTTGTCGGGGGGAAATGCCACCTGTAAAACATCTTATACAGATTTTCTTTATAAGCTGTAGACATTGTCATTTTATAATTTTGCGACCATAATTTCTGCCATTTCTCTAAGTCAATCCCATATCCAAAATTCCTCCCCCAAGCAATCATAGTTTCTTTAACTTGTTCTTCCTCTAGCTTAATTCCCAATAAGTAACCATATAGTTTTTTAATCACCTTTTCATCAGTACCTGTCAAAATCTTATCTAAATCAGTCTGTTTATCATAAAATCCCTCTGTTTTGGAATCTTCATCATACCTTGAGTGTATTTGCACATATGAAAACCAATTCATCTTTATACCTTGTTCCTGTAAATTTTGTATCGATTTAAGTTCACCCTTTTCATCTAGTAATTCCCCATATCTGTTTGTTCCTTCTTATAAATTATAGGATAAGAAAATGCTTCTATCGTCGATAACCAAACTGGAATTTTCAAATAACATTGTTTTTTTATCTTCTCCCAATTTAGCCACAAAGACTCCGGTATATAATGTCTTCTAAAATAGCCCTGTGTTTTGGTTCCCTTGTACCATAGAAAAGCATGCCAACCCAACAACAAATCATGACCTTCTAGTGTCAACAATCTAGTCTTCCTTAATGTTATCCATTCCTCAACCCACATCAAATTTGCAGCTTGGTAGTACAACTCCCAATTAGGCAGGCCAAACCCTCCTCTAGTTCTAGCATCTTGCAAAAGCTTTAGGTTTATCCTCGCTTTCTTACCTTGCCATATATACTTCAACACAATTTTATTTAAGTCCTCAAAATAGTCTTTTCCAAGCCTAATTGGTATTGTTTGAAACAAAAATAAGATTCTGGGTAGAATATTCATCTTGATTGTTGAGATCCTCCCTATTAATGACAGTTGTAAATTTTCCCATTTCTTCAAATCTAGGGCTATCTGTTGTTTAAGTTTAATATAATTGTTCTCTTTTAATGTACTACATCTTGATGTCAAATATATCCCCAAATACTTAACCTTGTTCGTAACTTGGATTTTCAACAGATCTGCCAATCTTCTCTTTGTCTTAGTAGCATGTTCTTTGACAAGATCTTTGTTTTATCTTTATTTATTTTCAAACCAGCCACCTCACCATATGTCTCTATCTTTTCCAGTAGCTTCGAAGCTGTTTCTATAGGATCTTCCAAAATAAAAATTAAGTCATCTGCAAAGGCTTGTAATTTAAATTCTTCCTTTTTGATTTTCATTCCTTTTATAGTTTTATCTTCTCTAATATTTCTATTCAGCACTTCGAGAGTCAATACAACGTTTCCCCCTTTTCTTTATTTCCTGCTTTTATCCCTCATGAGTTCTTTCCCTTTCTATCTTCCCCCACTTTTTCTCATCCCTTTTTTTTATACCCCTCTCTCTCTAATTTTCCCTTCTGTGGTTTTCTTTTCTGCTTTTCCTTGCTGTTATACTTCCTTTTCAGACTATTTTTCTTTTTGGCTGTTCCCTTTAATCTCAAACTTTTAACTCCTTTCCCCCCTTTCCCCCTAATTACCACACTTTTCATTATTTGATCATTGAAAATGGCTTCTTCTTTGTCCCTCCCTTCTTCTTGTCCTTTTGCTTTTCAAAATTCAGGATCTCCATTTCAAGAAATTCAACTATGAAGGATCTTCCTCCCCTTTCTGCATCTTCTTTCTGATTTTTTAAGACTCATCTTCAATTCTTCCATGAGTGATGCCATTTTAAACACTTTTGAACAACCACCCGATTGACTTTAGGTAAAAACAGAAGAAGAAAGAAAAGACCAATGCCAAGAAACACCTTTTTTTTATATCACCGGATGATCCCAGACTGTTCCTTCTTGTTTCTTTCCTTTCCTTTTCCTTTCTGTGGGTTACTGTATCCTTTAATGAGGTTTCAGTTACAATGTATCCTTGGGTGTCTTTTCAAAGCTTCACTGTTAATCCTCTTTATTTTTCCAGGTGGCACTCCATTTTTTCATTATTCCAAGTTCCACCCTTTTGCCTCCACTCTTCTCCTTTTTAGGGTTTTAAAATGACCAAAGAAAAAAATATTTATTCTTCTTTTTACATTTAAGTTTCAGCTTAAAGTTGCCTATTAGTGTCAAGGTAAGTTAGTACAGATTTCTTTCCATATCATTTGTAATTGTCAATATAAAGGTAAAAAGGGGAGGGGGGGTTAACCTCCTTTTCTCTCTCCTTTGCCGCTTAGAAGTCTTCTTTAAGAAGTATCCCTCTAAGTACTTTTAGATTCAGGGTACCTTGCTTAGATGTTCTCTGTTGTTTAGCCCAGTCTATCCTGCTTTCCTCTTTGTCTTCCTCCTGCACAATCTTAGCCAGTCAGGTTCTTCTTTGAGGTGTCCTTTTTTGACCACCGCTGCAACCGCCTTCGGGAAAGGGAGTTTAGACCAGCCAAGGACGAGAGATGCGGCTCCCCTCCACTCAGCTAGCAATCTCCCCCCTCTTCACCAACTCTACGGGGTGGCTTCAGCCCCAAATCCAAAGGATCAGGGTGCTCCAGCGGCGAGCATAGATCAAAACCGCGCACGATCGCGGATTTTGGTCAGTCACTGAAGAAACCCAAACCGGAAGCCAAAACAACAGTGGCAGGAAAGTTCATAAAAGGAGCAAAACTTGCTCAACAACTGTCTTGCCTAGCACTGCATATTTTGGGCTCAGTTGTGATTGTAAGTTGAGGACTACCTGTATGGAAGAAACATTCTGATTTTGAACCCCAGGAATATGGAAAAAATAGGGAAGGAAAACTTTAAGGACTGTTCTTCCAGAGTTGGTCCTACCATGAAATGCAGGGAGAATCCTAGGCTGCAGAGATGCTGTGACATCTGAGTTTTCTGATGAAGCCTTGACATACCAACATCTTGTGCAGATAGTCCTCGACTTACAACAGTTCGTTTAGTGACCATTCAAAGTTACAATGGCACTGAAAAATGTGACTCATGACCGTTTTTCACAGTTACAACATTTGCAGCACCCCCAAAATTCAGATGCTTAGCAACTGGTTCATATTTATGACAGTTGCAGTGTCCCTGGGTCGTGTGTATTTATTTATTTGTATTTATTTATTTATTCTGTCATGGTTGTGTAGTATATATTGTAGGCGGTGACTCTTTGAGAACTGTATGCAGCGAAATTTATTTTTAATGTATGCCAATTCAAAATGACAATAAAGCTGTTCTATTCTATTCTGTTCTGTTCTGTTCTGTTCTGACCTTTTGCGGCTTTCTGATGACCAAAGTCAACGGAGAAGCCAGATTCACTTAACAACCTGGTTACTAAGCTATCAGCTGCAGTGATTCACTTAACAATGGTGGCAAGAAAAGTGGTAAAATGGGCCAAAACTTATTTGACCAATGTCTCACTTAACAACAGAAATTCTGGGCTCAACTTTGGTTGTAAGTCGAGGACTAGCTATATTTTACATCTTGTCCAGAAAGTTCAGTCCATTGAGCTACTCTGGCCAGACAGGGAAAGGGCTGTCATTTGGTTTCTTGCTTGTCTTGACAGTTCCCTCCTCACAAAAAAAAAAGCCTCAGAGAGGGAAGGTCCTTCAGGTTACCAGTCAAATATTTTCCCCTCACGGCTAACCACAATAGGTCTCTAGCCACCCCGGGGAGGAGAGGACTTCTCACTGCGGTGAACTACAATTTTCACAGCAGACTTGAACCCAAAGTAGCACTTCGCACCTCTTTTAGCAATCTCATGAGGGTATAACTTGGGGAAGGGAGGAACAAGCTTGGGGCCGCAGTGGCCTTGAAGAAACCTAGGCGCCGAGCGTGCGGGCGCGCGAAAAAAGCGAGGAGGGGGAAAAAAGAGAGAGAGAGAGAGAGCCTCAGAAACTCCGGAGGAAGTAACGCTGCAAGGCAGCAGAGACTTCGGCAAAGTCCTGAGGGGGGTGGGGGGAACTCCCCTCTTTTCTCCCGCCTCGCGCGGTCTCCTCCGCCCCCCTCCCTCCCGCTTCCTCCCCGGGTGACGTTACCTGCAGGAAAGTTCGCCGAATCGAGAGAGGAGGACCGAAGCTTCTGCGGGTGGCGTCGCTTCGCACCCGGGAGCCGCAAAGGAGCCAAGGGAGGGGGGCGAGGACCGGAGGCTTTCGACCATCCCTTTGGGAGCGCGCAAGCTGGCGCAGTCGCGAATTCCCAGGTAAAGCGGGGGAGGGGGGGCGGTAATCTGGCATTAGCAGAGGCGGCATCTCGGAATGGAAGACAAACTAAGCACACGGCTTGGATGGAATCGGCGCACGCCTTGGTTGGTTTTTTTTTCCCTTTGTCGGAGCACGACAAAACCCACGCAGTAAATCAGCCTTCCGCCAAGGCTGGGCTTTAATATTCCGCAACGTAATTTGCTCTGCCGTGAACCGTTTTTTAAATCTCCCGTGTTCTACCGTAAAACCAGCGGCAGGGAGTTCGTGGTGCAATCCTAGACGTGATTATTCAGAAATAATTATACCCCGTTTCCTTTTCTAGTTAAGCTTGGGGTGCTTCTTGGGAATAAACTCCATAAGAACAGTTGGAGGGACTTCTGGAGCTTTTTTTTATCTCCCATCATCTACAGTTAGTTTACCGGCTTAGCCCATGCTAGGGGCTAAGAGATGCCAGATCTAGGGTGATACCAAATTAGAGGGTAGAAAGGCAGTGGGCCTGAATTGGAAAAATTCTTAGGGCTTCTCTTTTAAGACCTGTTAAGTTAAGGGGATGATTTAAAGGATTCCTGCATTTAGCGGAAGTCCGCTAAATGCAAGAACCCATTAAATCATCCCCTTAACAGGTGATTATCTACTGTAATCATCTTTTTCTAAATCTTTCAGGAAGAGGTTCCAAAGGTGCTTTTTCAAGAGGCAACTAAACTTTCTGGTTTTTCTTTGAAAACATTTCGCTTCTCATCCAGAACTGAAGAAGCTTCTTGGATGAGAAGTGAAACGTCGTCAAAGAGATACCAGAAACTACAGTTGCCTCTGGAAAAAGCACCTTTGGGACAACCATAACCTGGAAGACTGAGAATCCCCATAGACTTTCAGTAAGAGTGTAGCAACTCTATTCTGGATAGACTGATCCATTGCTGAACAGCTCTTCCCATCAAGAAGTTTCTCCTAATCTTCAGCCTTCTTTTCGTTTATTTCATTTAATTAATATTTAATAATGTAATTAATGTTGAATGGATAAATGAAATAATTATTTCATTTAATTTCAACTCATTGGACTCTGTCTTGGTTATAAAAGAGAACAGATCTACCCTGCTTTTCACGGTGCTAACAGCCCTTTAAATACTTATAGATTCCTATCATATCTCCTCTCATTTTTCCCCCTTTTACAAGCTAAACCTGTAGCTCTCTGTGCTGCATAGAACTTTGTTTTCAAGCCTGCTACTTCTTGGTATGTCTCATTTGAATCCACTCCTGTTTCTTTAAGTTCCTTTTAATCTGTGGACCCAGTACTGGAAGCAACATTTTAAGTGTGGTTTAAGTAGTGTAGAGTACACGAAGTTGCTACACCATAATGATTTTGATGCTCTGAGAACCAAGTTGGTGTAATGGTTAAGGTACCAACCAGGAAATGGTGAGTGCTAGTCTTGTCTTCCTTCAGCATAAAGCCAGCTCTGTGAACTTGGTCCAGTTCCTTTCTTGGCCATAGAAGGAGGCAGTGACAAGTCACTTTTGCAAATCTTGCCAAAAGAACTGTAGGGATAAGTCCAGGCAGTCACCAAGAGTCAAAATATGACTTGGAATTAAAAAAGAATGACTAGAAACTTTAAAACTAAAGTTGCAAAATTATCTCCTAATCTAAGCAAAAACCATTTGAGTGCATAGTTTAATAGAGTTTCACATCTCATAAAATTATAATCACAAATGTTTTTGCGAAGGTCTTGGTTCACTATAGGTTATGCCATAATCAAAATGATTCATGTAGAAAATAACATCAAGCTTTTCTTTGCAATACAGTTGTACTGTGCAAAGTAAAACAAACAAACATATTAACTATATAATAAGCAAAAATAAGACTCTTAATTCTCTGTGTGGTCCTCTGGGATTAAATCCCACTGACTTTTGTGGAGTTTGCTTCTGTATAGTATGATTTACTTTTGCACCGGACATATCAAATATTTTATGTGATTTTATGCATAGTAATATATGTAGTTTTTAGTGGGTCACAGAAATATGTTCATAATTGCGTTTTTACTGTTTGGCCAGTGCTTTGTACATATAACATGTTTTTCATCTGAAAGCATCCTAGTAAGGTTTAGGCTTTGTGGCGTTTTCAGAGGGAAGATGGTTTACTCTGGGAGGCTAATTGATCCAAAATGCCTTTCTAATGATTTTTGGAAATGTCTTCTGTGCCATTTGTGGGGGTTCTCAGTCATCCAGGTCATGGTTGTCCCAAAGATGCTTTTTTCAAGAGGCAACTGGACTTTCTGGTTTTTCTTTGAAGACGTTTCTCATCCAAGAAGCTTCTTTAGCTCTGAGCTGAAGAAGCTTCTTGGGTGAGAAGTGAAACATCTTCCAAGAAAAACCAGAAAGTCCTGTTGCCTCTTGAAAAAGCACCTTTGGGATTCCACTGATAGATACAGTTCTTACATACTTCATGGCTTCTCAGCTCAAATTATGTTTTAATTACAGCACACCTGGATTAGTTCGATGCTCTACACATAAAGCTGACTTTGAAGAATATTTGAAACTCAGTTTATCCCAAATCCAGGGCACAAAGAGCATATCAATCTTCTGTTTGAAAAAGCTGCATTGGCATCCAAATTATTAACAGAAAAATCTCAAATTGTGGGTTATTACATTATAGACCATGAACGTTTTAGACCCAAGGCATTTGAACAGCTGTTATTTGCTGTATCAACCTGCCATTTAAATCATTATCATGCTATTTTAAGTCATCTTGGGAAAAGTCATCCTTAGCATCCATTTAGTTAGAACCAAAAAAGTGGGGTTTTCCTCAGCTGCATCTAATCACAGCACAAATAATCTCTTTTTTTTTTCATGTCATGTCCTCATTAGGTTGCCTTCATGTCACCCCAGCCAATACCAGAGGAGGCTTAAAGCCATCCTTGACTGTTCCAGTTTTAAAGTAGCATTTTCCCTCTTTTCCCAACACAGTTTTGCCTGTGGATATAGTCTGACAGACCACATCAGTGATCTGGTTGCTGGTTTGTTGAGGCTTATGATCTGTCCAGCTGTTCCAGTGTTAATGTAGTGATTTTACCTTACCTTGAACAAGTCACCAGAGTTTTCCTGAGCATCAAATCTGATATACTTCACTGATCATCCAGTCAGTGCCACAATCTGGTGATCCCTAGATGCCAGATCATCCTGATACCTGCCAGCTACTTTACTGCCCCTCCTGTTCCTAAGTTGGCCAGTGGGTACCAGAATGATCTGACACCCAGGGCTCATTGTGGCAGGAGAAAAAGTGGGGACAGAACCACTTTTTCACTGCCAGGTCACTGTATCCCCAATTTTCATTGAGTGCCCCATGCAAATCTCCCTCCTCCCACTGTAAACCCAAATCCTATTTTATGCTTGTCATCTGTTCAACCAGTCGGTATTTACAGATGGATTTTTTTTGTATAAAAAAAGCCCAAGAGCAGGTGACAGACAGGGGGGAGGCATACACTGTAATGGAAATCCATTCATATAGAAAATGTACAAGGCTGGCTGTCATAAATAAATGTGTGACAGGGTTGATTTGCTTGTTAGGATTTTATTCCCTTACAAATTTATTCACCTTTATTTTTTGTCACACCCAGGCAGTGTGCATACCTAGTGTTCTTGCCTCCTATTTTTGCCCACTATGACAATCCTGTGACATGAATTGTGTTGAGAGAGAGAGAGTGATGGATTAAAGCCACCTAGCTGGCGTTTATGCTTAAGAGAGAACTAGAATTCATATAGTGAGTTCTCCTCTGTTAGAGGTATTCAATTAAGGTTGTCTGTCAGAAACGCCCCGGGGCATCATGCACTGCACTTTCAACTCTTAAGATTCTGTGATCCTAAGTCTCTTTTCTGTATTTATCGAGAACTGAATTTAAAAGGGTTAAAATCAATATTAAAAGAGCCAGTTTGGTAAATGGTTATGGCATCAGGCTGGATATCAAGAGACCGTGAATTCTAGGCCAATGCGAGGCACAAAGCCAGACCTTGGGCCAGTCCCTTTTTAAGCTTTAGGAAGGAGGCAATGGCAAACTATTTCCGAAATTTTGCAAAGGCCCAGCAGTTGCCTGGAGTCAACACTGACTCAAAGGCACATCTACCCCCACCCCAGAATTAATTGACTGAACTTTGTTCCTTTATTTCATTGCTTTTTGAAATCTGTCTTTTGAATAGTATTTTAAGTGTGAGTCATGTCAATATTTTAGGCAGATAGTTTAAATAAATAAATGTTCTACAGAATTCTAGAGGTACAGATGGTCCTCGACTTATGACCACAATTGAGCCCAAAATATCTGTTGTTAAGTGAGACATTTGTTAAGTGAGTTTTGCCCCTTTTTACGGCCATCTTGCCACAGTTGTTGAGTGAATCATTGAAATTGATAAGTTAGTAACCGGGTTGTTAAGTGAATCTGGCTTCCCCATTGACTTTGCTTGTCAGACTTTGCAAAAAGCGATCACATGACCTTGGGACCCAGTCGTAAGTGTGAAAACCGGTCATAAGTCACTTTTTCGGTCCCATTGTAACTTTGAACAGTCATTAAATGAACTGTCGTAAGCCAAAGACTACCTGCATTATCATAAGAAATAAAAGCACTTTTTAATGAAATTGAAAGAATACAATTGCACCATGCAAAGGCCAAATCCCCTCTGTCAAAATGAATACTTGTACCCATTTCTTTACACTGTGACCTTCTTTGCTCTCACCTTCATCAGCCAGGTGGTATTGGAGGTATAATGCAAATATGCCCTGAAGGTAAAATAAAAATTATAGCCCTCACTGTAGACAAGGCGGGGAGTGGGGAAAATGAACTGACAGCTACTGTACACAGAATAAAGTTGATGGACCAAAATACAGGGATAATAAACAATGTCAGCTGGATTTCGTTAACATTCTGACTACTAACAAGCATTGTTTTCCAATACTAAATTTGGGATTTCAGCAACAGAACTCCAGTGTGTGCTTCAGAAACATTTTATGCAATCATCTCTATTTTTCTACTGTTGATGCTTCTGGAATTTTGTACTACTGTTTTTTTCTTCAAGACAAAGAGGGGGAAAAGAAAGCATAACTCCCAGCCTGCACCAAGTTTTGAAGTATTTGAATAAGATACACAGATATCAAACAAAGTGTACAGAATGATAAAGTAGCAGCAGCAATAGCACTTAGACTTATATACCACTCCATAGTGCTTTACAGCACTCTCTTTTTTTATTTTTATTTTTTATTTTAACAACAAAACAACATAGACATACCACATAAAACATAAAAATATCATCCTTCTTCATAAATTTACAAACAGTGCATCGATTGGTTTACCACTTTTTTTTTTGTGCATCCATTTCCTAGTCACTAATATTACATAATAGCTCATATTATCAATCAATAATTGTATAACCTAATATCATCACTAAAAAATCATTTATCTATAATTTTGTTAATTCATATTTTAACAAGATAACTATAGTTTACTTAGTTTATTTTGCAATAAATCATAAGATCATACCAAATCTATCTTGATAATGTTTTATAAAGATAATATCAAAAAAGGAAAAAAATTTTTATGCTAAATCTGAATATTCTATTATTATGTTTTATTATCTAACCATTGATAAAAAAGATCCCAAACTTCATAAAATTGTTTATCTTCTTGTTCTCTAATTTCAAATGTCAATTTACACATTTCAGCACAATCCAATATTTTCTTAATAATTTCTTCCTCTGATGGAGTTTTCTCACTCTTCCAGTTTTAGCAAATACAATCCTAGCCACTGTTAATATATTTACAATGAAATACTTCAAATTTTTATTATATATATCAGGTAAGATTCCCAATAAAAAAATCTCTGGTTTCAAGTCTATATGTGTCTTTGTCATTTTTTCCAACCATATGCGAATCTTAGTCCAATATTTTCTAGAGTCCTCACAAGTCCACCACATATGGTAGTATGAGCCAGGTATCTGATGACATTTCCAGCACTTTTCAGATTTGTTCTTAAACATTCTTGCAATTCTTGTCGGGGGGAAATGCCACCTGTAAAACATCTTATACAAGTTTTCTTTATAAGCTGTTGACATTGTCATTTTATAATTTTGAGACCACAATTTTTCCCATTTCTCCAAATCAATCCCATATCCAAAATTCCTCCCCCAAGCAATCATCATTTCTTTAACTTGTTCCTCCTCTAATAAAATTTCCAACAAATAACTGTATAATTTTTTAATCACTTTTTCATCAGTACCTGTCAAGATCCTATCTAAATCAGTCAATTTATCATAAAATCCCTCCACTTTAGAATCTATAAGATACCTTGAATGTATTTGCGCATATGAAAATCAATTCATCTTTATGCCTTGTTCTTCTAGTTTTTGCATTGTTTTAAGTTCACTCTTTTCATCCAATATTTCCCCATATCTAACTGTTTGTCCCTTTTCATATATTATAGGATAAGAAAAGGCTTCAATAGTTGATAACCAGACTGGGATTTTCAAATAACATTTTCTCTTAATTTTCTCCCAATTCAACCATAAAGACTCCCTTATATAATGCCTTCTAAAATAGCCCTGCGATTTAGTTCCCTTATACCACAGAAAAGCATGCCATCCCAGTAATAAATCATGTCCTTCAACAATCTAGTCTTTCTTAATGTTATCCATTCTTTAACCCACATTAAATTTGCAGCTTGGTAGTACAACTCCCAATTCGGAAGGCCAAATCCTCCTCTAATTCTAGCATCTTGTAGAAGTTTTAATTTTATTCTGGCTTTCTTACCTTGCCATATAAACTTCAACACAATTTTATTTAATTCTTCAAAATAATCTTTACCAAGCCTGATTGGTATGGTTTGGAACAAATATAAAATTCTGGGTATAATATTCATCTTGATTGTTGAAATTCTACCTATCAATGACAATTGTAGATTTTCCCATTTCTTCAAATCAGATGCTATCTGTTGTTTAAGTTTAATATAGTTATTCTCTTTCAATGTAGTACATCTTGACGTCAAATGTATCCCCAAATATTTAACCTTATTCGTAACTTGAATTTTCAATAAATCTGCCAGTTCATCTCTTTGTTTTAATAACATATTCTTTGTCAAGATCTTGGTTTTATCTTTGTTTATTTTCAAGCCCGCCATCTCACCATACATCTCTATCTTTTCCAGTAGCTTTAAAGCTGTTCCTAGAGGACCTTCCAAAATAAAAACCAAATCATCCGCAAAGGCTTGCAATTTAAATTCCTCCTTCTTAATTTTCATTCCTTTTATATTTGGATCCTCTCTAATGTTTCTATTCAGCACTTCCAAAGTCAATACAAATAACAAAGGTGATAATGGGCAACCTTGTCTTGTGCCTTTTCTTATATTAATAGAATCTGTAAAATCTCCCTCTATCATTACTCTTGCCATTTGTTTATCATATATGGCTT
Source organism: Pseudonaja textilis (assembly GCF_049901715.1). Classification (NCBI taxonomy): domain Eukaryota; kingdom Metazoa; phylum Chordata; class Lepidosauria; order Squamata; family Elapidae; genus Pseudonaja; species Pseudonaja textilis. Next base: position 177,077,573 of record NC_141990.1, read on the forward strand.
CTTTTGCTTGAATAAATTTTCTAGCAAAGCCCATCTGTTCCAATAACAAAAACATGAATCTCCAGTTCACATTATCAAATGCCTTTTGGGCATCTAAAAATATCAAAGCCATTTGTTTTTCAGGATGCGCCTCGTAATATTCCAAGGTGTCCAGAATTACCCTCATATTATCCCTAATTTGTCTCTTAGGCAGGAATCCATTCTGGTCAGGATGAATAAAGTTATTTAGGTATCTTTTGAGCCTTTCTGCCAAGATGGAAGCAAAAAAATTATAATCTGCATTCAGTAAAGAAATAGGTCTATAGTTCTTAATTTGTGATGGATCGGCCCCTTCTTTTGGAATAAGTGTGATATAAGCTTCTGACCATGTTTGGGGTATTTTCTTATTTAGCATGGCTTCATTCATAACTTCTAACAATGGAGTGCTCAACGATTCTTGTAATGTTTTATAAAATTCTGCCGGAAGCCCATCTGGGCCTGGTGCTTTTCCATTATTCTGCCTATTAAATGCTTCCGTTAGTTCCATTATTGTTATAGTACTTTCTAACATTTTTTCAGTCTCTTCAGATATCTTAGGTAGGTTAGCATTTTGTAGATAAAGCTTAATTCTTTCCTCATCAAAATCCTCCTGCTTATATAATTGTCCATAAAAGTCTCGGATAATTGTCTTTTTCTCCTTATTACCATAACACATTTGGCCTTGATCATCTATTAACTATACTATTTTCCTAGATTCTTTCTCCTTTCTCAATTTGTATGCTAGCCATCTACCTGGTTTGTTTGCATCTTCAAAATAGTTCTGTTTAGCACTTCTAATTTTTTGTGCCAATTCTACAGCACTCTCTTAAGTGGTTTACAGAGTCAACATACTTGCCCCCAACAGTCTAGGTCCTCATTTTACCGATCAGGATTGAACTGCTGACAGTTTGCAGAATTAGCCTGCAATACTGCTTTCTAACAATCGTGCCACCACAATAAAGTAATTAAAAGTACAGATTTTAAGTAGGATCAATGGACTGTTATTGTCTGTCAATTGACTGTTATTGTTTGGCATTTACAGTGCCAAAATTGCAGAACGTATGAAATTATTTTGGCAATTAATACATTTCTTAAAGTGGTAAACTTATGTTAATTCAACAATATAACTTCCTTAATACAAAGCAAACTGGGACAAAGTATGAAAAAGCTACATCCCTTCAAGCTTTGCATATATTGTTTACCTCTAACCAGCAAGTTTCATTTGTCTGGAAAAGGCTTTTAAATCCTCTCTGAGTTTTTGTTAGCTGGCAATTTTGCAAATCATACTGGCCAGCCATTCTGGAAATTGCAATCCATCATATTTGAAAGATCTCATCTTTCTTGTCTCAAAAGCAAGCCTTTTTTTTTTTTTAGCATGTCTCAATGGAATCAAGTGCAGCAGTTGGAACCCTGTTTTTTAGAGCAGATAGACCAGATTTACGATGACATCTTTCCCATGGAAATTCGACATCTTTTAGCACAGTGGATTGAAAGCCAGGACTGGTAAGTTTGGATGATTTTTCTTTTTCTTCTGCCTTGAATATTAGGGGACTGCTGAATAAGCAGATATAGATTGCATTATACTTACTGTTGTGCACCAGTGGTTATTTGGCAACTTGAAGATGTGTGGACTTCAACTCCCAGAATTCCTTAGTCAGAATTCTACAAATTGCTGTTTGGGAATTCTGGGAGTTCAAGTCCACACACCTTCAAGTTGCCAAAGTTGAGAACAATGTTATATACAGATATAGCTTCCTGGATAGGAAAAAAAAAACCCTCTTCTTGGGAATATGGTTATTTTATTATCCAAGTAAAAATAAAATATTGTTTTGTATCACAATCTGTTGCTTAATGGCATTAATGTTTAATGGCATTAAACCAGTAAACATTCAATAGACATAACAAATAATTCAAAAGTACAGAATTAATAATACTATAATTTTACACAATTTCATATTCAATAAGCCTACTCCATCAAGAATAATTTGGAAAGTATATGGTAAAATATGAATTATTTATGAATTAATGTTCCTTCTCTTTCTATGTTTTTGTTATTGTTATAACCATTTTGTTACCTATAAACAGAGTTCAGGGAACATGTTAACCCATTTAATCATTGGAATAATGCCATTCTTTTATGCATATTGTCTTTGATACTGAAAGATACATGGAAATAAACATGTCAAACTATAAAATATTTTGTTTTATAAAATGCACCATGAGGGTTCTTTTTAGAGGATTCTATGTATGTTAATTATTTTTGTAAACACATTTGTATCCAGATTCAAAACTCTAGATCAGGGGTATTGAACTTGCGGCCTGCAGGCTGGATGCATCATGTGCAGGTCATGCCTGCAGCTCTGTGAAGGGAAAAAAAAAATCTCGAAACGTCACGTGACAGCATCATGACAGCATCAGTTTGACACCCGTGTTCTAGACAGTACATATTAGCAATTGTTAATTAATTCCAATGATTAATTTGAAATGGATTCGCTGTCCATTCTTCATTCCTACATGGACAGAAGACAGTATATTGATAATATTCTCACATTTATGGTCAGATGTTAATTTACATAAGCAGTTTATCAGTTTTCCATTTTAATTTTAGGACTACAAACAATAATATTTAATTAAAAAGGTAAAAGGGGCTTACTTATATAAATATATGTACAAATATGTAAATATTACATCTTTAAATACATATATGCTGTTTTAAAGTTGAAGAGAGCTTTTTAAAAACTAAACTGATAATTTTATTAGCTCTTTCAATCCTATATTTGCCTATATAATTGTATTTTAATTTAACTTTATAATGTAATTGTTATAATAATATTCTGTATATAATTTATATTATATACAGAATATTTTCTTGAGATAAAAACAGAATCTGTATAACCAATTTGTAGGCTTCCCATTTAGAGCCTAATATTTCTCTTGAACAAATGATTTTGAAAACATTACTCTTTTTGATATATGTACTTTGTTCTTATCTATTTCTTGTTGCAAAGGGAGTCTGCATATAGCAATGAGTCTACAGCAGCTATGCTGTTGCATAACTTATTCATAAAACTGGATGAACATTTAGAGCGTGTTTCTCAGGAGAAGAATCTCCTTTTGATACATAACCTAAAGAAAGTCAGGAAAATTCTTCAGGTGAGTTTAAGAAGGAATTGCAAAGAAATCTCCTGCACCAACTATGGTGTCAGTTCTGTTATATAAGATTTTGTGTAAGGATATTTATACCAACCAGAGCACGGGAATTATTGGATGCATTAATTTTAAACATTTAATCAACCAACACACTGAATTTAAGCTGGGTTTTTTTCATCATGATGTTTATAATCAAACATGGGTAGAAAAAGAAAGCAGATAAATGGCAAAAAAGTACTCCAAAATATAGAAAAGATAGCAAGACAAGAGATGTAGAAAAGCTATAATAAAGTAATTTTGGGGGAGTGTGGGGGTGTGCGTGTGAGGGAGAAAGTGAGATTAAATTCTTGTAATGCAAATTATGCAAATTGTTTGAATTGCATTATTATGCAATAAAGTCATCATGTGTGTGACATAATCATAGCATCTACTGAATGCTATGGGGGCAAAGCAATATTTAATAATAAGGCAACCTGTGTGTTTCAGTTTCAAACTAAGATTTACAATTTGAAATCTAAAAGAAGCTGCAAACATACATACTTTCAGAAACAAATTATGTAGTCTTCATTATTAATAGAGTATATACTGTACATATCCATTATATAAACATTATAATGTGGTGCGTTGCAGTGTGAAATTGGAATGAATGCTAGGCTATAAGTGTCAGTGACCAAGTCAAACCCTGATAAAAAGGAAGTAATAAATGATGATAGAATATTGAAAAAAGGGTGAGTTGTAGTATAGCCACAGAAATGTTACAATATGGATGTGGTTTGTTTATGGAGTGGATATGAAACTTTTTTTTAATGTGTGTGAAGATTAACTTTGCCTGACAAATGGGAAAAGGCCATTATTGTTCCCCTATACAAAAGTTGCAGAAGATTTCAGAAAGATTGCAAAAACAAACAAGAACATTACAGCAGGAATTTGTTCATTAGCAGAGAAGGTGTTTGTTAGAATTCTGATTAAAAGGGTATGAAGTGACAATGAGCAAAATTTTGGAACAGCAGCAGGGCTTTGTTGCAGACAAAGGGTTGCAGAGATAAGATTTTTACTCAAATTATATATTCAGTTATGTGTGTATTTACCATGATGTGCAAAATCAATTTATCTCTGGTGTGCCTGAATCTTTGTCAGCATTATACTTCTCCTCCATAAGTTAGAGACGTAACTAAACTAAAAGCCATAAACCTTAGTCTTAAATATATGAGGATAATTCATTCTGTTCTGCTAAGGATCAATAGCTGTTAGCCTTGATGGCAGGAGGTGTCAAGCTCAAAACCAAAAATGCTACATTAAATCTTGGTAAATCTTCCAAGCTGAGTTCTTTATTGTTTAACACTTATAGACAAAATTTTGCTTGACAGATTTCACATACTATCTCATCTACAGTATATGAACTATTAGAAAGGGGCTTCTTCATTTTCTCACACCTGATTTGATTCTTACTCCTCTGGAAGGTAACCCCCACCCCCCCACCCCTGAATCAGCCTCCTTACTACATTCCATTGGAGCTGGACTGCAATTGGACGCCATCTGCTGGGGAATTAGAGGGCTTCCTTGTATGATTGGTTGGCCACTATGAGAACAAACTGACTGACTAGATGGATCAAGGGTCCAATCCAACAGGGCACCATCTATGTTCTTATATTAAGATACTAAGAGCTGTGCTGGCACAGTGGTTAGAATGCAGTACTGCAGGCTACTTCTGCTGATTGCTGGCTGCCAGCAGTTTGGCAATTCGATTCTCACCGGCTCAGGGTTGTCTCAACCTTCCATCCTTTCAAGGTCGATAAAATGAGGACCCAGATTGTTGGTGGCAATATGCTGACTCTGTAAAACACTTAGAGGGTGCTGTAGAGCACTGTGAAGCGGTATGTAAGTCTAAGTGCTATTGCTATATTTTGTGCCTGTCAAAGACCTTTCTATTAGTCTGATTCTGATATGGGAGAAATGGTAGAGTGGAAGGTTAGGAAAAAAGAGGATAAAAGAAAATATATGTAAAGATTTAAAGGAAAGCCAGAAATTAAAATCTCAATGATGCACACAACAATTACTCAAGTTCATTGGTTAAATGTCCCAGCTGTACTCCCTTAAAGGATTCAATATCTTGTGAGCATCATGTAAGCAATTTTTAAATGAAAGACTAAGTGGGTAAGAAACTTATTGCAGATGCAATGATGGTGAAAACTTCAGATATTGAATTTCTATCTACTTTTTGTTAGAGAATCAAATACAAGTTTGAGAGAAACAACACAGATGAAATGGGGAAAATAAAGAAATTACAGAAAAGAGTCTGATATGCAGAGAGATGTTATGATTCATATAATTGATAGATTACATAGTTCTATCACATAGATTACATATGTATTAAGAATGGACATGAATTTTCTGCAATGAGTCCATGGCTGTTCTACCGACTGTGGCTGACTTTTGCTATTAGGATTAGAGCTTTCTTATGTTTCTTGGTTTGCTATTAGGATTAGATCTTTCTTATGTTTCTTTGTTTTTCAGGCAAAATATCAAAGTAATCCTCTACATATAGCACTAGTTATTTCAAACTGTTTAAGAGAAGAAAGAAGAATATTGGCTTCAGCAAGTATGCCAGTTCAGGTAATTTTATGATGAGGAGATAGAAGGAATGTCCATCAAATATGCAAAGCTTCAATATACTAGTACTTTAGAAGACCAGTACAAGGTTAAGAGGAACATTGGTCCTAAATTTATTAAAATACTGTTCAGCAGTGAGAAATATAAGATTTCAGCTCAGCGATAGTACTTATGATAAAGATCTACAAGAATCTCTGATTGAGCTTGAGACAGCAGTGTGTTACAGTTGCCAAAAAAAAAGTCATTGCAATCTCACCTGCAGCCTTGTGAGGTTTTGATAGAGTACTGACCAAGCTGCACCTGAAAAGTTGTGTCCAATTTTGGTTACCACAATAAAGCAGGGATGCTGAGGAGCTAAAAAATAAAAAATAAAAAATAATAATGAGAGGTATAGATAGATTATAGATCAATTGAAGTTTTATGGAGTATTTGTATTTCCCCCCTGTCCTTTTTTTAAAGTTGAAAGGCGAGAAAATACACTGCTGTTCTTCATTTTAAGTTTTTCCTTTGAAGTAAATTCTGTACCATGCAGAGGTCTTAGGTTCCTAAACATACCTTGATTTGCCATTGAACATTCATCATTTTTTAAACTTCCTTTGGGCTATTTTTAGATAAACAATTAATGTACCTATGGCAGTCCAATTATCTCCAGTTATTAGGAATACTTTTTGTGAGTCCCACATCTGTGTTTTGCCTTTGAAAAAGCTAAACAAATGGGAACTATTACCAAAAGTCAATTGTCCTTATTGAATTTAGTCTGTTCTCTCTCACAAAAAACTTGCCATTAAATAATCTGTGCTAAGTGGGATAGTATTAATGAACTGAATATTCTTTTTCTAGGGACCTCTAGAAAAGTCACTACAAAACTACTTGGGTTCAGAAAGGCAAAGAAAAATCGAGCTCAAGGGTTCTGAAATTAAGAACAGTACACAGGCAAGTTGTTACAGTTTGTACATCTAATATCTGATACATCAAAGATCTAACATATAAGTAATCCTCCCTTAACAACTGTTCAAAGTTACAATGGACACCCACCTCAAAAGGTACTTACAGCCCAATTCTGGAGTTCTGACAGTGGAACACACACCCTGCGGTCACCCAGTTTCCAGCAAAAAATAGCCATGGGAATGCGTTGACTCAACAAAGGAACACTTCATTTGCTTAACAACCATCGCAAAAAAGGTTGTAAAATCAGGTTGGCCATATGGGTGCCTCAGTGTATGACCATCATGACTTGGGACTGAAATTTGAGGTCCATTACAGTTGTAAGTTGAGGATTAACTATAGCGGTACCAAAAAATTTTATATGGATTAAGTATGGTGATAACTTGAAACTAGATCCACAGGTACAGAAGAATGAGATGATAATATAATGGAAAGTGGACTGTTGCCCTTTTTAAGATACAGTACAAGTGACACATACCTCATTTGAATGTCCCCATTCAAAGCTTTGAGCTGAAAATATTGTTATTAATTTATCAGGGATACGTTTCTCCACAACTAAATCGCAGTATCTGAGAATGCTGTCCCACTAATTCTGTTTCACCGATACTCTTGGGAGCTGGCAAATTAATCCAAGGCTGGGAAAGCTGCTTTGGAATTATGAACACCTACAGAATTCTTTTAAATGCACAATAATGTATTGCCCTCTTGGATTCAGCTGGTCTCCTCTTATTGAAGCTAGATTTTTCCTGTGAGCTGTACTTTTTGATTAAAAGCAAAAGAGAAATTTAAGACTGCAGTTCTGTGCATGCTTATCTAAGCATAAGCGCCAATGAACAAATTGGGGCTTCTGAATAAACATGCATAGAAGCACTATATATATCTACAGATGCAATACAGCATGATACACAGTGTAATAGGGTACCATTAGAATGTTTTGCTGAATACATTAAAATTGGTTGGCTGGGTAAAAATCAATCCACTGTTTGGCTTAGCATGATTTGTAATCCCAGCTACTTTTCCCACTAAGGAAGCAGATAGCAATTGTATCATTTCCATTTCATTTCAGAGAAACTAAAGCTTCTTAGGGAATGTCATTATTGTTTGCTATATGCTATGACTTATGTTAGATCTACTTACTACTCAATGCATTTAATCTGAAAACAGCTGACAGAACAAGACATCAAATATTTAGAAGATTTGCAAGAGGAGTTTGACTTCAGATTTAAAACTATATGCAACATAGGTAAGCTTTCCCACACAATGCATATGAAGAAAAATTGGTGGATCTTGCATATTTGTAAACATTGGCTGTTAGTTCTATAGGCTATAGGTTTTCATTGAACATCCAGAGTCTTCTTTTTGGAGTGAAGGGCAGCATTTCATTAATACTCAGACTGCTATTGACACATATTCCATGCAAAATAAATTCCAAGTAAAATAGGCCTAACATTTTAGCCTAATGTATTGTTTAGGGCGCATGGCTAAATCCAGCAAAATATTAGTCCAGCTAAGATTGTGCCCCTCTGCATTTTAACATGGAGATAAGTATCCCTGAATTTAGTGGTATGTATTTATGTATGAACATATACCTTCACGTTCTATCAGTTTAATCTTTAAGTCATACTGTGGCTGTAATATTTTGTATGAGTAATTCCTTTTTTTTAAAGAATTTTTTTTAAGGATGCAGTCAGACCAATAGGGGAAAGAAGATTAATTAATTAGTTTTTAATGGAATTCTTTATTTATGTATTTAACAGTTGTTATCTACTGCCCAAATATAAAAGATTCCAGGTTGTGGCTAGAATTGAAAATGTGGATTTGCAGCTATAATAATCCTAAGCTTTTTTTAAAAATTAAATAAAATGGCAAGAAAATACAGGGTTATTTAAGGTTATTTATGTAGTTTGTCTTTTACAATGGATGGTTCAATCCAAGTAATGTTAATGAATTGTTAGTGATAAAACAGTAATGGGTTCATTTCTCTAAACCACCCCATATAGAAGTAGAGATAAACTTTCCATACATGCATACTCCAAAATGCATACAGCTTAGGAGAACCATAATATATTTTGTTCCTTCAGAAATTCAGCTATGAAAGAAAAAGGACTTTGGGCAAAAAGAAGGCCTTAATAATTTTCTTTTCTTTTTTGTTCAGAAATGTCCCCTCCAACCTGGGTTTATTCATCACTGAGGAAAAAAGGCAGAGCTTTCAGACCAAATAATAGTTATTGGCTAGTTTTTATTGGGGGGAAAAGGCATATAGTTTTAAAATCCAAAAAACTAGACTAAATATTCAGAATACTGACAGGGTACTGATTTTGGTTAATGCTCACTCCTTTTTTAAAACAACCCTGGACAAAGTGAGACATAATACATTAGATAGCACACCAGAATGTATTTATAAACTTACTGAGAGATACATGTTTATATTTATCTAACATTGGTTGCAAGCCAAGTAAAAGTGTGATAGGAAAAAAATGAAAACACGCTGCCTTAAAACTACTTACACATGCTATTTTGATGGGTTTCCCCTCTCTTATACTTTGTACATTTTTTACATATCTCCTTTTAGAACAGAATGACAAAAACAGTCCTGTCATGAAGCAAGAGATGCTGACATTACAGGAAATGCTCAATACTATAGACTACAAGAGAAAGGTTGGTTCATTTGTTTGTCATTTATATACTTTGCTGACTTAAAGGCATCATGGAAAGTGATTTTTCTACTTGCAAATTAAGAACTAATTCCAAATTAAGAACTAATTCCAAATTAACAACAAAAACAAGCAATACAACTAGTTCTTAAAACTGGTCATGGTTTTAAGAACTTCTTGTTGGTTTTTTATTCATTTATCTCTGGGCAACTCCCGGTAAGAACTGAGAATGCTCAAATTCTCTCATGGAGAAACAGGGAGGGAGGAAAGACATGGCAGAAGTCTCCACACAACACTGAAGCAAGGCTTAATTTCTTTCCATCTAATAGCCACCATGGTCATTGTTAAGTTTGGGAAAAGAGAGGCTGAACCAGAGCATGAGTGCAACAAATACTTTATTATAACAATAAAGGGCTGACCGTGCTTGCCACGCCTGGAACTGGCTCGCAGCAATCAGCAACTGGTTGGACCCCGCAGCCTGCTTTTATAGCTGGCTGCTGGGGAGAACCAACCAATGAGTGAAGGGAAGACGCCCACGCAAAGTGAATGGACCTGAGTGAGAACTCCTAGAGTTCTCAGGACATAACACCCCTTCCCCCCAGATGCGAACACGCATAGTCTTTGAGGTAGGCAGGAGGTTTATGTTGGCGCCCGGAACGGCGCAGCTCTGGAACGTTGTCTGTCCGTTCGGGGTCTGTCTGGGAAGGCAGAGCCGGCAAAGTGTCACCACTGTGCCCCTCGGTTCGGGCATGCCCGGGACTCGTAGGGTTGGTCACTGGGGACGTGCTCCCGTTGACTGGATCGGGCTGGTCAACCGTCTGGGCGCCGCTGTCCGAGTTCGGGCTGTCGGGAACGGCTGTTGGTGTGAACTGGTCGCCGGGCACGATGTGGATGTGGGGCTGATGATGAGGCCCCCCTTCGTCTTGTGACTCTGGATCCCTGCTGGCGAGGGTGCTGAGGCGCCTACGCAGTTGGTCTATGTGCCTTCTCCAGACACGGCCATCCTCCAGTCTGACCCGATACGACCGCGGCCCGGTGATGGCTACGATCTCGCCCGGAATCCACAGGGGGTCTCCAGCGAAGTTCCTCGCGAATACTGGCTCCTGTAAGATAAAATGTCTAACCCCCGATGTGGAAGCGAGGGGAGAGTCAGGGCAGTATTGTGGGTGAAGTCTGTCCAATACAGTCCTCAGACGCCGGCACATCAGGAGCTCCGCTGGGGACTTATTGGTGACTGAACAAGGAGTTGAGTGCTGGCTCATCAGGAACCGCGAGAGCTTGTGGTGCCAGTCATCCTTGCTGAACCTAGCCAGGGCTTCTTTAGTGGTCCTGACGGCCCTTTCAGCCAATCCGTTACTGGCAGGATGAAATGGGGCTGTGAAAATGTGGCGGATACCCAGGTTGGCAGCGAAACGGCTGAACTCGGTCGATGCGAACTGTGGGCCATTGTCGGAGACAATGGAGTCGGGTAGTCCGTGCGTTACTTAACAGGCGTGTTAACACGTTGGTGATTGCTAGTGTGGTGGTCGTGGATAGCTGTGCTACGTCAATCCATTTAGAATAGGCGTCCACGACCACTAGGAACATCTTCCCATGCAAAGGGCCGGCCAGGTCGATGTGAATTCTGGACCAAGGAGCGCTGGCGCTTTCCCATCTAGTAGGGGTGGCAATGGGGGGAGCAGGACGGGATTCCTGGCAAATGCTGCAGGAACTTACCCAATTGACAACGTCCTCGCCGAGACCCGGCCACCACACGTAGCTGCGTGCTAATGCCTTCATTCTCACGATGCCAGGGTGTCCCTCGTGCAACGCTCCAGAACTCGGGTACGCAGTGAGGTCGGGATGACCACTCGAGTGCCCCATAGTAGACAGCCCTGCAAACTGGACAACTCCTGCATGCGAGTCTTGAAAGGTGTGAATTTGTTTTCAACATTGCCACCCGGCCACCCCCTCCTCACCCAGTCGAGCACCTGGGCGAGCGTTTGGTCTGCCTTGGTTTTAGCAGCAATGTCAAGGGCAGTGATGGGTAGGTCCAACTGGGTGATCTCGAAAATAGCGTGGACAGGAGCAGGGTCTTCAGCCGGAGCGGGTAAGGGGCAGCGACTGAGAGCGTCAGCGTGGGACAGTGTTTTACCCGGGCGGTGTATAAGTCTGTAGGAGTAGGCTGCTAGGAAGAGGGTCCACCTTGTCATCCTAGGGGAAAGGACTTGAGGGGTCTGTTTGTCCCCGGCCAGTAGGCCCAGGAGGGGCTTGTGGTCCGTGACCAGCTCGAAAAAATGGCCAAAGAGAAATTCGTGAAATTTTTTCACGGCTGCAACAGCTGCTAGGGCTTCCTTATCGATCTGGCTGTAATTGCGCTCCGTTGCAGAGAGCGTCCTTGAGAAAAAGGCGATGGGAGCCTCGGCGCCATTGGGAAGCCTGTGACTTAAGACCGCCCCAATTCCAAAGGGGGATGCGTCTGCTGCCAGCACTAAAGGAAGGTTGGGGTCGAATTGAATAAGTACCGCCTCTGACGTGAGTAGTGATTTGACGGCGTGAAAAGCATGGTTTTCTTTGTGCCCCCAGTGCCACGGTGACTTTTTATCCAGTAATCTGTGTAGGGGTTCAGCTACTGATGCTTTATGGGGCAAGAAGGATGCGTAAAAGTTCAATAGCCCCAAGAAAGCCTGTAGTTCAGTTTTGGAGGTTGGAGTGGGTGCCTCGTGGATTGCCTTAACCTTGGACTCCAGGGGGTGAATGCCAGAGGCGTCAATTTTATAACCTAGAAAGTCCACCTGTCTAGTGGCAATGGCACATTTTTCTTTTTTCAACTTGAGGCCATGCTGTCTGAACCTCTCTAACACTGCTCGAACTCTCTGGAAGAGTTGGGGTCTGTCCCTGGCCGAGACTAAGATGTCGTCGAAGTAGGGTACTACACCAGGGAGGCCCTGCAAAATCCGCTCCATGAGGGATTGAAAATACCTGGGGCAACACTTACGCCAAATTGGAGACGCTTGCATCGGAAGGCACCCCTGTGAGTGACAATGGTCTGGAGTTCCGCTGTTTGGTTATCAACAGGGAACTGCTGATATGCTTGAGACATGTCCAATTTAGCAAAAATGCTGCCTGGTTCGAATGTGTGTAATAAATGCTGAATGACAGGCACAGGATAAGCGCTAACTTGTAAAAATTTATTGATTGTCGTCTTGTAGTCCGAGCAAATTCTCAGGCTACCGTCTTTTTGAGGGGTGTGACAATGGGCGTCTCCCATTTGGCGAAATCTGTTGGCTCAATGACCCCTTGTTTTAACAGTTTATCCAATTCCGCATCTAGTTTTGGCCGAATAGCGAATGGGACCCTACGCGGTTTTAGCCTGATTGGGACTGCCTGGGGGTCAACTGAGAATGAGATGGGGGTACCGTTATAACACCCCAGCTCCTCGCTGAATACATCTGAGTAATCAGCGAATAAGGAGTCAGTGTCTGAGGTTGAGACAGCATGGACTCCTGTTAGCCCTAGGCCGAGATGGGGAAACCAATCGAGCCCCAATAAGGTGGGTAGATTGCCGTTAACTACCACTAGAGGTAGGTGACCTTTAAAAGCTTTAAAACTGACAAGGAACTTGCCTCTGCCGATTACAGGAATGGTCTTCCCCTGGTAGTCCTTCAGGCTAAACTGGCATCTCTGGAGCCGGCTAGTGGATAGGCTTGGTTGGAGCCTCTTGAGGGTGTTCCACGAGATAATTGAGAGCGCTGACCCTGTGTCAACCTCCATACGGCACGGTTTACCTTCTAGGGAAACGGAGAGAGAAATTTTACTAACAGTGTGGCAAGTGTGCTTGGCATGGTGGTGCGTGCGACAGTTCAATACTTGCCTCTGTGGTCCCGAGTGCGAGGGGGTGCCTTTGTGCTGAGCTTTGAGGGGCTTGGCAGACTCTCGCGATGTGTCCCCTTTTATGGCAGTTATTGCAGGTGGCTCCTTTAAACTTGCAGGTGGCCCTCTGATGAGATCCCCCACAGGCTAGGCACAGGGTGATGTGCTTGGGTGGACCGATGTTTTCTTGTTTGGCTCCTACCTGTGCCTGTCTGTCGTTGGAGAGGCGGTGGACGTCGTTTTCATCACTGATGGTTTCCTCTGCTACCACCTCCTCGGAGTGGACTGGAAGTGATGTCAGCTTGGCACTTGGGCCATGGATTTCGGTGGCTGAGTGCGCTGCCAGCTCAGCTGCCAAGGCCTCCTCTACTGCTTGTGCGAGGTTGAGGTCTTTTTTTGCGAGAAGGCGCCTTTGCAGGTGGAGGTCCTTGACCCCGCAGACTAATTGATCGAGGAGCATGTCCTCCAGGTAGGTTCCAAACCCACAATGCAGTGCTGCTGTTCTGAGAGCGGCCATATACTGATTGATGGTCTCCTTGCCCGATTGCTTCCTCATACGGAAGGTGAATCTCCTGGCAATCTGTGAGGGCCTGGGAGAATAGTGGTTAGTGAGGATTTCAAGTAACTCAGACCACGGAACGTTTTTCAACTCACGTGGAGCCACGAGTGCCGTGGCAGTATCGTAGACAGTGGCTCCACAGTAGATCAGGAAATACGATTTTTTCCGATGCTCTCCAGCATCCGCCAGGCCAACTGCATCGATATAATGATTAAAGCGGTTCTTATATGATTCCCACTTCTCCTCATCTGGTTTGAACGCTGGGAAGACTGGATTGGAATTCATGGTGCTGGGACCGGTAGAACAACCTGTGGAAAAAATCTCTCTGGGGCAGCAGACAATGTTTTAGTGCCTGTGGCAGGCAAGTGATTTCAGCTCAGGAGAGGCTTTTCGCAATCCTCTCTTTCTCTCTGGGTTAACCACGTTTGGCTGTTAGCCGTTGGCGGCGTTTGGATTCGCGCCTGTGTGGGCATCAGTGACTTGACTACAGTGCTGTGCTGTACCTTTTAGGTTTGAAATTCAAATGACAGCCGTTTGAATTTCGCGCCTAATACTGAGCGGCTGCGGCTCACAGCGCTTCACTTTCCCTGTAGCTGGGCTAACAAGCGGCTACAGACGCTTCTAACTTTCGATTCTGACCGCTCTCTCTGGCTGCGGTTCAGCGTTCGCTTCTTATCGCTTGCTGGCCGCTTTCTCTGTCAGCGGATCAGCGTTTGCTCTTTTTGTTTGCTCTTTTTGTTTGCTGACCGCTCTCTCTGGCTGCGGATCAGCGTTGCTCTTATCGCCGGCCGATCGCTCTCTCTGGCTGCGGATCAGCGGCTAGTGACTCAGCGGTTGCATGGTGCTTCTGGTAGCCATCCCATCCTCGTCGCCAGTGTTAAGTTTGGGAAAAGAGAGGCTGAACCAGAGCATGAGTGCAACAAATACTTTATTATAACAATAAAGGGCTGACCGTGCTTGCCACGCCTGGAACTGGCTCGCAGCAATCAGCAACTGGTTGGACCCCGCAGCCTGCTTTTATAGCTGGCTGCTGGGGAGAACCAACCAATGAGTGAAGGGAAGACGCCCACGCAAAGTGAATGGACCTGAGTGAGAACTCCTAGAGTTCTCAGGACATAACAGTCATGTCAATATTTAGACCAGTGTTTCTCCATCTTGGCAAGTTTAAGGTGGATAGAGTTAAGATGGGTGGGCTTTCCCAGAATTTCCCAGTCAATCTTGGGAGTTGAAGTCTGCCTGTCTTAAACTTGCCAAAATGGAGAAACACGGATTTGGATATATACGTACTGTAATATACTATATTGCTATTTTTTCTTCTTCTTCTTTTTCTTCAGCGTTTGTCTCGCGCTCGGGCGAGGTCCGCTAATGTCCTTGAGTACTGCTTCCACACCTCTCTGTCTGCCACGTGTGTCGGGTCTGCCTTCGCGATCTCTAGATCGGCCTTGATCGTGTCCATCCAGCGTTGTTTAGGTCTACCACGCGGTCTCGCTCCTCCGACAGTCACCTTCATTACAGATTTGATGATGGATTCTTCCTTGGCGCGGCTCACGTGGCCGAACCATCGTAGCCGGGACTGCCTCATGACCGTGGGGATGGGCACGACGTTGAACCGTCTCACGCACTTCTTCGCTCCTGACGCGATCGAGTAGGGTGAGGCCTACCGACCATCGGAGCATTCGCATCTCCATTATCTGGAGTCTGCTTTCGACTTCTTTGGTCGTCGGCCAGCACTCTGCGCCGTATATGGCCACGGGCGCACCACAGAGTTATAGATTTTCGCCTTCAGGCGCATCGGCATCTTCTTGTCACAGAGGACGCCTGTGACGGACTTCCATTTGCCCCACGCTGCATTGATCCTGGCTGCCACCTCAGTTTGTAGTAGGCCTTCTTCCCCAAGAGTAGTTCCCAGGTACTTGAAGGTGGAGGCGCGCGGTAGCTCCTGCCCGTTCACGTGGATGGAGCCTGTCATTTCAATGTCAGTGGTCAGGTATTCGGACTTCTTTAGGTTCAGCCGAGCCCGAACTGCTCGAGGCGGTCGTGCCACTGTTGGACTCGGTGCTCGAGTTCAGCCTTGCACAGGTTGGCCAGGAACACATCATCGGCGTAGAGCAGCGTCCATGGGGCGGGCGTGTACAGGTCGTGTGTAATTGTGTCCATCACCAGAATGAACAGCAGTGGTGAGAGAGCAGAGCCCTGGTGTACGCCGACGGTAATATTAAACTCCTCTGATATCCCAGCTGCCGCTTTACACGGCTTTTGTGACATCTGTATAGGAGTTGGACCCATTGTACGAGCAGCTCAGGCACGCCGTGATCTCGCAGCGCGCACCAGATGAGATCGTGCGGGACTCGGTCGAAGGCCTTTTCCAAGTCTAGGAAGGCGGTGTGGAGCGGATTTTCTTCTCTCTGTGAGCCTCCATCAGCATCCGCACACCGAAGATGGCGCGGTGGTGCCGCAGTTCTTGATGAATCCAGCCTGGTTGACGCTGATGTCGACGATGTCCCGAATGCGCTTATCAAGGATGCGTTCAAAGATCTTCATAGTGTGTGACAGTAACCTGACCGGTCTGTAGTTGGAGCAGTCCGCTGGGCTGCCCTTTCCCTTCCAGATCGGAACAGTGGTGCTGCGGTACCAGTCGTGTGGCACTTTTCCGTGGAGACGATGTTGTTGAACAGCTCGCACAGCCACAATGCCGAGCCCGGTAGTGCCTTTTTCCAGAAGTCGGCAGGGATGTCATCTGGTCCTGTTGCCTTACCGCTTTTTCATGGCCTTGATGGCGTCGGGCGACTCGCTGGCATAAATGCCTGAGACTGGGCCTTCAACTGGGTCACCTCGCGGGTTTGTGGGTGTGGAACTCCTCGGTGGAGATCTTCTCGAAGTATTGCCGCCACCTCTCCGCAGCGTCTCTGGGGTTGACGATCAAATTTCCCTTTCGTCGTTGATCCCATGAAACTGGTCAATGTCCAGGGTCTTCCTGTGTCTGCTTTTGGCTAGGCGGTAGATCTCATTCTCGCCTTCTCGCGTGTTCAGCTTCTCGTAGATGTCATCGTAGTGGAGCTTCTGGCTGTCGCTACTGCTTTCTTGGCTGCCTTTTGGCCGCCTTGTATTCGCAGAGCTTCGCTGGTCTTGTCCTGAAGAAAGGCCTTGTAGAGCCGTTTCTTCAGGTGTACGGCATCTTGTACTTCCGGTGTCCAGAGCCATGTATCTCGCTCGATGCGTCTCCGTCCTGGCTTGGTGCAACCAAGCTGTTGGCAGCCGGCAGTGTGAACAGTGCTCTTCAGCATGGACCACGCTTCCTGTGGCCCGTCGACCATCTGCAGGAACTGCTCCGGTTTGATGAGGGGTCCCGCCATCTTCTTCTGGTTCCACCACTTGATTCGTGGCTGGTCTGCATTCCTTTTGTCAATCCTGGTCTTGGGCTTGCTGATCCTGATCTTCGCCATCAGCGGCCTGTGCTGACTGCTCGATTCGTACGGGTACACCTTGGCGTTGAGCACGTTTTTAGCGGCTCTTCGTCGTACGATGATGTAGTCGATCTGTGTGTGGTGGCTCCCGTTTCTGCTATGGTAGGTGAGGAGTTGAGATTCTCACCTAATGAAGCAGGTATTCGTGATGGTCATATCATGGGAGTCGGCAAAGTCCAGGATCCTCTGGCCATTCTCATTCGTATCGCCTGTGCCGTGCCCACCGTGGCACTGGTGTCCGTTTTTTGTCCCGCCCTACATGACCATTCAGGTCGCCCGAGATGATGATGTCGTCTTCGTGTGGGATCTGCCTGAGTTGGATGTCAAGCAGTTCCCAGAAGGTATCCTTCTCCACCTATATTGCTATTTGATAGCTTATAATAGAGCAAATCTTAGACAAGGACACATATATTAAATGTTTAATTGCTACATAGAGAAATTGTACGATTTAAAAGATATAGAATTACTAGACACTTCAGAAGCAAAAAGTCAAACTTGTTATGGTTGGAACTGTCCTTTCCCAAAATTGTTTTTGATCTTCGAAAGCATCAGAAGGACATAATGATGATCAGGTCATGTTGCTACAGTGGGCGAAACTGCATCATTATTATTTTTTGCTTGGTTGGAAACATTTTCAAGGATGGGAGCAGGGACTTTTTATTTTTATTTTTTTGCAGAAAATAGATAAGGCAATCCCTTCAGAGCCTAACCTATCTCTTCCACTGCTTAAACTCAAAAAAAAAAAAAAAAAGAACAATATTTACTGTTGAATTTCAGCAGCCTAATACTGGAGTGCGACTTACTTTCAACACAAGATTTCCCAAACATTATATTTTTCCAAATGTTTTGATTAGCGATGCCAATATAATTGTTTTGAAATCTTCAATATATATTTGCTTTGAAAGCTTGGGTTGAGATTTTGTCCAAGCTAAAGATTTTTCAAAATATATGTGCATTTTAAAATTTATGTGCATGTTCATTTCAAACATTCAATATAGACAGCAGTCAATTTTAGATATTACAAGCAAAATGTCACCGGATCTTTCTTACTTCCAATGTTGCTGAACAGAATACTTGGTAAATGAGAGTATCAGTTACAGTTGGCAGTCATTGTTTCAAAAGGTTAGGTCATGAGAATCAAGATACTCAAGAAATAAGTTGTATGCAATGCAATTTGGCAAGTTAAAGCCTCAAAATAAAACTTGAGAAGATGGTGTTATCTGGAGAGAGAGAGAAAACAGCCAACTCTCTTCTTCCCACCCAAAGGAGCAAAACACACAAGACACCCCCCCCCCATCACCCTAAACCAAGGTTGGAGTTTTTGAAGGCCAGCAAGGTGAGAGCCAATGGAGATCTCTGGATTCAGTTAGTCTTTTGGCAATGTTTGTGGTGAATGGTCTGACTGAGCAGCACTTTCTGACTGGGTTTTTTTTTAATGTAATAATAAAAAGGCCCTCCATGGTCCTACTTGGGATGGGGGCATCACATACACATTTGTGGAAGACTGAATGGCTTATCTTTCCCCGTATGTCTCTCCTTTCAAAGCATTAGTAGTTAAAGTTTAAAATAAAGTTAAAGAAGCAGAAGCAATACTTATAGAAGCAGCTTTGGTTTGTAGCTGCTCCTGTACTCAGGTTGCTTTCTTGGAAGACAAATGGTTTCTTAAACTAACCACAGCTTTGATGCTGGATGGTGATAAATTAAGCAACAGCAAGCCATGGATATAAATTAAGCTAAAGAATATCACAGCTTAGGTTGTTATACAAATCGGATCGTTGTTTCTCCATTTATGAATTCTTACTTACTGCTTCTAACTACATTACCTATTCTGTTCTTTATAGGAAGTTCTCAGTAAAATGGCACAAATAGTAAGGGAGGTTGATGCCTTGGTGAATAATGTATTAATAGAAGAGTTATTGGACTGGAAGAGACGGCAACAAATTGCTTGCATTGGAGGCCCTCTACACAGTGGGCTTGATCAGCTGCAAAACTGGTAAAGTGTTATCACTAGTTTCTCTGTAGAACACAACAGGAAGTGTGATGCTGTGTGGTTTTTCCATCTCAGTGTAGTCAGTAAAAAAAATTCTTCTGAGAGATTAACAGAAATTATCGTTAAGTAATTTCTAAGAATCCAAAGAGTCAGAAACAGAGATCATTTAAAGAGGCATTCATTGGCAACAAATAAAGCTTCTTTAAATGATCTCTGTTTCTGACTCTTCCGATTCTTAGAAATTGTTTAGTAAATAAAACAATTTTAATAAAAGTAAAAGGCCCAAAGGTGAATCATATAGAAAATGTTTTCGTTCCAAATTGTGAAGCCATCATGAGGCTATTAGCCAACTGTGAAATCTCTCTGCTATGATGATTTGGTAGCCCATCAAGCAGCATATTTTCTAATGGGAAGCGGGGAGGGAACTGAATTTATAACTCATGTTTGTATGGAAGGTTCTCCAACCATATGACAAAATGACTTTTCGGTGGCAAACAGCAGTTATATAAAATTGTGGTGATACAAAATAATAATCTAGCTGACTCTGCAAATAATAATAATAACAACAACAATATTGCCATACCTAGTGACAGCAGAATGGATGAGAAACAATTTGAAAAAATCACCAGATATCAAGACTTGAAAATCGAACTGCAGAGACTCTGGCATAAACCAGTACAGGTGGTTCCAGTGGTACTCGGCACACTGGGTGCTGTGCCTAAAGAGTTAGGCAAGCACTTAAAAGCAATTGGCGTTGACAAAATCACTATTGGTCAGCTGCAGAAGGCCACCTTACTGGGATCTGCTCATATAATCTGCCGATACATCACGCAGTCCTAAACACTTGGGAAATATTTGACTAGTGATTTGTGATACGAACTCCAGCATAGGTATCTTGTTTGCTGTGTACACTGTTGTTTTTTGTGAATAATAATAATAATAATAATAGATCACATACTGAGCTGTTGCAAGACAATCACTCAGACTGACTACAAACAACATCACAACACAGTCGCTCAGATGGTCCACTGGAACTTGTGTCACAACTACCATCTGCCTGTAGCAAAGAAGTGGTGGGATCATAAGCCTGAAAAAGTGGTTGAAAATGAGCATGCAAAACTACTGGGGGACTTCTGAATACAGACTGACAAAATTTTGGAACACAGTACTCCAGATATCATGATTGTGGGGAAGAAAAAAGTGTGGATTGTCAACATTGCCATACCTGGTGACAGCAGAATCGATGAGAAACAACTTGAAAAAGTTACCAGATATCAGGACTTGAGAATTGAACTGCAGCGACTCTGGCAGAAACCAGTGCAGGTGGTTCCACTGGGTGCTGTGCCTAAAGACCTAGGCAAGCACTTAAAAAAATTGGCGCTGACAAGATCACCATTGGTCAGCTGCAGAAGGCCACTTTACTGGTATCTGCTTGCATAATCTGCCAATACATCACACAGTCCTAAACACTTGGGAAGTGTTTGACTAGTGATTTGTGATACGGAACCCAGCATAGTTATCTCGTTTGCTGTGTATACTGTCATTTTTGTGAATAATAATAATAATAATAATAATAATAATAATAATAATAATAATAATAATAATAAATGGAATACCAAAGCTTTGCATGGACAGCACTTGAAAAACATTGAAGGAAAATGTGATGACAACTTGACGTGGACATGGCTTAAGATGGGAACCATCAAAAAAGAAATGGAAAGTTTAATACGTGCTGCTGAAGAACAAGCACTACAAACTAATGCCATGAAAGCAAAGATACAAAAATCCATTGACAATCCTAACTGCCGGCTTTGCAATGACAAAGTTGAAACTGTTTCACACTTAATATTTGAATGCAGCAAACTGTGCAAACTGACTACGAAGCTAGACATGATCGAGTTGCTAAATTACTCCACTGGTCATTATGTAAAAAATATACCTTACCTGTATCCGAACAGTCATGGGAACATTAAGTGGAAAAAGTTGTCAAAAATGAAATGGTGAAGATCTTGTGGAACTTTTGAATACAGATTGCCATTTGGAACACAACACACCAGATATTATGGTTGTCAAGGGCCGAAGCATACAATTTATTAATATTGTTGTACCAGGAGACGCCAGAGTCAAAAAGAACTGGAAAAAACAATGAAATATCATGACCTGGCCATCAAAACTACACGATTATGGATGAAACATGTAACAGTGATACCCATTGTCATCAGGCACTTGGTACCATGTCCAAGAATTTTATAAAATACATCAAGAAATTGTAGCTTCCTGCAATAACACCAGCGGAACTGCAAAAAAATGTGCTACTCAGAACACTGTATATTTTAAGAAGGTACTTGGTTGATACCTAGGACGCTGGCAGCAACCCGTATCAACTGTTAACACCAGTCACTGGTATTTGTGATACATTTTTAAATGTTCAGTTGACTGAGTTTCATGTTTAATGAGTAAAAGAGATAATAATAATAATAATAATAATAATAATAATAATAATAATAATAATAATAATAATAATAATAATAATAATAATATCCCATCTAATCATCTGGCTGATTGTGCTATTAACTATAATAATAATTTTGCATAGGCAAGTGAGACTTAATGACTCTACTATCCAAGGCCTGGGAGAAAAATTCAGACGCTCCAGAATGCAGGAACAGCAATAGAAAAAGCATGTTTTCTGGGTCCCATCAGATGACATGTTTTAACCATGAACCCAGAGAGTACTGTTTAAGGAATAATCATGCTCTTTGTCACTTGTTCTCTTTGGAACTATATTGCAGAACAAATGCAATTCAGCTTTTTATTTCTAGACTACATTTATAGTTCCGACAGAAGAGAGTAGTTGTAGTTTGTATTTCCACACTGCAGTTTCAGTGCAAGCTAGATAGACAACACTTTTGTGATGGACTCTTCCAACTAAATTATATAGTATTGGCATTGCCTTGGGAAATACATCTGGCTGGCAGAAATAGACATTTCTGGATTTTTAACAATGCACTAAGAAAGAATGCCTACCTTTTACATTTTCGTTATCATCTTAAACATTAAATGTTTCAAAAGGTTAATGCTATACAATTAAAGTACATAAATTAATAGCTTCCCATAACACTGTAAATTGGCATTCATAATTTCAGTAGGTCTTCAGAATAAAAGCAGATCGCTCATTGAAGGGTCTGTTAAGGAAAGACTGCTGTAGAAGAACTTGAGTTAGGAATTGAGCAAATTTGACTTGCTTTCAGAATTGTGCCTATGATGAAACAGAATTAGGGCTGTTTTCATCTGAAGCAGAGAATTGCTGGACATAAGTTGCTGTGAATATTTTTCTAAGCATAAATGGGACAGCAAGTCTGGTTTTATCATTTGCCATAAGAAGAGTTCTAATTCAGTAGCTGATTTTTTATGACACCTGCTAAAAAGCGGTATTTTTGTTTTTTGTTTTGTCCATACCAGGAAGGAAAACGGTACTTGTGGCATTCTCTGTGGCAGGTGTCAAAATAACATTATTGATCTTGAACATCATGTAGTTTTTCATTAGGGGAGGGGAGGCACCGTTAAAGTAAAAAATGTTCTGGGTTAGCCCCAGTCAAAGTTTAATGACTTGAAACTTTTCTTGTGTTTCTTTAGTTTTACAATGTTGGCGGAAAGTCTTTTTCAAATAAGAAGGCAGCTGGAGAAGCTGAATGAACTTTTGATAAAACTCACTTACGAAGGAGACCCTATTCCATTACAAAGACCTCATTTGTTGGAAAGAATAAATGCTTTACTTTACAGTCTTTTCCAAAGGTATATAAGTTAATTTTCATTTTCAACTGAAGTTGTACTGGAAACTATTATTTACCACTCTTTCATCTCAGCATATGGAGATATTTAATTGTACAAGAAAATTTCTGAAAACTGGGTTGGATAAAGTAAAAAAAATTTCATGCTATCTTGAAGAAATGAAGCTGCTAGTCTTGCAATGTTTCACCAGGATTGTTTGTGGACTGCTGACACTTATCTCTTTTCTCCTTAGTTCATTTATAGTGGAAAGACAGCCTTCCATGCCAACTCATCCTCAGAGGCCTTTGGTTCTTAAAACGATGATACAGTTTACCGTAAAACTTCGGTGAGTAAAGGTTGTTGCTTGCCACTTATTGGATTGGTTTAACATTTTGGCATATTTTTAAAAACATATCATGTGCCGTAGACCAAATTCCTAAACAGGTACACGATCCTTCCATTGGCTTTTGTGCAACAGTTTGCTCTTGGGAGGAAAAGGTTTTTTGATAACTCTTAAGCCTCCAAAAGACTTGGGAAGTTAAAGTTACAACTTGAGCTTTTCAAGCAAGTCAAATCATTTCACCTCTTGCTTTAACTAATATCATTGTCTCTGTTATATTCCATTTCCATTTCTGTACTTTTCTACTTGTTGGCATGCGTTTGTATTTTCATCAGCATCTACCCAATGGCATCGATTGTTAAGATTAGTAATATTTAT
Organism: Pseudonaja textilis; assembly: GCF_049901715.1. Lineage (NCBI taxonomy): Eukaryota > Metazoa > Chordata > Lepidosauria > Squamata > Elapidae > Pseudonaja > Pseudonaja textilis. Next base: position 177,101,304 of record NC_141990.1, read on the forward strand.
ATTATTTCTGTTGAAAACCAGAGTGGAATGGGGAGAGAAGGAAGAAAATTTTCAGGTGGCATTTTTGACTATAATAATTAGCTACTGCCTCCATGGATACCTATCTCCTACTTTAATTCAGCAATTGTTCTGGATTTAGGGGAACTAGCAGGATCCCTTCTATCTCCTATATAATTTACTTTAAACAAGCCTACTAACTCAGAGGCATATTTATTTCCTCTCTATTCCCTGGGAGCATCTACAGACCCCCAATAATTATTTCCTTACTGATTTCACATTGTCAACCAGCAGCCACCACATGTTTTCCCTCATCTCTATCTATTTATCTTAGTCCCTCTAGGATTCTGTTTCCTTTGCTTTGATGTCTTTTACTTACAGATCTACGCAACTAGAATCCTAGCATCCAAATTCATTTCCTTATTTTCTTGACAACCTCAACATTAACATTAACACCAACATCAACTTCTTTCTTTATTCTCCAATTCTGCCACTAGCTGCTAGGTTGCATATACTTGGTGGTAAATCCACCAGTAATATTGTGAATCTGGTTGGCATTATCTACAAAGACTGCCTAATTTGCTTTCAGAGTTAGAAGATTGCCATGTTGTTTGAGGAATGCCTGAGACGTTATTTATGGAGAGCTGTATTTTCTCATATTAAATTTCACACTTTTAACTTTCTAGGCTACTTATTAAACTGCCAGAGCTGAACTACCAGATTAAAGTGAAAGCTACTATTGACAAGTATGTACTTTTTTAAAAAATTAAGTCATTGTAATATTTAGTAAAAATTCTCAAGATATTTTTGAAAATGTTTGACATTAATTGAATCCAGCTAAATTTGCTTCAGATTTTTAAATGATCAGAATAACACTTTTATTTCAATTTACATTAGCAAAACATATTTGAAACAAATGCTGGTTTAACTTTGCATGCAAATCCCAATGTTAATGTATTTCTCTTCTAAGTATTGTTCAGGCTTCTAATGTTGCTTTGTGCCTGAAATATTTTCTTCAGAGCCCATTGGAGTCTTTTCTTGCCAAAATGAAAGATGAATGTAACTTATTTATTAACTTAATCAAATTTGGAAACCACCCATCTCCCTCCTTATCATGCATCTACAAATATTTAGATATTTTCTGCTGAGATACAAAAATGGATTTGTAGAGACTTAAGAAAATAAGCCAAGGGAGTGATAGAAATATAATAGGATGGCATTGTTTATTTATTTGTTTATCATTACAATCCAACATTTCATGGGGGGTTAACACAATAAAGAAAGAAGTTTAAAACATTCATAGTAAGAATAAAATCAGCATAAAATCAGAACATGATAAAGAACATGATTAATAAAAGAACAAGTCAACACATAAGGGTAGTTGGCAACTGAATCATCAGACTCAGACTCATTAAAGTCTTTCCACTGCTTTGAACCATTGTTGTTGCTCCACAACAAAACTAGACAGTTTTGATTGAAGTTCTCTTTATGTTGTTTGCGGTATAAACCTGAAACTCCAAGACATCAGCATTCTAAAGCATAAAGTTGAAAAGCCAAAGAATGCTCTTGAAGTTCATCCCAATGAGTTGTTAGATTTCAAACAAGAAGCTGATGACAGGTTTTAGTCAGACTTATGATAACTATAATAACTATAGTATGGTGCAATAAAATGGTGTTTTTAGAAGACATAAAGATGCAATGTTTGAATAAACTTCCACAGCTTATTTTTGATATTGGATCTCGGACAACTAGCTAAGAATTCAACAGTGGCAATGGCATGGGTACTGCTAGACAAATGTGACCTTTTCAGATAGATTCTGCCTTCAGTATTTTTGAGTATTTGAACTGAAAAGGAAAGATCATTCTGGGAAATGGGAAAGATCATTATATGATTCAGAGCTCTTTGCTGACAAAATGCTGATGACCCATTAACATGTGAACTTGGACAGCAGATGCTCTTTATGAGGGGACACAGTTCCAAGGTTTTATTTTGAATAGAACAGGTGTCCAACATTGTCAACTTTAAGACTTGTGGACCAAATCCCAGAATTCTCCAACCATCATGGGTTGAAGTCCACAGGTCTTAAAGTTGACAAGATTAGATAGCCCTAGCATAGAGTTACATTCTCCCAGAAGGAACTGGGAACTCGGGAAGGCTTCTAGACCGAGATTTCTCTCTTTGGTTCCCTACATTGAAGAATTGGCCCAGAGTATATTTTATCCATGTCAGTTTATGTTCCCTTCTAGAAATACAGAGTTCTGGTATTATCTTTAAAACCTTAAATACTCAGGAGAATGTCTTTTTCTATCACAGTCTGGCCCACCTCCAGTGAGGCATATCTTAATACTTGCCGTAGGCATATCTTAATACTTGATGTAGGCTCTTCTTTTAGTAACTCAAGTCTTTTCTGAAGCCTTCCCAACCATACATTCCATTGAAATGACTGACACCTCTATTGGCCTTTTAAAAAATCCTTTAAAAACACAGTTTCTGTAATGGGGTTGATTTGATTGTTTTAAAAGGCTTTAACACATGATTTTTTTCAATTGGTGAAGATTTATTTTCTTAATCTATTTGTTTTAACTTACATTGTATGTTTTATTGTAACCCCCCATGAGATTTCAGTAGCTGGCATACAGCAAGTTTAGGAAATCATTCAGTTGATTAAGAAAAGACATTTTGTATATTTGAAGACTTGCCCAAGATTAATTTGCTTTGTTTGTTTCTTTAAAACCCAGGAATGCCTCTACTATAAGGTAAGAAAATATAAATGATGGAGTTTTAAGTATAAACACACTTTGCTTTTTATTATTTTACCTGCGGTTCTCAACCTTACCGGGATATGTTTTCTAGCAACCGCAGATTTGTTCTGTGTGGGACTCATATAAAAGCAATGAACATGGATGAGTCTGCAAACGGGAACCTTTCAGTGGAATTTCGACATTTGGTAAATCACTTTTTTTCCTTTTGGCACAGGAGTTGGAAATCCTTGCTTGCTTCTCAGCATTTATGGATATGGCATTTCTGTTAACTGTGTACTGAGACTTCCCTTTGAACTTGGTATAACTTAATTAAAAGCTATGTACTCGTCCTAATCCCTTCCATTGCCAGCTAGGTTCAAACTATACCTGACAACTAGATGTATGTTTGCACCTAACTTTTATAGGCCTCTAGCATTAACTGCGGGATGAGTGTGGATAATTCGTCAGATCAGAGCAAATATGGCAATAGACCTGCATTCTTTTCTCACTATCAGCACAATTGGAAATATCCCTTCAGAAGAAAACCTCTCTTTAGGAAGAGAAAAACGGCAGCATAGATTCCTTTAATTATCACTCCCTGCTATTTGGATAGTCTTATTAATATTATTATTGAAGTATATTAAATAGAAATATGAATTTAATTGTCAAGTGTAGCTTGGTCCTTACTAAACAGAGAGGAACAAATATTTCTCTAAAAACGCATTTCTCTGTGAATGAGGAAAAATTTATTGTTTTGGGGGAAAAATACAAAAATTGGAAGTAAAATTTTTTAATTATACTTTAATATCCTTTGTAGATATAAATGCATAAATAGATGTTGCTGCTAATGTCTACCTCTGAGAGCTCAGAGACAGGAGCAAATCCACCTACTTTTAAATTAAAAGTAAACAAGAAAAAAAATTTATGAACAGGGGCCATATCCTTCTTTCCTTGGGAAAATGTTACTGCCCCTCAAAGGGGGGCAGACAAAATTACATTTCCTCCTTTGAAGGGTAAACATTTATTCTCTTAAATACAGAGATATTAACTGAGTTGCATAGAACATATACTGTGTATGCAGGAATTGTTACCTTCTGTGACTATAATTAGCATTCTGTAGAAATCATAATCCGTAGCTTTTAGTTTTGGGGATAAAAAATTCACAGCAATATAGAAACACTTTTCTTTATTATTTAAAAAAGAAATATCTCTGAATCACTGTAACAAAACCAAAACTGTATGTAACAGAAATATAATTTGTTTCAAATTTATGTACAGAGTACAGATTTTTTTTAAAAAAGATTTTGTTGTCACCAGCTGAACATGCTTTATGTAGACCGCATATGTTGAACTATGAACTCACCTCTCATCATTTCATAGTAATGTAGTTTGTTGGAATATAATAAATCTACTCTATATACACTCTTATATAACGTTCATTCAAAGGATTAGTTGATATGAACAAATAAAATATTATTTAGCAATAATGTTATATGATGGGAAAGTCCAGGATATGATGTTGGGTTTTTTTAAAAAGAAAAGTAGGTTAACAAAACTCCTGCTCTGTACTTAATAACAGAATTACTATTTAGCTTGTCACAAGGAGTTTCAAGACTTTCTCTTCAGTTTTATTTTAGCTGTATGTCCGATATACTTTTTCTCTTTTTATTCTCCCCAAGTGTCAACTGCCTCTCCCTCCCTCCACCCCCTTGCTACCCTTATGTTTTTAGTTACCTTCTTCATAAGGAAGTGGTCAGTTTATTCTTTGCTTATGTTATATAGAAAAAGCAATAACCTTTTCACCTCGCCACTTTCCCATCTATTTCCTGTACTCTCAAAGTATGAGGCATGTTCCTTTAAACTGCTGCTTTTCTTGTTAAGTTGTTCCAAATAGTGAGCAAAGATAATATCTATGGATAATTATTTATGCCCTTAAAAAGCACAGCTATGAACTATAAAATTACTGGTAGTCCTCAGCTTAAAACAATTCACTTAGTGATCATTTGAAAAAGTGACTTATGACTGTTTTTCACACTTATGACTGTTGTGGCATCCCCATGATCAATGTGATCAAAATTCAGATGCTTGGGAACTGGTTCACATTTATGACGGTTGCCGTGTCCTGAAGTCAAGTGATCCCCTTTTGCAACCTTCTGATAAGCAAACTCAATAGGGAAGCCGGATTCACTTAATGTTAATGTTACTAACTTAACTGTTACTAACTTAACAACATTGACAAGAAAAATCATAAAATGGGGCAAAATTCACTTAACAACTGTCTTGCTTAGCAACAGAAACTTTGGGCTCAATTTTGGATTGTAAGCCAAGGACTACCTGTAGATACAGAATACTTCAGCACAGAGATTCCTGGTATTATCTTGTTAGTAATAGTTTTTTATTTGTTATTAAGAACAAAATATTATACATGGGAAGGAAGTGTATGTAAACATTATAAAGCAGCTGAATAAAAGCAGACAGAATAATAATCATAGCAAAATATAGCATGGGAGTTGTTGATTGAATTAAGCTGAATTAAGTCACTTGAAAACAATGAAATAAATCCATTTCAGAAAAGTCAAACAATCGTCATCAATAGCCCATATCATGTTACTTTAATATTTATTGATAAATATTGAATCTCATCATTAAACATTTCTGTGAATAAACATTTTGCATATTGATGTTGGTCTTATATTTTAATTCTTTTAGCAGCCAAAAGAAATGAAAGCAAGTGGTACAAACAAAGGAAACGAGGTAGGAAGAAATAATGGTCTGAACTCTGGCTGTAGCATAATTCCATTAACTTCTGTTAGATCAATGAAAAGAATACTATATAGCATTTGCGACATAAATGTTAATCTTCCCTAAGGCCTACTATCTAAGGAACAAAATAATACTGCAATTTTGAAACATAAATGCTAATCTTTCCTAATGCCTATTATCTAAGAGGGAACTATCTAAAATGGATAAATTGATTCCAGATACATATAATGGTAAATGTTTTATTATTTGTTATAATTTATTACTTGTTGAAAGACAGGTAAATCTGTTTTAATGATGAACACTCTAAATCGTAAACTCAGACAAAAGACTATTTTGAAGAGAAAAATTGTACAAATGAAAAATCTGAAGAATCTGAATAACCAGTTTTTAAATAACAAAGTCATACTAAAATGTTATTGCTAAAATGTTTATGCTGAATTCATTTTTCCCAATTTAAGTTTAATTACAGAAAATAGCCTTGTGGCTCCCTCTTCTGGTCATTTTTGTCACCTGAGATTTACCAAATGAAAATACAAAATAATATCTGTAATATGCAAATTTGAGTTTGAAATTAATCTATAACAATATGCAATGACATATACAGTCCCTTTGTCGAGTGAGGTGGGTGGCGTGTAAATTTAATAAATATACAAATAAATAAATGTACTGTTGTGCTCAGCTTCAGTTCCACTTCGGTTAAATTGAGGATATGAACAAGATTTTTGTAATGGTGCATCCTTTGAATTTCCAGATTATGCTTTAGCAAAATATTTAAATATTTGTAAATGTTATGAGGCAGGGCATACTCTCAATCTTAACATTTCTAATCCATGTCATTTTAAAACTATTATTCCTCTTTTCAGATTCCTCAAGTGGTAACTGAAGAACTACATTCAATCACTTTTGAAACACAGATCTGCTTATATGGGCTAACTATAGATTTGGAAGTAAGTGTTTTTGAACCAAGCTGAATGAACCGAAAAACATTTGAATTAGAGTTAATGCATGTCACTCACTAGCAGTTTGTGCTAATGGATTATATTCAGTCGATCAAATAAGACTACTATTACCCCATCTCTCTGGAACATCATTCCCCTAGAGATTAGAATGGCCCCTTCGTTAATACTATTCCAAAAGGCACTGAAGACCTGGTTTTGCCAGCAGGCCTGGGGAACCCAGAGAGGGATGGAACCCATCAGGTGGCTAGTGCGACCCACAGTCGGGGTGGGGGGTGGGGAGTTGGTTTTTGGTTTTGTTTGTTTTCCCAAATTTTGTTCTATTGTACTTTACTAATTTATTTGATTCTTGTTGTTAGTTCTTATTGTTTTTGTTTTTATTTTTTGTTTTAAATATGATTTTACATTGTGTAAGCCACCTTGAGTCACCATGGACGAATAGGCGGCAATATAAATCAAATAAATAAATAAAATAAATTTTGAAGACATCCATGCCTCTCTCAGGTAACTAAAAATGTAATCTGAACCTTCAGTTAAATAGGTAGAAAGAGAGGCTAATCAAATTGCAAATAATTGCTGTTTTTTTAAAAAAAAACAAATTCTACATAATTATTTGCTTGAAGCCTGATTCTTAATTGTTGCTCAATAGACCAATGTGCTTAATTTTGTCCTATCAAAGGGCAACTCTGCCTGCCTGAGCCAAGTCAGCCAAGCAAAAATGGATTCATAATTAGTTATGCTCTTGGCAGGTAAGCAATACCTGTGACACTTTCTTTTTTCTGATTGGAGATGAAACATGCAAACCATTATTTGGAAAACTTTACCTGTTATCATTGTCAAGAAAGAATAAGATTAGATAAGTCATTGAATTGATTCAATGAAGTCCTTTATAGTACAGATAAGGTGCTATAATACGGTCATAATAGTTAATATTTCATTACAATAAAATCCCTGACTCTGTCTGTTACAATTTTATTACAAAATAATGAATCGTATTTGGCAACAGTGTGGCGCTCGAACAAGTAAGTACCTGTTTTAGGTCCTGGAAAGTGCATGTAATAAAAATATTTCTTTTTTTGGAGCCAATATAGGAGGGATTATAAAACAGCATGAATAGATCTTAGATGGTTCTCATGTCTTGTTTTTTGTTTTGCAAGTGTAACTTCTAATACAAGCGACCTAGATTCTCTGCTAGGAATGTTTACTTGAAAACCAACTACTGATGGGTTGAAAAGTTCAGTAAGAACTCTTATGCTCTGTGAAGCCTTGTTCCTTCAGCTAAATTTGCCCTTTACTTCTTCTTTCTCATCATTTAAAACAAAAACTGAAAATTAAATAGCTGACAAAATTAACCACATTAGCTGTAACTTTAACAGTTATCTAATTTTTTAGAATGTAAAATTTGCTTGCAAGGTAAATTTGGTTACATTATGCTTAATCTCTTAAGTATAACCCAGTATAAAAAAAAAACTGGATTCCAAGAATATTCAATCCTTGCAAAAATTTGAGCCTAACTCCTTTCTAACATTATAATACTTCTTGCAATTCATTTGTTGTAGAACTGCAACCTATTCCCCGGGCTATTAGATTTTGCTCTATTCTGCACCTACATTGATTTCTTCATCTGTCTTTCTCATCAGACAAGCTGTTTACCAGTGGTGATGATTTCTAATGTCAGCCAATTGCCTAATGCTTGGGCTTCCGTCATCTGGTACAACTTGTCCACAAGTGAACTCCAGGTACATTTTGCATAGCCAATTATCTTTTTCACAAGCTGAGTATAAAAGCAAGTAAGCCTCCTTAGGCCTCTTTCCTGTGATTTACAGGACTTACAACACTTCATTTAATGACAGTTCAAAGTTACAATGGCACTGAAAAAAAGTAACGTATGACCATTTTTCACACTTATAACCTTTGTAGCATCCCCATGGTCATGTGATCAAAATCCAGATGCATGGCACCTAATACAACCATTGCTGTGTCTCAAGGTCATGTGATCACCTTTTGCAACCTTTTGACAAGCAAAATCAATGGGGAAGCCAGATTCACTTAACAAGTGTGTTACTAATTTATCAACTGTGGTGATTCAGTTAACAATTGTGGAAAGAAAGGTCAGAAAAGGAGGCAAAACTCACTTAACAGATCTCTCTCTTAACACAGAAAATTTGGGTTCAATTGTGGTCATAAGTCGAGGACTACCTGTAGTTCATTGATCAGCAGAAAAGATTAATAGATATATATGTTCCATTGCTAATTTTTTCCTGAGATTTCCCTCAGTCAAAGTCTTTTTTGCAAATGAAAATAACTATTGCATTTACAAAATCTGTATGCATGTTTATGCTCATTTTTAAAATAGGTGTGTTTTAATGGATAGTTTCCTTCATATCTTTTTATGTTCTTGTTCATTTATCCTCATGTTACTGCATGCCTTTTCCCTAATATAGGTATTTTTCTAGGCTATTTTTCAACCCTTTGGAGAAGTGCAAATGTTCTAATGGACTTTTGATTTTTCTTGTTTGTAAAATGAAAATATTAATTTAAAGGTCTTTATAAAAGTGCATGTTCTTTTTTAGGGCTGCAAAATAGCCGGTAAAGCAATTGGCTTACTATTGTATACTGTATAGCTGAAATTAGTAAAGCAAAATAAAAATTAGTACACCCAGTACAAAAAGAATTATGGACTTAAAAGCATCATAGAGCTACAACCAGCCATTTGCAGACCCCTCACATCCCAGACATAAACTGTTTCAACTCCTTCCCTCAAAACGATGCTATAGAACACTGCACACCAGAACAACTAGACACAAGAACAATTTTTTTCCAAAAGCCATCACTCTGCTAAACAAATAATTCCCTCAACACTGTTCAACTATTTACAAAGTGTACACTACTATTACTGTTAATCTTCTCATCACTCCTTATCACCCATCCCCTCCCACTTTTGATTGTAGGACTGTAACTTTGTTGCTTGTATCCATATGATTTATATTGGCTGTTTCCTAGTATGATTTGATTGTTGATTGTACCCTATGACTATCATTAAGTGTTGTACATTATGATTCTTGATTCTTAACGAATGTACCTTTTCTTTATGTATACTGAGAGTATTTACACCAAGACAAATTCTTTGTGTGTCCAATCACACTTGGCCAATAAAGTGTTCTATTCTATTCTATTCTATTCTATTCTATTCTATTCTATTCTATTCTATTCTATTCTATTCTAGCGTACAGACAAAAATGTTTAGCATTTTACAGGAAAACTGAATTATGATGGCATGTTTTGCCTCTAAAAAGACTCATTTTTTATTTCTGAAGTGCAAAATATCACCATATTCTTTGGGACTTACTAATATCCTTATTTTAATGATGCTACTATATATGTTCGTCAGTCTCTAAAAATGAACTACTTAGGGCTTTTGACTTTATTTAAAAGCCTTGAATTTTCACAATATTTAAATATCATTATTATTATTTCCATTTCTACCCCTATCTTTGGGCCCTCAGGGTCACTAGCAGTTTATAGTACTACATAAAAACTGGAAGTGGAGCTAATCAAATTAATTTTCATTTGGCTGCAGAACTTGGCTTTCTTTAATAACCCAATCCCTGTCACTTTGAGTCAACTCTTAGAGGTCCTGAGCTGGCAGTTTTCATCATATGTTGGTCGTGGACTGAATTCGGATCAACTTGGCATGCTGGCTGAAAAGCTAACAGGTAAGAACCAAGAATGTGCTTTGCCATATCAAACTAAAGAAGTATGTATACAATTTCCCATCCATTGTTTGACATTGACATGAGAGTTTCAGTTAGGGTAGTAGAAAAGAGCCTTTGCTTTGACGTTCCAGTTAAGAAAACAGGTTTGTCTTTTTAAACTATCATGACTTCATTTGAAAACAAGTGATTTTTTTGGAAGGACATCACTCCCATTTTTTTCTGTTATTATTTTAGGGCAACAGATTACTTCCGGTGATTATCAGCTTTCATGGTCAAAGTTTTGTAAGGTACTGTATGTCATTAATATATCTCATTTTCAAAATGTTACTTGTTTATTACATTAGCTTGATCCTTCAGTGTCACAGAATCTTTCCATAAGGGTTTTTTTTTTCTTTAGAACTTTCTATAAGATTGTGTCCTTTTCTTTCCATAAGGTTCTTTCTTGTTTCAGGTAAAGGTATCCTTCATGTGAAATTTCTACCTTACTGTTAAAATGCACTCTCCCTATTGCAAATACAATGGTTAGTGGGTCTATCTTGCTTCATTAATGAATGGGTGGCTGTACTATTTTGAAAAAAACCCAATTTTAAATGCATTGACAATGTTTGAAAAAAGGAACACTGACACTGTTTACATCTTTTCTCTTAAAAAATATTGGAAATGCCCATAGAAGACACATTCATAAATTCTTGAGCAAAACCAACAAAACTAGTTTCTGTTTAGGTTGTTGTTGTTTTTTACTCAAAAGACAATTATGAGATAATAGTAGAAATGATTTGGATATTTTGGAATACTTGATACAACATAATGAAAAACAATACTGTAATCAGAAATTTGAATTGGATTTTTTTATTTGGAGTTCTGCAATATATGAACCTTGAAAATAATTTTATTAAATGGGTAACATTAATTTCAGTTCTCAGAAAGCACAAATAATCGTTAATCAAGAACTATCAAAATCTTATGAGATTCAAAAGGGACAAGACAAGGACTGGTAAAAATATGTTTTGCTAAAGCGTGAATTGGTTCTGTCTAAGGGGAAAGGAAACTGAAATTTTGAAGAAAGAGTCTAAGATAAATTATGCCTTGCAAAAAACTCAAAGTATTGCTTAAACTACTCAGTGAAGTACTGGAAAAAATATTGACTTGTAAAGTTCATTGCCCTCATTGACTATATACTAATACTTAGAGTATTCAACCAGGTGAGTTTGATTTCTTACTAGTAAAAGGTGTTTGTATTTTAAAAGGCTTAATTGAGACCTCTTAGAATGATATCCAAGACTGGAATACAGCTATTAAAGATTACAATTATTAAAGAATAAAACTATTAAGGGACACTTGAACAGAGCTAATGACACTGTTTTTAAAAGGGGGGAAATTCTGATCATTTTGTCTGACTCAAGTTACTGAAGATGCTAGTCTAGGATAGACAAAACTGATCTGTAAGCACCTTGAAGACAATACGGTAAGTACCAGGATTCAGTTTGAGAACCCTGCCAGATCAGCTTATGTCATTTTTTAATCACTCCCTTAATAGATTTAGAATTACAATTAGTCCTTGTAATTCAACCTTACAACAACTGAGCCCAACACAAGACAATTGTTAAGTGAGTTTTGCTCCATTTTATGCCCTTTCTTGCCACAGAAGTTAATGGAATCACTGCAGTCATTAAGTTAATAACACAGTTGTTAAATGAATCTAGCTTCCCATTTGACTTTGTTTGTCAGAAGGTTGCAAAAGGTGATCACATGACTCCAAGACACTACGACCGTCATAAATACATGCCAGTTGCCAAGCAATTGAATTTTGATCACATGACCGTTAGGATGCTGCAATGGTCATATGTGTATAAAACAGTCATAGGTCATTTTTTTCCAGTGCCATTGTAACTTTGAATGATCACTAAATGAATTGTTGTAAGTCAGGGACTACCTGTACGTAGATATATCTTAAATTCAGGAAGGCTTCTTTCATAGTAATAAATGAATATATAGCTCCCACAAAAATCATTCTGAAAGAATACAGTTTTTGCTTACTGGCAGCTTGCTTAGCAACTGTTCAAAATTATAAATGGTTATAAAAGGAGTCTTACAACAGATCTTCAAAGTTGTGGCTTTGCAGCATCCGTGCAGTCAATGTGATTTCAATGCAACTGCTTTGCAACTGGTGACCATTTATGATTCATTGCTGACTTCTAACAAGCAAAATCAATGGGAAAGCTGGCAGGAAGTTGCAAGTGGCAGTCCTGTTATGTCGCACTTAATAACGCACAATGATTTGGTTAACAAGTTCAGGCAGAGCTAATGTCATAAATCAGCACGATCACATGATGTTTCACTTTATGGCTGGGTCACTTAGCAATCGACTTGTCAGTCCCAATTGTGGCTGGTAAGTGAAGACTACTTTTATTCAGCAAAAGTTCCTCTTTAGATGGAAAATGGCAGTAGAGTACCAGTGCTGGGTGCTTTATTCTTCAATGTTTTTATAAATGACTTGAATGATGTGCACTTATTGATATGTTAATTAAAATATATTGCTTCGTTTATACTATACCCAATTCATTTTATAAACAGGAACACTTGCCTGGTAAATCATTTACATTTTGGGCGTGGCTTGAAGCAATCTTGGATCTGATTAAAAAACACATTCTTCCACTTTGGATTGACGGGTAAGCCACATTTTTGCAAAAGTAAAGCCCTGGGGAAAGTTTTGCTTGTTAAAAAAAAAGGTAAGTATAATCGATATTCAACAAATCTAAAGGAAGAAATTAGTTGGCCAAGTTCTGGTTCTCTTACCTTTATCCAGTTTGCATTTAGCATTTGTGGTACTGTGATCAGAATCCGGAATATAATATTCTTGCAGAAATAATTCAGTGATACATGCACTCTGTTCCATTACACCAAGATTCTCAAACTTGATTTCATTGATAGTTAAACTCAATTTCATTCACATCAGTGTTATGTTTTACCTCGGGGGCTGGAATGAGCATGGCCAGAGTGGGTGTGGCCACTTTAACATCATTCATGTTGGACGTGCCTGGGTGGCTCAAGTACTCTGCCAGCGAAAATGGGCTGCCGAGCTCCATTTTCAGCTGTGAGGGCCTCCTGCAGCCCTCTGCCAGTGAAAGCAGAGCTGGGGTGGGCTGGCCCCCTGGGCCCTGTTTTCAGCTGCGACAGCCACCTACAGCCCTCTGGGAGCTCCATTTTCACTGGCAGAGGGCTGGAGGCCGTCACGGCTGAAAATGGAGCCTGGGAGGGCGATGTGCAGCCCACCCAAGCTCTGTTTTCGCTGGCAGAGGCACTGCAAGCCAATCTTTCGCTGTTTCCAGGGAAGCCCTGTGGGCCAGATCTAAACACCCCATGGGCCGGATTCAGGGTGTCAAACTGGCCTTGGGTTTGACACCCCTGCATTACATGTAGCTTGCAGTCAAAGTAGACAATGAAGCAGGGGTGGGATTCTACCAGTTCGCACCTATTCGCTAGAACCGGTTGTTAACATTCTAAGAAGTTCAGAGAACTGGTTGTTAGAATAAATTACTGGCTTAATCCTGTAAGGAAGGCAGGAAGGAAACATTCTGGTGTTGCTTACAGAAACTGCCTCTCCGTTAATCCTTATTACATTCTTGGCAGGACTAGACTTCCTGTCTCAGGAACGTCTCTGGGGTTTTTTTCCTCTCCTTTGCTGGTACTTTGCTTGTGTGGAGTGACCATTCAAAGTTACAATGGCACTGAAAAAAGTGACTTATGACCATTTTTCACACTTACGACTGTTGCAGCATCCTCACAGTCATGAAAGGCTAGGCGAGGAGATGCATGCCTCGATGTGAGTGATATTGAGTTGGCCATGCCCAGCCAATAACCTGACCATCAAGCCACGTCCACCAACTAAGCCACACCCACACAACAGGTTGTTAAATTTGAATCCCACCCCTGCAATGAAGATTGAAATCATTCTAAAGATTGAAATCATTCTATCTAAATCATTAGATGCATATATGTTATTTTCAAATGTTTTTTAACTGATGCATTGTGGAAGGTGTGAGCAAAATGCTTAGCTGAATAATTGAATTCAGTTAATTATATAACTGAATAATTAATCAATCCTTAATCATCATTATAATAATAACAATGACTCAAATTAGCATATGACTTGAAATAATTGTTATTATTAATCCTCCAATAGTATTTATTTTTTAAAGAGGTTCGGGAGATATTAATGATGGTGGGAAATACAATGACAGAAGAAGGGATATTGGGCAAGAGGTTTGTAACTTCCTGACTATATATTGCTTCTCTGAAGCTTTTATTCTAACTGCAGAAAGGAGCAGATTATTATTCAAGTTCAAACACAAGTTGAATCTTGTGGCTGCCTGTATCGATGCAGTTTCCTTGGCAGCACTATAGAAGTGGTTTCTTGCTGCTTCTTCCAGGATGTATTGTTAACTTCCCAATGTGGCCTGCAAACTGAGAAATTCTAGATGGTTTCTCATCTCAGTAATAATCCAATTCAACCCTGTTTAGGTGGGTTTTTTTTTTTCAGATCAACCAAAAATAGTTAAATGTTGTCACCTGCTCGGCCACCAGGCGAAATACCATTCCTGTATTTGTGTCAGAGTGGCAATTGAAAAACAAATTCCTTCCTCCAGTGCCACTTCTCTAATCATATGTGGTCTTTTGTTAGACTACAAGGCTGATTAATCCTGTCAAAACTTCCATTTTGGTCTGCCAACCAGAAATTATCTGGGATTATCATATAACATTTTCCCAAGTGAATTCCACAGTCCTTTTTTACAGGTATGCATCCACATAAAGTTCTACTTTCTCATCCTGTTTGCAGGTGTATAATGGGTTTTGTGAACAAAGAGAAGGAGCAAGCTTTGCTGAAAGACAAGAAACCTGGGACATTTTTGCTGAGGTTTAGTGAAAGCAATTTAGGAGGGATTACGTTTACCTGGGCATCCCAGTCTGAAAATGGTAAGTACTGTACTGCTAAAATACATAACACTTCACTTTATTTTCACCTTTCCTTTATGATCCCTTAAACCCTTTGTGGATAGGTACAAAAGAACTCTGCTCCTTTGATCTGACACGCTGAACTACTGATGCAAATCCATTTGTGGATTAGGCACTTTATTTTCCAAGTTGTGCCTTGTCCTTTTTGTTTGTTTGTTTACAAAATCTGCAAACCTGTCCTCTTATTAATTACCATATATTATAGTACTCCTTATAACTCTATCCTTTTATTAACAACTCTGTTATCTTCACAGGGGAAGTGAAGTTTCACTCCGTTGAACCATATAACAAAGGCCGCTTAACTGCCCTGCCATTTGCAGACATATTACGAGATTACAAAGTTATTTCAACAGATAACATTCCTGAAAACCCATTGCAATATCTTTATCCCAATATCCCCAAAGACAAAGCTTTTGGAAAGCACTACAGCTCTCAGCCTAATGAAGGTCAGAAATTGTTTTGAATGTTTTCCCTTCCCTTAACTCAGCTAAATGTGTGAAGTGACATCCTCCTACATACCCAGAATCTCCTACATTTTAGTCGATTGAAAATTAATGGGCATCATATTTTACATTTAGTATCAAGACCTACAGAAGGAGGAACCAAAGGTTATGTCCCTTCTGTCTTCATTCCAGTCTCCAAAATGTGAGTAATCATTCTATTTGTTTCAGTTGTTATTTCCTAAAGTAATTAATATAGGAAACTTAGCAAACTCTGCTGCAGGATGTTGGTCTTTAACTGAGATGACTTGATTGAGAGAAAGGGGGTGATGGGATGAAAGGAAAGGCATTGCAAACACGTGAGAATAAAAGTAAGGTGTTACAAAATATGTTTCACTTACTAAACGTAATTGTCTTTTTTTTTTTTAAGTCTGAATAATTCCACAGATCCACCTTCTCCATCAGATCTTCTTCCCATGTCACCAAGTGTTTATGCTGTTTTGAGAGAACACTTGAGCCCTTTTGTAATGGAAACTGCTGTACGTTACACAGGTTTTGTTTATTTTTATTTTATTTTTAGAATAGGATAGGGTAGGATAGACTAAAATATAAAAGAATAGAATTCTTTATTGGCCAAGTATGATTGGACACACAAGGAATGTGTCTTTGGTGCATATGCTCTCAATGTACATAAAAATACATTCATCATAAGATACAACATGTAGTGATAATCAGGATACTAAATGAGTAATCAAATCATACTAGGAAACTAAATAAAACAATATAAATTGTAAAGACACAAGCAACTAGGTTATAGTCATAAGTGGGAGGAGATAGGTAATAAGGATGAGAAGAATAATAGTAATACAGTCTTAGTAAATATTTTGCAAGTGTTGTGGAAAATAGTTGTTTAGCAGAGTGATGGCATTCGGGGAAAAAACTGTCCTTGTATCTAGTTGTTCTGGTATGCAGTGCCCTATAGTGTCATTTTGAGGGCAGAAGTTGAAACAATGTATGGCAATTTATTTAGGATGTGAGGGGTCTGTAGATATTTTCACAGCCTTTTTTTTTTTTTTTACTCGTGCAGTATACAGGTCCTCAATGGAAGGCAGGTTGGTAGTAATTGTTTTTTCTGCAGTCCTAATTACTCTCTGGAATCTGTGTCTGTCTTGTTGGGTTGCAGAGCCAAACCAGACAGTTATAGAGGTGCAGATGATAGACTCAATCATTCCTCTGTAGAACCGTATCAGCAGCTCCTTGGACAGTTTGAGCTTTCTGAGTTGGCACAGAAACAACATTCTTTGTTGTGCTTTTTTGATGACGTTTTTGATGTTAGGTGTCCATTTTAAGTCTTGAGATATGATAGAACCTAGAAATATGACAATCTCTACTGTTGATACTGTGTGTTGTCTGGTATTGTAAGAGGTGGTAGTATAGGAGGGTTTCCCCTAAAATTTACCATTTCTACAGTTTTACAAGCAGGTACTGAAAAAAGGACTTTCTGATTCATTTTTGATTCATGAGAAATAATAAGCTATCTGAATAATCAGACCTTATTGTTATAACTATGTAATAGCAATAGCTTAGATTTATATACTATGCTTTACAATCCTCTCTAAGAGGTTTACAGAGTCAGCATATTGCCCCAACAATCTGGGTCCTCATTTTACCCACCTCAAAAGGGCAGAAGGTTGAGTCACCTAATAAAAGAGTGTCAATTTACAAATACTGCTATTTCTTTAGTTTGATTCTTCATACATCATTAAGCTTTTGCTGCTGAGAATATCTTTATTGGGGAAGTGATAGGAACTTGAATATACAGAACTTAAAAACAGTTCAGGAAGTTGAAAACCATTTTATAAACAAGTAAATGCAATTGAAACTGGAAATATAGCAGAAAGTACATTTGCAAAGGCAGACACTCAGATTATATCACAGTCATTTTGCGCTGTCGCAACTCAAATTATTTTAGACCAATTTAAGGACATTAGTGGTTCAGTACAATTATTGAAACTTTCCCCAGATTAACAGTGCTAGATTAAAATATTTCATTTTCCTTTAAAATGAACAATATAATTCTGAATGCAATAATAGCAACTTGAAATGTTTATGCAAGTTGTTTATTCAAAACATATTTTAGCCCAAATGCTTAGCTACCTATCTTTTAAGACAACCTGTCTGCCAGAGCTACTTTATTTTGCGCATCTGGTTCCATCCTTTACATCCTTCTTTGTTTTCTGCTTACCTTAAGTTCATATGCATATAACAAATACTGTTTAGTACCTTTCCACTTTTTTCACAAAAAAATTCCAATTTGCTATGAAATAAATTTAAACTGATATAAGCAAATGGCAACAGTTCATTTAATGACCATTCAAAGTTACTACAGCACTGAAAAAAGTGACTTGCGGCTGTTTTTCATAGTTACAACCTTTGCAGCATCTTCGTAATCATATGATCAGAATTCAGATGTTTAGCAACTGGTTCATACGTATGACGGTTGCAGTGTCCCAGGAACATGTGATCCCCTTTTTCGATCTCTTGACAAAGTCAATGGGGAAGCTAGATTCACTTAACAACAGTTACTAATTTATCAGCTGCAGTGATTCACTTTTACAGCTGAGACAAGAAAGGTCGTAAAATGGGGCAAAACTCAGTTAACGAATGTCTCATTTAGCAACCGAAATTTTGGACTCAGTTGAGGTCATCAACTTTGAACTTGGTGGCCAGGCAGGATCTGTTCTGAAGTTTTCCTTGGTTCTTTCACCCGCTATTCAAACGATCTTTCTGTTCATATCAAGGTCAATTTTCCTCTTGCAGCCACATCCAGGGAGGCTAACTATCGTCCCATAGATCTTAAACTTATTGATAATATTCACATCCAAGATCAAAGGAATATAAAACTGTTTGGAGATTGTTTTGTAGCCTTTCCCTTTACTATGTTTGGCTATTATCTTCCTCCTCGGATATCTCCCTACTTTTATTTTCCTGTCCATGTTCACTATGCTGTACACAATGACACAAAATGCCTAGTATTTTTCTCCATTCCGATAAGTTGAATGATCGATATGAGATTGAAAACATCTGTGATACTAATTAAAATAGCTTGCTTGTAAAATTACTAAAACCCAATGTCTTTCAACTTCTAAGGAGTACCAATCATTATGCCCATGGCATTTTCATTTTTCTTAATTACTTACGAGAATAAGTTGGGTCGTATTGGCATTTTAATTATTTTCAAGGAAGTGCTGTTCATATTGCATTTAAGCAAAAAATTCTATTAATTCTGACAAACTTACATTTTTTTCTCTTGCAGTTGAATTCTCCATATGCAGCTGAGTGACATTAAGATACTGAAGATTTTACAACGCAGATGAACAAGTTTGTGTGTATTAATATGTGTTTATAAGAGAACGTTCTTAATTTCCCTGTACTATAAATATATTTTTCCAAATCTGTAGAGATTCTCAGTCACAGCTGTCCCAAAAGTGCTTCTTCAGCAGGCAACTGGACTTTGTTTTTTGAAGACGTTTTGCTTCTCATCCAAGACATTTCTTCAGCTCTGACAGGATAGTGGGGAATGGAAGGATTTATATTCCTTGCAGACAGCTGGTATTTTTCCAAGAAATATACAGAATTCTCATCTTGACTGTAACTCTTAATTTGCTTAAACAAATATTTGATCTAGTTCAGATAATGGTTTGACATGGCTAGAATGAACTTCATATGCTGTATTATTCAAACACATTATATTGTAGATTTTTATTTAAAGCCAGGTTACTGTAATAAAAACATTCAATTAACAGTCAGCTGAAATCCAGAGTGGCCCCTGGATTATTTAGTTTCCAAAGAAAGTGAAGTTCCCAATCAGGAAATGAAATACTTTCCAGTATTCTAAATTTGTATTGCATGCTACATGATTATGCTATATTTTTCCAATGCTGTTGCACAAAATTCTGATTTTTATAAACACTTTCTAAACTTTATTTATTGAGTTGTTAGCTTGCTTATGGTGTTTATAAGGTCTCTCCAATCCACCCATTCTTAAAATTCCCCAATATCTAAAAATGTATTAAATTGTATGAAAACCATAGTCAATGTAAAAAAATTACAATCACGTAATGCTTTTGTAGAACCAGGAATGGCAGAAATAACTGAGATCATAGTACACTTCCTATAGTATTCTTCAACACGTGATCCCTGAACTACTTACCTGTAGCGCCAAGAACACCCTCTAATTATGGGTGAACTTGGGTTTCTTAACATTTTAAGAAACAGTCAAACCTAGTGCAAACTTATCTGTCTTTAATTTTTACAAAAGAAGAAAATCCCAATTATCTCCCCCCCCCCCCACCCCCAAGCAGCTTACCCTTTGGAGCCTTTCTCCTTCTCACTGTGCTACCCTAACTCTCAAGGTTAGCTACCATCTTTAAGAGAAAAAACTACTCTAATGAAGAAACTTGATTTCATCACAGGCCACTTTACTAGTCTTTGCAGAGGCTACCTTTATGAGATAGCAGAGATGAAGGGATGAAGTACAGAAGGGAGGCGACCCTCTAATTTATGCCACTGTCAAGCTCTTTGCCGTGAGAATCTTCATCTAAATTTTGCCACTGCTAGGATGATAGCCATCAACTTTCACACAAGGGGTTTCTACATCAGAACATTCAGTTCAGTGCAATTCTGTGTTAGCAGTTATGACTTCCTTATAAAAGCAGCAGCAATACCGTAGTAAGTCAAATTTGCTATGAAAAGTCTTTATGGAATCTACAGTGAAGAAGGATTCATAAAGGGGAAGGTAGTTGGTCTTTTTTGGCATAATTATGACTTTATGAAAACCCCTAAAGTTTAGAGCTGTGAAGATTCAAGTTTACAGTTTACACCTAAACGCAAAGTGAAGCTGGCTTTATTGTGATTTTCAAACAGGCCGGAAATGAGCACGTTGCAATGTATCTAGTACTGAGCCCTTCAGGCAGGGAGAAAAAGGATCTGACATCTCTTTATCATCAATTTGCCTCCTGGAAAACGTTGAGATGAACTGTGTTTTGAGGTGGAAATGCTACAGTAATGTATTTGTTTTGGCTCTCAACTTTATTATAAAAACAGCTAGGAATGGTGCAGCAAAACCAACAGCATTCTAAGACCTCATTCTAAGACAATTATTAGCCATAGAAATAAAACTGTCCTCTTTTATGATGCCCACACAGCTTTAAATGCTAAGAAAGCAAAGTGGGCTGACTTTAGCATGACTGTTTTGTGTCAAGTAGGTCAGATTCTTATGCTGTCCCGATTTTTTTCATTATTGTAAACTCTTTTGTGCTTCTGGAAAATCCCTCTCCTTTTGCTATGTTCAGCCAGATGGGAGGAGCCCTTCACAGATGTTATCAAGACCAACTGACTATAAGAAGCAACTGTCTGCAGGAAAGTGCTGTCTCCTTCGCTTTGGTTGCCAAGGTTAGCACCATTAAAGGGATCCCCACTTGCAGAGGTTCCCATAAAGGCTATCTTCATAGACTGCGATTACAAAGAAAAGTATTTCAATGTTTGCCACCAATTTGTTTTTAAAAATATTGGTCTGCTACATTCAGAACACTGAGGCAGCACAATGGGTAATAATGAAAGTGAACTAGGAAAGTCCCAAATGCTAATTACTTCTCAGCCATAAATTTAAACTTTTATGCCAGGTAAGCCATTTTCTCACAGGCTGTGCTGGGTGTTATGTCCCTGGAACTTGCCAAAGTCCCCACCCAGGTCCGTTCATGCTGCGGGGGCGTTTGCTGCCCCTCATTGGCTGGCTTCCCTCGACGGCTGGCTATAAAAGCCAGCTGCAGGGTTCGGTCAGCCGCTGTTCGCTGTGAGCCTGCTCCAGGCAAGGCTAACACGTTCAGTCCTTTATTTCTTAAATAAAGTCTTGTTGCATCCATGCCCTGGACTAGCCTCTCATTGCTCAATCTACAACACTGGCGACGAGGGTGGGATGGCTACCAGAGGCAACCCGCAACAGCTGAAGTCACTCAATTGCTGAGCCGCAGCCGCGCCGCCGGAGAGCTCGGTCAGCAAAAGCGAAAGGAAGAGCGTCTGTAGCCGCTCGGTTAGCAAGCTACAGGAAAAGTGAAGTGCTGCGAGCCGCAGCCGCTCAACTCAAAAGGGCGCGAAATTCAAACGGCTGTCGTTTGAATTCAAGTCGGAGTACAGCGCGGTGCTGTCATTCCGGGAGTCTCTGACGCCGGCGCAGGGCGCGAGATTCGAATCACTGTCAGAGGCGGTCAGCCATTACCGCCTACGCTCTCCAGGAGCGCGAAATTCAAATAACGCTGCCAACGACCGTTGCAGCCTGAGCCATAGCGTAACCCAGAGAGAACAGAGAGATTCTGTGGAACCTCTCAAGAGCTGAAGTCACTAGCCTGACAAGAGCACGAAGGGCCATTTTGTCGTCCCAGAGAGACCTCACAGCTGAGTAACCTGCAGAAGTTCACAACATGAACTCCAACCCAGCCTTCCCACCGTTCAAGCCTGATGAAGAAAAGTGGGAGTCATACAAAAATCATTTTAACCACTACATCGATGCCATTGGTCTGGCTGATGCTGGGGAGCACAGAAAGAAGTCATTCTTCCTCAGTTATTGCGGAGCCATCGTTTTTGATACCACCACAGCACTCGTTGCTCCACGTGAGTTAAAGAACGTTCCCTGGGCAGAACTGCTGGAGATCCTCACAAATCATTACTCCCCCAAGCCTTCACAAATTGCGAGACGTTTCGTCTTCCGGATGAGGAAGCAAGCTGAAGGGGAAACTATCAATCAGTACATGGCCGCCTTGAGAACCGCAGCTCTCCACTGCGAGTTCAAGTACTACTTAGATGACATGCTCCTCGACCAGCTCGTCTGCGGGGTCAAGGACCTTCACCTCCAAAGGAGACTGCTTGCCAGGAAGGATCTCAACCTCTCCCAGGCCGTCGAGGAAGCCTTGGCAGCAGAGCTGGCAACCCAGTCAGCCACCGAGATTCAAGGGTCAGTTCCCAAACAAAGCTGTGCCACCATCCACTCGGAGGAGGTGATCAACGAAGACGATCCCAACGATCAAACAGACATCCACCGTCTCACCCAGGCTAAGCAACTGCAGGTAGGAACCAGGCATGATAGCAGCAGTGCACCCAAACATATCATCCTGTGCCTATCCTGTGGCGGACCACACTCGAGAGCTTTATGCAGATTCAAGGGTGCCACCTGCAACAACTGTCACAAAAAGGGCCACATCGCCAGAGTCTGCCAGGCTGCTCACAGCTCCACACGTTCCTTCCTTTCCCCATTCTGGGCACCAAAGGCAAGTACTAAAGTGTCACACTTGCTACCATGCTAACCACACCTGTCATTCTATTAGTAAAATCACACTCTCCATTTTATTAGAAGGTAAACCTTGTCGTATGGAGGTTGACACGGGATCAGCGCTCTCAATCATCTCTTGGAGCACACTCAAGAAAATCCAGCCCAGACTATCCAGAAGCCAGCTCCAGAGGTGCCAGCTCACCTTGAGGGACTATCAAGGGAAGGACATTCCAGTACTCGGCAAAGGCAAGTCCCTTGTTAATTTTAAAGCTTTCAAAGGCCACCTGCCTCTAGTGGTAGTTAACAGCAACCTCCCTAGTCTCTTGGGGCTTGATTGGTTCCCCTACCTCGGCCTAGGGTTAACAGGAGTCCATGCTGTCTCAGCTTCTGACACTGACTCCTTATTCACTGACTACTCAGACGTATTCAGCGATGAGTTGGGGTGTTATAACGGTACTCCCATCTCATTTGCAGTTGACCCCCAAGCAGTTCCAGTCCGGCTGAAACCTCGTAGAGTCCCATTCACCATTCGGCCTAAACTGGACGCGGAACTGGATAAATTATTAAAGCAAGGGGTCATTGAGCCGACAGACTTTGCCAAATGGGAGACGCCAATTGTCACACCTCTTAAAAAAGACGGCAGTCTGAGAATTTGTTCGGATTACAAAACAACAATTAACCGCTTTCTACAAGTTAGCGCTTACCCAGTCCCGGTCATTCAACATTTATTGCACACTTTTGAGCCTGGCAACATTTTTGCCAAATTGGACATGTCACAAGCGTATCAACAGTTCCCTGTTGACAACCAAACAGCCGAATTACAAACTATCGTGACCCACAGGGGTGCTTTCCGGTGCAGGCGTCTCCAATTTGGCGTAAGTGTTGCCCCTGGCATTTTCCAATCCCTCATGGAGCGTATACTTCAGGGCCTCCCTGGCGTAGTACCCTACTTCGACGACATATTGGTCTCGGCCAGGGACAGGCCCCAACTCTTCCAGAGAGTCAGAGCAGTGTTAGACAGGTTCAGGCAGCATGGCCTCAAATTAAAAAGGGAGAAATGTGCCATTGCCACTAGACAGGTGGACTTTCTGGGCTATAGAATTGACGCCTCAGGCATTCACCCCCTAGAATCCAAAGTCAAGGCAATCCACGAGGCACCCACACCAACCACTAAAGCCGAGCTACAAGCCTTTTTGGGATTATTGAACTTCTATGCGTCATTCCTACCTCACAAGGCATCAGTAGCAGAGCCTTTACACAGGCTCTTAGATAAAAAATCACCTTGGCACTGGGGACACAAGGAAGACACCGCTTTTCGCGCAGTCAAATCACTGCTCACATCAGACGCGGTCCTTATACAATTTGACCCACATCTTCCATTAGTACTAGCAGCTGATGCATCCCCTTTTGGGATTGGAGCTGTCTTAAGCCACAGACTACCCAACGGCTCCGAGGCACCAATAGCTTTCTTTTCCAGAACACTCTCAGCAACAGAGCGTAACTATAGTCAAATCGACAAGGAGGCTTTAGCCGCAGTGGCAGCGGTAAAGAAATTTCATGAATTCCTTTTTGGCCACAACGTCGAATTAATCACGGACCACAAGCCTCTTCTGGGTCTTCTATCCGGAGACAAGCAGACTCCCCAAGTGTTATCTCCCAGAATGACGAGGTGGACCTTGTTCCTGGCAGCATACTCGTACAAGCTCATCCACCGCCCAGGAAAAACGTTAAGCCACGCAGACGCCCTCAGCCGCTGCCCCCTGCCAGCTCCAGCTGAGGACCTGGCCCCGGTCCATGCCATCTTCGATGTCACCGAGCTCGACCTTCCTATCACCGCCCTCGACATCGCCACCAAATCCAAGACGGACAAGACAATCGCCCAGGTACTGGACTGGGTGAGGAAGGGGTGGCCGGGCACTAACCTCGCAACCAAATTCACACCTTTTAAGACCCGTCAACAGGAGCTATCTAGCTTGCAGGGCTGCCTGTTGTGGGGCACCAGAGTTGTCATCCCAGCCTCGCTTCGCACACCAGTCCTAGAGGCACTACACGAGGGCCACCCGGGCATCGTCCGGATGAAGGCGTTGGCTCGGAGTTACGTCTGGTGGCCTGGGTCGTCAAGTGGGTAAGCTCTTGCCAACCCTGTCAGGAATCCAGACCATCCCCTCCAGTCACCACCCCCACAAAGTGGGAGAGCGCCAACGCGCCTTGGTCAAGGCTTCACATTGACTTAGCGGGTCCAATACACGGCAAAACCTTCTTGGTGGTCGTAGATTCATACTCTAAATGGATCGATGTGGCCCAACTATCCACAACCACCACACAAGCGGTTACCAAGGCCTTGACCCGTCTATTCGTGACACACGGGCTACCAGATACTATAGTTTCGGATAATGGCCCCCAGTTTGCCTCTACAGAATTCAGCCGCTTTGCCACCAATCTTGGCATCCGACACATCTTCATGGCCCCCTTTCATCCTGCCAGCAACGGATTGGCAGAGAGAGCCGTTAGGTCCACAAAGGAAGCGTTAGCCAGATTCAGCAAAGAAGACTGGCATCACAAACTCTCCCGTTTCTTACTAAGCCAACACTCAACCCCTTGCATGGTCACCAACAAATCCCCAGCTGAACTTCTGATGGGTAGACGCCTAAGAACTGTGTTGGATAGGCTCCACCCTCACTATTGCCCTGACACCCCTCTTGCCTCGACGACGGGGGTCAGAGATTTTGTCTTGCAGGAACATGTCTTTGCAAGGAACTACGCCGGAGACCCACTTTGGATTCCAGGGGAGATTGTAGCCATCACCGGTCCCCGGTCGTACAGAGTCCAGCTGGAAGATGGCCGCATCTGGAGAAGACACCTGGACCAGCTAAGGAAGTGACAGGGTACCCTCGCCAGTGCCGGATCGTGGGCACAGGTCAGCCCCCAGGTGCCTCACCAAACTCTCATCGCAGACCATTCCAGAGGCTCTTCGCCACCATCACCCGAACCAAGGGAGCAGGCAGTAGACCGGGACTGCCCGATGGGTCCTCCACCTGAACCGTCTGATGGGGCTACGGCACCGCCGGCCAGAAGCACTTCACCGGTACCAGCACAGACCTCCGAACGAGTTCGCACCCCATCACCAACCCTACCTGTTTCTTCGAACTCTGAGACACTTGGTAACTCGCCTGAGTTACGACGCTCGGGGCGCCAGCACAGACCACCCGCTTATTTAAATGACTATGCATGTTCGCATCCGGGGGGAAGGGGTGTTATGTCCCTGGAACTTGCCAAAGTCCCCACCCAGGTCCGTTCATGCTGCGGGGGCGTTTGCTGCCCCTCATTGGCTGGCTTCCCTCGACGGCCGGCTATAAAAGCCAGCTGCAGGGTTCGGTCAGCCGCTGTTCGCTGTGAGCCTGCTCCAGGCAAGGCTAACACGTTCAGTCCTTTATTTCTTAAATAAAGTCTTGTTGCATCCATGCCCTGGACTAGCCTCTCATTGCTCAATCTACAACACTGGGTGAGGTTGCAAACCTGCTCGCATAAGTGTGCTTTCTCTCCGTGAAATAACCAAGGGCGAGTCCACCTTTTTCCTACTGCCCATTCCAACCTCTGCTCCAAGTAGCAACTACATAGCTGAAATCTATTACTCTGCATAGCTGTACATTATTCACCTGGTCTCTCAGCTCTGGAAGATACAGATACAGATTAAGAGTTGGAAGGGAAATTGGCAAGTTGGAATTTAAATTGGCAATTTTTTATTGAACAATTATTTAGGATGAAATTTGGTGAAAAATTTATATGATTAATTAAAACAATATACAACACACAAAATGCAAAAGTAGTGATTAATGGAGAAACCACAGACAATTTAAAAGTAAACAAAGGAGTGAGAAAGGGATGTCCTCTTGCCCCACTACTATATTATCAGCAGAAGTGT
This sequence comes from Pseudonaja textilis, assembly GCF_049901715.1. Taxonomy (NCBI): domain Eukaryota; kingdom Metazoa; phylum Chordata; class Lepidosauria; order Squamata; family Elapidae; genus Pseudonaja; species Pseudonaja textilis. The sequence continues at coordinate 177,128,177 of NC_141990.1, forward strand.
TGTTGATTCAAATAGGGAAAAATCAAGACATTCAAGGTCTGGCCATTAAAAAAGAAACATACAAACTACAAGCTTTCACCGACTATATGGTTTTCATAATGGAAGACCCAAAAGAGTCAAGTAAAAATTTAATACAGGAGATAGAGGCATTTGGAAAGGTGGCAGGGCTCAAAATTAACAAAGACAAGATTAAACTAATAACCAAAATTTGTACGAAAAGGCAAAATGAGGAATTGACGAATGAATTAGGGATTCAGATAACAAAAAGAGTAAACTATTTGGGGATATACAATTATCATTGATGGGAAGGATAGCGACTATTAAAACAAATGTGCTACCAAAGCTATTATACCTATTCCAAACTGTGCCAGTCAAACTAGGAAAGAAATTCTTCAAAGACCTTAATAAAAGAATTGCCAAATTTATCTGGCCAAAGAAAAAAGCCAGAATAAAATATAAATTAATGCCGGATAATAGAAGTAAGGGGGGCTTTGCCCTCTCTGACTTTGAGTTATACGACCAGGTTGTAGTCGGTACCTGGATTAAGGATTGGGTCAATTTGGCAGACAAGAGAATTCTGATGATAGAACATCTACAGCTTGGCTGGCACGCATTCCTTTGGATGGGAAAAACAGATGTCATAACTATTTTCAAAGACACTGGGTAAGAAATGCCTAGTTATATGTATGGGGAAATAATCAAAAGGAACCACTATGTGAAAATACCTCTCTGGCAATCTCCAGTGGAGGTGCTAATATATCCCAATGCTATGGATTTGAACAAAACAATAAAATATAAAGAACTTATAACTGATGAAGGTGAATTTAAAACAGACCCAATTTAAAATACAAAGAGTTGAAATAGGATCGTGGCCCTATATTCAAATTCAAACAAGATACAAAAAAGACAAGAAACAATTTGGATTTTATACCACACTTCAGGAATTAGACAAAATACTACAAGGAGATGAAAAAAAGATGATCACTAAAATATATAATTATCTATTGGAATTCAAAATTGAAGAGGAGATGGTCAAAGAGGCCAAAATCTTTGGCCGCAGTATTGATTTGGACCAATGGGAATAAATATGGCAAATAAATTACAAACTAATGCTATTGGTCTCCTATAAAGAGAATATTTATAAAATGTTTTATCGGTGGCACCTCCCACCAGCGAGGTTAGCCAAAATGTTCCCCAATTTGCCAAATGCCGGAAATGCCATCATAGCCAGGGAACATATTTTCACATGTGGACGTGTCCCCAAGTATGAAAGTTCTGGCTCAAAATTCAAGCATGGCTAGAGGAGTTAACAAAACAAAAAATCAAGTTCAAACCAGAGATCTTTCTGCTAGGTATGTTAGAACCAACATGGGATAAGAAACACCAACACTTAATATTACATACTATAACTGCTGCAAGAATTTCTCTTGCTCAAAACGGGAAACTGACGACGACACCCTCAGATCTAGCAGTAATTAACAAGATACATCAATATGCAGAAATGATTAGACTGACTATGTCATTAAAAAACAGGAAAGAAGAATATTTTACGATATGGAACATATGGTATAAATGGTTAAAAAAAGGGGGAGTAAAGAGGTCATTTGTGAAAATGACCAAAGAAATTTCAAAGAATATGAAACATGACATGTGTATATATATAAAGTAATGTAGATAAATAACCATTGTACTTTAACAGTAAGTAAGGAATTTGCACATAAGCTATAGATATACTTATGGTAAATGAACTTAATTGTTATTAAAGGACATGTACATTGCTATTAAAAAAAGAGTTGGAAGGGACCTCGTGATGATTCTGTGGCTGGGGTTTTCTATAGTGGCTAGGGTTTTGGTGCCATTGGACAGACCAATATAAGAATAAGTACCCGCCTGGATGAACACAAAAATGCAGTCAAAAAGCTGGAACACACTTCCTCACTAGTCCAACAGATGGAAGCCACAGGTCATAGCATCAACTTCAATGGCACCAAAACCCTAGCCACTATAGAAAACCCCAGCCACAGAATCATCAGAGAAGCCATAGAGATTGAAAAAAGACCAGAAAGCATGAATAGAAGAGATGATTCCACCAGACTGTCAATCATTTGGAAGCCTGCACTCACAAACAAAAAAATCTCCACACCACTAGCCAGACAAGCACCTGGGCACAAACAGCTCCCCCCACCCCCCATACCTCCAGCTCAAACTCACCCCAACCAGGCACCCAGATGAAACCTAGCTTCCTAACTAATGATAGCCATCCATTTACAGCCAAGCTGCACTAAAGGCCTCCAATAAAGTAACACAATGTTGCCAGCCAATCAAGATACAAAAAAAGCTAAAAAACAGACAGAAGATATTAGAAACACCAATCAAGCAGAACACAGCAAACTCCAAGACCAATAAACACAGACCAAGACTCCCAACCAATCAGGATGAAGAAAAAACCATTCTGGCACAGCAATAGGCTGCTCCAAATTTAAATCTGAAACCACTGTAAAAGTCTGACTCACAGATGAACACTATACAGAAGCTTGATGATGGCAGATGAGATTCTGCCGAAAAGTTGCTACAACTTTAAAAGCACAACTACTATGACGTGGGAAAATACCCGAACAAAGCCGAATGCCATACATACATACATACATACATACATACATACATACATACATACATACCCTGTTTCTCCAACAATACGACCTCCCCCAATAGGAAGTCCCAGCATGTTTTATAGGCATGAAATGAAATTAAGCCCCTCCCCCAAATTAAGGCCTATATTAAAACAAGCGAAATGGGGGGAATGGTGGTGTGGGGCTTGCCATTAGGAAGTACTTTTGTTGTGGACCCGGATATCGTGCTGCCTGCGTTGACCCTGATACAAAGTGCCCCACCAACGCCAAGGTCAACATCCAAGCTGTTGCTGCCCGCCCGAAGATGCAAGTGGGGGGAATTAAGTCACCCCCGAAAAGACGGCCTAGCCATTTTTTCGGGGCTCAAAAAAAAAAAAAAGACCTGGCCTTATTATATGAGAAACATGGTGTGTGTGTGTGTGTGTGTGTGTATACATACACAGAGAGAGAGAGAGTAAATAAATGCTGATCTGTTGGTTATGATTAAGAGGATAACTCTAAACTTTAGCCTTGCACACCTTTCAAATCTGCTGGTATGGAAAACCTAATCAAGCACCAAAAAGAATCTGATAATTTGCATACAAACACCCCTTTCGGGGACCTTCATGCAGGTGTATTTTACTTTAAAACACTTATTAAGCAAAAAGTACACAGAATGCCGAACAGTAGGATTGGAAGGGAACTGGAGGTCTTCTAGTCCAGGGGTCTCCAACCTCGGCAGCTTTAAGACTTGTGGACTTCAACTCCCAGAATTCCTCAGCCAGCTTTGCTGGGAGTTTAAGTTCACATGTCTTAAAGTTGCCAAGGTTGGAGACCCCTGTTTTAGTCCAACCCCTGCCCAAACAGATCCTATATCATTCCGGACAAATGGTTGACCAATCTCTTCTTTAAAATCTCCAGTGATGGAGCACCTGCTTCATCAGCTATCCTGGAGGCAAGCCATTTTGGTGGTTAATTGTTCTATCAGGAAAAATTTCCTTAGTTCTAGATTGAATGTTTTTTTTTATATGTAAGAGGAAATATAAAGTGCCCATTATATACACTCCTAAACAAATGATCTGTGGAATACATGATGCTGATACTTTAAAAGGTGCAGAACGTTTTAGGTGCCCAAATTGGTGAGCAAAAAACACCCACATGCTCAGGCTCTCACGCAGACAAGGCAAATGAAAATGCACCATCTCATTTACCGATTTCCTTTTCCTTTGTTAAGAGTCTTAACAAAGACTCTTACGTGGGACTCGCCGAATATTAACGCGCCCATGTAGAGAAAAGAGTTGTGGTAAACATTTGCAAAACAGCATATATATTTTTTTTCCTGCCCTCCACCCCAAAGCAAATCCCAACCCCCAGCCCTTCCCTCCAGATCCTTTTTAACTTTCAGTTTCGTTGCATCAGACGGCTTTCCGAGACCCGGCGCTCTTTCCTAGAAAACACGTGCCTCGGCTGTTCTAGGTATAGCTCTCCCCTCCCGCCAGCGCGACGAAAAAAGTCTTGTGAAACGCGGCCGCAGATCCGCCTTCTTCATTGGGGAAAAGAATGAAAGTTGAAAAAAAACCAAACAAAAGATGAACAAAAAATGTTTATCTTGGCATGAATATATTTGTTGGGGCGGGGGGAGGCAAATCTTCCCGGCATCGCCATGTGTTTTTCCCCGGAAAAAGTCGGTGCAGGGAAGAAATGAAACTGACCGCCCTACAGTAGATGTCTATGAAGATTCTCAGTCATCCAGGTCCTGGTGGTGCTTTATTTCAAGAGGCAATTGGCCTTTATGGCTTTTTTTATTTTTAAGACGTTTCGCTTCTCATCTAAGCAGCTTCTTGGATGAGAAGCTAAAGTCTTCAAAGAAAACCAGAAAGCCCAGTTGCCTCTTGAGAAAAAAACACCTTTGGAGCTACAGTAGATGCTGATAACCTTTGTCAAGGACAACCTTCCATCAGCCTGGCCATGGGAGTTGCGATTGCAGCTGATAATCTTTCATTGATCACCCTAGTAAATTGCACACACACACAAACACACAAAAAACCTACAGGGAGCTGTAGAAAATTAGCACCCACCCCTCAGATGGACATTTCTTCCATCCAACAGATCATTTTTCCTCACCTGTTTCTTCACTGCAATTAGATTCAAAGATCCAGTTGGATTCAATGCACGTTTTCTATAAGGATGTGTGGGAGAATTTAAGCCACTTTCTAGTCAAAGTGTGAATTAGGATTTTCTGCAAGGGCTTTGGCTTGGTTTTGGTTTAGTATGAGGCTGATTTCGGTTGGTTAAAGAAGCCACAGGTAAGATGTTTTTCTTCTGTGACCTAGATGACGCCTTCTCCCTCAACTGAGTACTGTATCAGGCTTAAAAATTGCCTTACAGCTATGTATTCTCCAAAGGTTGAAACTAAGGTGAACCACTAGATTCAGTTGTTTGAAAACAAGACTTTTTAAATTAATTTTATTACATTTTTGAACTAGACAGATAAAAAACAAGCATAAGAGAAATGAAAAGAGTAAAGATAAAGTTTTTCATGTTTACTTTAAAATGTAATGGAAGTATTTGTTTAAAATACAAAAGGCTTCCGAGCATAACGTAAATATCCCGCCTCAGACCCCAAAGTCGGAGAGGAAGCTCCATTCTGTTCAGAATTGAAACCAAAGTATTTGAAGACCTGATCGATTATAACTCCTTAGAGGCACCACTGTGTTGATAAAGTGGGCATTCACGTTGGAAGCCTTAGTGCCTCTGAAAATATTCCAGAAACTATTTACCATCCAAGTTCGTGCCTGCTTGGAATTGGTCTTGCACCTGTGCCCGTTTCCTGCGAGCATCTTTCATTCATGAAGTCAGTCGTAGGAAGCAATGCCACAGAATTCAATAGGATTTACGCCCAGCTAATGGTGTGTATATATGTATGCAGGCCGAGGACCTTTTCCAATCGAATGAAGTTTACTTCTCTAAGCCACACTTAAAAGTTATAATCGCACATTCTTCTTTTCCTTCTGCCTATTTATATAGACGGGGAGAAGGCCCTCTACCCGTAACAGCCATTTTTTCCTTCTGATTGGCTACTCCGTCAAGTAGCTTGTCGCGGATTGGTCTGCGCCTTCCTGTTTGAGCTTTGCTACTTCCTTTTTAAAGATATTTTCGCTTTAGCAGAAAGCAAGCAGGCTGGGGAGAGTGTGACATCTCCGGTTCTTTTGAAGGTTCTGGGCGCGCCAGGTAGGTCTGCGTTAAGTCGGGATTCTTCTCGCAAGGGGGCTCTGCACGCCTCCCTCCAAGACCTTTCACGGGTTGCATCTTATAAAACCTGGAAATCCCGCTACTCGATCGCCGGGCGATCGTTTCTTTTCCTGCCAGGATCGCTAAGCTCGTTATTTGTCAGATGGGCTGTTGCAAGTGAGGGGCCAGGGTGCAGACGGTTGTGCGGTGGTCGACACTGTGCGGGTGTTTTGCCCTGGATTTGTAGCCTGGGCTGAAAAAAAAAATGCTGGCTGTGGAGAAGAAGTCTCTTTTCCACGCTCGAGTTGAGACGCCTCCCTGTGCCAAGCAAGACAGAAGGGGATCCCTTTGCCGGGATTTTTCCGCTCTTGGTTGAGAAGTCGCCAGGTTGTGTCCGATTCTTCTTGCATGGATCATACCCTGCCCTCCTCCACTGTCGCCTGAAATTTGCCCAAATGTATGTCCATTGCTTTGATGAGATCTGACGCATTCTTTACCAGCCCCTTCTCCTGTTGCCTTCAACCTCAGAGTCTTCCAGTGAGCCTCTCCTGTCATTTAAGTGGCCAAAGTATTTGAGCTTCAGCTTCAGTATTTAATTCTTCCAAAGGATAGCGAAGGTTGATTTCCTTTAGGATTGACTGATTTCATCTTCTTGGAGTCCAAAGGAAACTGGAGACTCTTCTCCAACCCCGTAATTTACTTCTTTGGCGTTCATCCTTTTTGGTACAAATCTCATAGCGGTACATTACTACTGGGAAAAACCATAGCTTTGATTATAGGTACCTTTGTCAACAAAGTGATATCTGTTTTTTAAAAGGCTGTTTGACATAGCTTTTCTCCCAAGGAGCAAGCTATTTTTTTTAATTTCATGGCTGTAGTCGCAGTCAGAATGATCTTGGAACCCAAGAAAATAAAACAATTTTTACTTGCGTATTTGAAATACCGTATTTATCGGCGTATAACACGCACTTTTTCCCCCTGAAAATAGGGGGCAAATGATGTATGCGTGTTATACGCCGATGTCCAGGGAGCGGAATCCTCTTTAAGGGATCCCGTTCCCAATAGTGCCTAGCGGCGGCGCAGCGTCGTGACGTGATGTCAGCGCTGCGCCCGCCGCATATTTTTTTCCTGAAATTTCCCTCTTAAAGGGAATGCGTGTTATAAGCCTGTGCGTGTTATACGCCGATAAATACGGTAACTGGGTCAAATCAAAATTTGGGTGGTGATTATGGTTGCAGCATCTTTGGGGTCATGTGATTATTTGTGACCTTTCTGGCCAGCAGTGTCAATAGAGGAAGCCGGATTTGCTTAAAGAATGCATGGTTCACTTAACAACCAGGACAGAAAAATTCATAAAATTAAGCTGGACTCAGCTTAAGTCCAGCTTAATTTTAGCAATTGTCCCACTTACTGTCATGAGAGGAAAGTCTGTAACTTGGTCCTTATGGCAGAGACTAATATCATATGGTATTCATTGCAGGAACAAGCCTTACATCAACATCTGAGACAATGCTCCGTTCAAAGTGGCCACACCATTTTGGAGTTGCTGCACATGTGCAGGGGGAGGGGGGTGCATGGGGTCACAGATGGGTGTTGGGTGATGGGATTCATGCTGAAAGAGGAGCCAGGAAGGCAAGCCAGCTGCAGTCAGTTCAGAAGCCATCCAGGCCTGAAGAGTACTTGCTGGAGCCAGCCAGGAGCAACCAGGCACAGAAGGGGTGTGTGTGCCGAGTCTGTATAGCCAGCTGGCTAGCAGAAGCCAGTATTGCTGGCTAGAAACCATTTAACTTGTTCACCACGGGCCAAGTTGAGACCAGTACAGACACTCATTCTGCTCACAGTGTGGCCTCTTTTTCTGGCTTGGTTTGGAACTGTGACATCTGTATACAAGCAACAGTGCATTCCACTGTTTAAATGTGTAGTATATATTAAATTAATTTAAATTAAATTAAAAATTGAAAAGGTTTGTATAGTACATGAAGCAAACTTCCTGGCTGGATCAATATGACATAAGTATAACACAGTTTTGCTTCTGTATGATTGTTGAGAAGCCAGCCTTCTTGAATCCTTTCCTCTAGTACTGATGTGTAAAACCAAACATTTTGATGAACTACAGTTTATATAAACCCTGAATCAAGCATAGTCTGGGCTACAGTTGTGTTCTTGGGATGTATTCGAAGTTGCATATAAACCTGAAACTCACAGAGCATGCTTTAATTTATTCGACTTTCATTAACACAGCATGTAGCTTACGACCATGTTCTTATAACTTTGATTTGGATACATCTTTACCTCATGGTAAGTAAGGTTTGCCCTTGGTCAGCTGAGAATAACATTAAATTGATTGGATTTTTAATAGTTATTTTTCCTGTATCTTTACTTCTCTTATATTAATAAGAATTTTCAGGGTTGATTTGCTACCGAGTCCTTCGTCTTATTTCCAAATAGGCCAATTCTGGGAACAAATGGTGAGTAGTGGTAACATATGCCGATACACACACAACAGTGGTTAACAATGAAAGAGAAGGAGGATTTTTATATGGATTTGTATTAGTGTGGTGTGGCATTATAGGAAAGGAGGAAATGTGCTTTCAGATAATCTGAGTAATTTGCATTTAGATAATGCAGTTTCTTAACTAATTGAAAATTTTACTGATTGCATAGAAGAATAAATAAGACCTGCAGTTAATACATAATTGGGCATTTGATTCCACAGGATGAGTCAGTGGTGCAAACTGCAACAGCTGGATTCTAAATTCTTGGAACATGTGCATCAGCTCTATGATGATAACTTTCCCATGGAGATCAGGCAATACTTGGCACAGTGGCTAGAAAACCAAGATTGGTAAGGGGCTTAATTTGTGTGAGCTATCCAAAAAAAATAAAAATAAAGGCTTTGATTCCAAGCAGGAGTAGGATGCAGTCAGCAGTCATGAGAAGTTAAATTATTTCTCTGAAAACTAATGGAACTTTGCTGAGGAAGTAAATTCCATTGGATTAGGTAGCCTCATACTGTATTTTGTATTCTTAAACCAAATATTGTAAATGAAGAAATGGGAAGCTACGTCCTCAGTCTCATAACAGCACATAACAAATATTCTGAACCATGTGCATGTTGAGGAAAGTGCTTAGCATAAGCAACTGATATAAAGTATAAATCTGCATTTTGTTTCACTCTAGAACTCTGATGTATAGAGCAGCATATTTAAAATAAATCATATTTAATCACATTGCAATTCCACCTTAACCCTTGGACTCTTTTATGGCGTGTCAGGTACTTTAGAGTTTGACTTGAGTTACAGTTTGTGCATGTAATTCCTATTCAGAGGCAAATCTCCAAATTCATAACTTGACAATGCATATACAATACAATATGCAATATAGCCAGGGGTGGGATTCAAATTTTGTAACAACTGGTTGTGTGGGCGTAGCTAAGTTGGTGGACGTGGCTTGGTCATGTTATTGTCTGGGCGTGGCCAGCTCAATATCATTCACATCAAGACACGCATCTCCTCACTTGGCCTCTCATGACTGTGGGGATGCTGCAACAGTTGTAAGTGTGAAAAATGGTCATAAGCCACTTTTTTCAGTGCCATTGTAACTTTGAATGGTCACTCCACACAAGCAAAGTACCGGTAAAGGAGGGGAAAATAACTCCAGAGACATTCCTGAGACAGGAAGTCTGGTCCTGCCAAGAATGTAATAAGGGTTAACGGAGAAGAAATTTCTGTAAGCAACACCAGAATGTTTCCTTCCTGCCTTCCTTACAGGATTAGGCCAGTAATTTCTTCTAACAACCGGTTCTCCCAACTGCTTAGGATGTTAACCGTTCTAGGGAATAGGTGCAAACTGGTAGAATCCCACTCCTGAATATAGCGATAATAATAGCAAAAAAGGACATGCAACTGAATTGGAAATACTGCCCTTGTCCATCATGCTACTCTATTGCTGTTCAATCAGCTGGGTTCTATTATTAGCAGAGCAGTCTGTATTGTTCAGGTGTATTTGCTATGGGTTCCCCTGCCAGATGTAGGGTACTTTAGGGACTATTGGAAAGTTGGGTCGGTTTTTGACTGCTAATCTAAGCAGAAGGGGAAAGAAAAATAAATTGGGGTTTGTGCAATGTAAAGAGATAGAAGATATGTTAATGCTATTTGCATGCTTCATCTTCTAGGGACCATGCCGCTGAAGATTTTTCAATGGCTACGTTGCTCTTCCAGAATCTTCTGTCACAGCTGGATGATCAATATAGCCGTTTTACCCAGGAGAACAATTTTTTATTGCAACACAACATCAGAAGGAGTAAACGAAACCTCCATGTCAGTGTACAACAGCATTTTCTAATTTGCCTTTGTGAAAACATCTTACAATAATTATGTTGATAATGTGTGGATTATTTCTATAGTATAATGAAAGGAACCTTTAAAAAATAATTGCTGTGCCATCCTAAGCAGAATATAACAATGAGCCCATGAATGAGTCCTTCCCTTCCCTTCCCACACTCAGTTCTTGTTAGCTATGTTCCCATTGTAGCTACTATCTTTTATCTTCTATCATTTTTTTCCTAGAAGAAGAAAGGGAACATGTGTAGCTTATAACTTTCATTGTAGTTGTAAGCTGCTGAGTCTTCAGTGTTTTATTTTTTTATGTCATTTTTGCTTGACATCTTTTGCAGTGTAGCTTCTAATAACCATACCTTCATATGTTATACATGCATATCTTATTATTATGAAGAAGAAAATTCCACCTGGATTGGCTGGACGGTGGCTTTTGTCTCTATTTTTTTTTCCTGGTGTGATGGACACATTCCTTTTTCAGCCTTAAATTTGAGGAGCTCCTTTTTAATCAATGGAGTAACAGAAAGCATTCTTTAGTATACAGCAGTTGTATATCAAGTATCATTTCTGAGATTGAAGGATATCTTAGCTTAGAAGTGAAAAAACGAGGATATTACCGTAGGATTTACAAATACAGTATATGATTTGTAATTGAATTCTGACTCCCAATACTTTAATGGAAATAAATAACCGAGAGTGTAGAATAGAGACCTGCTTTCACAGTAGTCTATGGTAGTGACCATATTGAAAAAAATACTGAAAATCCCTCACTGTATATTTCATGCTATAATCCAGAATACTTTTGTGGAAGAACCCATGTATATGGCCGTGATGATCTCCAAATGTCTCCAAGAAGAAAGGAACATCCTGAAAATTGCAGAGTCCACAAATCAGGTGAGTTATCCTTTGTGTGCTTGGAAAACAGCATCCTGTTTGATCATTGTGCAGCCTCATGTACTTCAGTTTCAAATTTTAACATGTCTACTAAACTTAGCATTTTCTCAGAATGGAAAGCAACGAACTAACCCAAGAAATATTCATGAAATATTCCTGCTGTGGAGAATGATTTTCCTTACTAGGGAGGGGGGATTCTACATCATGATACATTTAATTCTTGATTTTTTTTTCCCATTTCAAATTCCAGATGCAAACGGACAGTGTGCAAAATACGGCAACGCTGGGCAAAGTGAAAGAGTTGGATGCAAAAGTCACAAATGTGAAGAATCGTGTCATAGTACGTTAAAAGAGTTGCCACTTCTTTTTTTTTTTTTGCCATATCATAACCCAAAGGGGAACGCATTGTTGTTTCAAATGCACAGATTAGGGAATGTGCAAAGAGAAGCTACATTCGAGAAGGATTGAATGGCTGTCTGGGAACAATGGACAGTGTTTAATCTCCCAACGATATTATCAAAATCTTGCTATTGTCACATGACAAAACTTGTTGAATAGTCATATTTTTAGCACCAGTTGATTGTGAGACACGCATAGAGGTAGGACAGGGACACATGTAACATAGCCTTCTCCAGCCTGATGAACTTAGTTGATGTCTATTACAAGGTAGCATTTCCCAGAGATCTTGAATTTAAATCTATTCAAGTCTCAGTGTGATCAGTGGTTGATATTTAGACAGCAGCAGGTTTCCATTTCTGACTATTCCAGTGAATATTCTGGTTTAACTGGAACAAAGGACCCTTTGGTTCATATTATTACTCTGCTAAGCCTGAAGATTCACTGGTCCCTTGCTTTGGTCATATTTTTTGACTGAACCTATTTTAAGACTTTGTCATAAGATAAAACGGGAGCAAAGGCCTATCTTGATAACTGTAGTGAAATGAATCATTGAAGTCATTACATTTCTTTTCATGAATACCACCATTTTCCATTAAGTGATTCTAAATGTCTGATGAGCTTATTTGTTTTGTAGGAAATCGAGCAAATGATAAAAAATCTCGAGGATGTTCAAGATGAATATGATTTCAAATTTAAAACCTTTCAGGTCAGAGGTGAGGAGTCAGTTTCTAGCCTTTTTAATGAAATCTGTTGTTTCCTATGTTAGACATTGTTCCCTGACAATGAAATCATGTCCAGTTGAAGCTCAGTTGAAGTCTTAATCTGTTAAACATTTGTTACAGACTTGATTTCCATTTTGTGAATGTCCAGATCTGACATCAAGATCTGCTGCTTGTGCTCATATTACTCCAAATCATCCAACCCTCACTTGGTTTTCCTCCACATCCACTTGTGCTGGATTGCAACTCCCATCCTCTCCCAGCTGTATGTTACCTGGGGATAGATTGACCGAAGTAGACTTGAAATGAACTCCCAACATTGAGCTTAGAACAAAACCACTCAAAACAATCCAGTTTGGAGTGTTCTACCTTCAACTGGAATGAAACTTGAATTGTTCTTAATATTCTTTCATAGAGAATTCCAAGCAAGCTTTTCATTTATTTTCCATCCTGCAAAATCTCGGCTCACATCATAATCAGGATGGGAGACATTCTATCTAATCCTTGTTCTAGCTTGTCAGAATCCATTGGACCTTGCCTTTTGCTGCTAATTTTAGGCCTTGGTTCTTTATTGTTTGGAATACCATATTCTAGATCAGTGGTTGCCAACTGGTGGTCCACGGCCCACAAGAAATTTTTGGTGGTCCGCAGAGAAATGTCACCCCCAAGCAATTAATGCAGGCTGTGCGGGAACATAAGGCTTGTGTCGCTTGCATTGCAAACAACGCAAGGTACTGATGGGAGGGTGGAAAGGGCAGCGGGGGGAACTTGCCCCACGCATCTCGCCCGACTACCGGGCTGCTTCTTTCCACTTCTTTCTTCTTCTGCTTTTGGTTGCATGCAAGGAAAGCAGCAAAAGTCTTTCTTTCTCTCCCCCAAACTCCCCCAGAAATGAGTCTTTGGGACCTTGCAAGGCATCCTGCTCCAAGAGACTGTGCCAGCAAAGACTCATTTCTGGGGGAGTTTGGGGGAACTGGAAGCTGCAGGCAGAGACCCTGGGAAAATTCCAAAAAAAAGTCTGTAGGAAAATCTGTCACCCCATTTTCCTACCGATCAATTGTTCTTTATTTGGGATTGCAGGATACCATCTCCCTCCCTCTCCCCCCCCCCCCGAGAATGGAGCTGAAAAGCAGGTTAATGAAGGAATGTGGCTCCCTTGGAGGGTGTGTGTGTGTGTGTGTGACCTCTGTGTCTATGTGTGTGTGTGTGTGAGAGAGAGAGAACATCACCGTCAGCCCTCCGAGGTTAGATCGGATCTCTCTTCCTCTCCCACCAACATCAGCAAGCCACCATCAGTCAAAATTCATATTAGTGGTCCGTGGGATTTAAAATTATGGATTTGGTGGTCCCTGAAGTCCAAAAGGATGGCGACCCTTGTTCTAGATCATGGGTGTCAAACACAAGGATGTGGTCAGATCCGGCCTGCCTGGCCATCCTGGAAACAATAAGAGGCTGGCCTGTGTCGCTTTGGCACATCCCATTCCAGCGAGCAGCAGCGGAGTTGCTACCCAGGAGCTGCCAGGAGTAGACACCCCTGATGTTGCACATCCTTCACTGGGGCTGCTCGGCGGGGAGAGCTGAGACCCCACCCTCTGAGGCATCAGCTCCAGAGCACTTTTGGGCTGCCTGACCAACACAGCTCCTTCAGACAGATCCCCCAAGGCTGCGGTCCCTTCACTGGACTGAAGGCAGCCTTCTGTCTTGCAGTCTCCCACCAGACTTATGTTCCGAGCTGAGGGTTGCAGCCAAATTCCTTGCTCGGCCGGTGTTCCCAGAAGCTTGGGGGTAGTGGGGCTTCCCTCTGCAAGACTGGGTGAGTTGTTGGTGCTGCCCAAACTGGTGCCCAGGGCTCAAAGGCCCTCTTCCTCCAGCCTAGGGATAGGTGCCACTTCCTACCCAGCCACCTGCCACGCTTTGGGGATGCCCAGCCTGGTGCGCGTGTTGGGTCTGGTAGTGGGCGGGGAAGCATTGTGCCCTCTCCTGCTTTTTTCTGGGCCTGCTAGTGAAGCACCCCTCTCATGCACCCAGTGCACCTTGGCACCGCTGTAGGCCCGCTGCAGTTGGGTACAGGAGTGGAACATGGTCCACATGCAGGACAAGGGCATGACCCGCAAGGAGACCGAGGTGATGACCAGTGATGACCTACTCTCCAGCCAGAGACCAAAACATACAGTGGGTTGGAGTAAGCGCCTCCAGCGGTCTTCATCATGTTCCTCCCCCCTGCCTCTGCTTGTTGCTTGGACAGCCAGCCCGGTGGTGGCAGCAGGCTCTGGAACTGAGGGGTTGGCAGGCTGCATCTACAGCCGGAAACCATCACCTTGCACACAAAAGGCAGCAAGGGCATGGTGCCCAGTAGATTTCTGGCTATAGCTTCCCCGCTCCCTGCCTTGCCTTATCTCATCCTGCGGGATGAGCCTTCCACCCCCACCCACCGGAGACCCCTGGATTCCCTCCCCAATCCTGCCCAGGCACCACAGGCACCAGCCACATGAGTGACGTCATGCTCCTTTCCCCAGCCCCCATTGGACAACCACAATATTGATCTGGCCCTCAATGAAATTGAGTTTGACACCCCTGTTCTAGATCCTCTTGTGAAGAAGATCACATGTCTGGGAATTGCAAATCATCAGTATCTGAAGTGCTGCAAATTGCCTATCCTTGGGCTAGATTTAAGTATATTTCTCCCCTTATGCTTTGCTTTTGTACATTCCTAGTGCCTTGTCCTTTGGCTTGGTAGCCTTATAAGTAGTCCTTGACTTTCGACCATTTATTTAGTGACTGTTAAAAGTTATAATGATGCCAAAAAGTGACTTGCAGCCAGTCCTTGCAATTAATTACCCATCACAGCATCCCTGCAGTCATCCCTTGGCAACCAGCTGACATGACAATTGTAGCATCCTGTGATCACATGATCATCATTTGCGATCTTGCCCCGCCAGCTTCCAACAAGCAAAGGCGAACAACAGGTGAAGCTGGCAGGGAAGGTTACAAGTTGTGATTACACCTTGTCTTGCCTAAAGATGGTGGCAAAAAAAAGGTAAAAATGTGTGCGGTCATGTGACACCTCACTCCCTTTATACCAGAGAGGATATTGTTTGATATTGTTTATTGTTTATCCTTTCTTTTTACTTTTCCTTTCTGCAATTTTAAATATGAAAGACATATAAAGTTCTGGCATGATCTCTTTTGCAGAATGTGAACCCAACAACATGACCCAGGATGACTATAAAAAAGAAAAAGTGCAGCTCCACACCATGAATTTGCAGCTTCACAGTAAAAGACAGGTGATGCAGCTGGTTGTTTCTTTGGAGAGCTGTGGTTGTTCATTGGTGTAAATAGCAGGCACTTTTTCTGTTTCCCCTCCCTTTAAAGGCTTTGAAGAACCGATGGTTGGAGTCCAAAGTGTTTGTGAGATGTATCTTAGTTGGAGGATAAGACCAGGGAAATTCTAATTCATCATGAGCTTTGGACATTACTGAGTGCCTTTAAACAGTCACTGCCTCTCAGTTCAACCTAAGCATTATTGGGAAAATACGATCTTAGAGGATGTAGTACTATGATTGTCACCTTCAACTCAAGGGAAAAGAAAACATACACACAACAAAATTCACTTAGAGGTGGATGCCACAGTGTAACAGGGTTCTTTTTGAATGGAAGATTAGCTTTACAAGGCAGGCAATTGGCACTGATAAACAAGCCGGTGGAGTCCTTTCTTATTATTACAGTGAGGGCTTTTATCACAAGTTTTTACAATATAATTTGGTGTTCACCTGATAGCTTTTCTCTTAGGTTTCACTCCTAGAGACTCCCTGTAGTTCTCCTGCTAGCTATTTGGTTTCCGTCCCCTTTCATCCCAACTCTCTCCCCCTCTTCTGTGTTTTAACAAGAGAGCAGGTAAAAAGGATGGGCTGGAATTTTATGGTCATGCATTGGTTTGATCTTCTGCTCAGTAGAAGATCTGATTCTCCATGGAGGAAAAAATCTGAGTCTTCTGCCCAATCCTTCCCCAGGGACAGCCACGTCTCCTCCCCTTCTTGGGTGGAGTTTTTACCCCTCTGGGTCTTCACTTTCCTTTTTGAAGCTACCTGTGAATCTTTTTTTCTCCTTTTCCAACCAGGAACCAAAAACTGCTCCTCACACTTAAATTCTCTCTCCATCTTAATTCTGTAGCCACTTGATTCACTCCATGCAATCCTCTTGTCTCATTCCAGTTTTTAATCAGGCCAACAAACAGCATGCCCCCCAGCAACTGAGGAGGTAGGTGTCCCCCTAGGGATCTGGTCCCCAAGACTTATAGAGCAGGCTTGACTACTGGAACTGCTGTCTTCGCATCTCACCACAGCAGCCCTGGCTAGCTGCAAAGTTGGTTCATCAGGCCTTGTGATAGCACAGCTGCCACTCAAAGCCAGCATTGAGCAGCTTCTCCCCTTGTGCTCACTCACATCAGCAAAACAACACCTACATCAGGCCACTAAAATCCATATGCCACAGTTGTGCAATATGCCATCATTGCTGTTCTCCAGTTTAGTGTAGGGCAGTGGTTGTCAACCTTTTCTTCACCATGGACCCCCTGTAAATACCTTTTGTGGCCACGGACCGCAGCCAAGGACCCCCAAGACTTAACTCAAGGTTTAAATCATAACATTTCTTCAAACCTTCTCAGACATCCCCTGTGATAACAATGCACACACGCACACACAGGGTTAGCAGACCAGAGGTTGAGAACTACTGGTATAGAGGGTAAGTTGTCCTTGACTGAGATAAGCCAAATCAAAGCAACACATGAAAAAACAGGGCTTAAGTCCAAAACAAGCAGAAGGTAATGTGAAAGCAGTTCAAGCTTTTCAGCTCCCTAATTCATTTGCACATAGGGACAGGGGCAATAAAGTTCAATCAGATTTACAATATTCTATTAGCTACAGCTAGTAATTTAAAAAGTAGTTTAGCCTTGTGGCATTGATTTCTTGCTTTGCTCTCCATGGTAGGGTTGACAAATAGAAATTTAACAGTCATTCATTTAGGTTTCCCTCTGACTTTCATTCCTGCCTTGTTTATTGATGTCACTGTACTATCCACTGATGCTTTTGGCTGCCATAGCTTTTTAAAAAATTGAAAGGTTCCTTACTTTGTAGGTTGACCACTAGTTCCTCTTATTTATTTGTTAGCTATGTATTCCACAGTTCAGTCGAGAACTTAGAAGATATATTGTACATGGTGCTTCTTCCTTGTGTTATTTCTACACAACAGTCCTATCAAGTAGGGTGTGGAGTGTTGAATCTGCATCCTGCCCTTTGGATGCAGTTATTGCAACATATGTCCCTTGGCTAAAGACTAGAACATCTTCCTGTATTCCGGAAAATTCCCACTGTGCATCACGTGAATGTTAGAACTCTTTTTTAAAATTGAATTTTCAAATGGATCTTGCCAAGATTGCTCTTAATAGTAGAGTAATAACTTGAATGTGTTTCTTACTGGATTCTCTCTAGGATGTGCTACACTTGATATCCTCTTCGTTGCCTGTGATTGAAAATACCCAAAATGCTCTGATAACAGAAGAGCTGGTTGAATGGAAGCATCGACAACAGATGGCTTGTATTGGCGGCCCACCCAACGCCTGTCTAGATCAGCTTCAAAACTGGTAGGTCTCTGAAGCATGGCAAGTACAATCAGGAATTTTCTGAATTAATTCATCCAGAAAGGAAACGTACCTGAAAATTTTCACAGACAACTATCCGTTCTGAAAGCTAATACCTTCCTGAAGGGTTGGAATTCTGCTATTCCTCTCTTCTTGTCATGTTTGTGAGTTTTCCACATTTTTAAAATATGTGGGTTACATTCTTCTGTTGATGAAATGCACTGTGTTGACTGTGCCATTTGAGAATTATGACACTTGGATTCCAACAGACCTCCAATGCTACCAGGTCTAATAACTTTTCAGCAAATGTTCCAACAGTTGCATTTCTGCAGGTGGACAAATTTCTTAAGTGACTCATGTCCCTAAAAAGTGGACATTAGTAATGGTTGGAAGACTTGGGAAATACTACTGATTTAGAAGTGGAATCCAGGGTCCAAACAGTTGTATATGGATTCAAGCATACCAAGAATGCTCTGAGTCACATGTCTTAAGAGCCTTGTAAAGTTACATGTTGGCCCTAAACAGTTAAAGACTGCTGGTTCCTGCGCTTGTTACCCCAAGGAGAAATGTAGCAATCTTCACATACAATCATTGTAATGATAGGTTTACCTCGGTGGCTGAGAGCCTTCAGCAGATTCTTCAGCAGATTAAAAAATTGGAGGAGCTGGAACAGAAATTCACCTATGAAGGTGATCCCATTACCCAACAGAAGAAAGGGCTGTATGAGCGGACATGGAGTCTCTTCAAGCAGCTCATTCAAAGGTATTTTTTTCTTGTGTTAGGTGGGTCAGAATGGGCATTTCCTTGTTTAGAAAGGCATATTTCACCTTCCCATCCAAGCTGAAGAATATGTCCCTTTCTCTTATCTAGCTGATTAAATTATTTGGTTGAAATGTGAGCAGTCACATTATTCCCAAAAGATCTGAACTCTCCAGTGAAATAATTTTTGTTTGAAATTGTACAGTTTTTAAATTAGATTTGTTTGTGTTTGGATCAAATTTAAAAGAAATTGAAAGGTGTCTCCTGCTGACTGATTTCCTTGAAAACTGCAGAGAGTCTTCAAAATCTCAGAAGGCTAGAAGAAAAATGCCAAAGAGTTGTGATGGGATGGATCAGGCTTCTCCAACCTAGACAAAAATTTGTGGATTGGGAAGATTTGTTTATAGGAGGGATACTCAATAGGCCGTGGCCTATTCGCAAATGGGCCTCAGGCCTGCACACATGCCCAGCCCAACTCATGCGAGTGGTGGGCTGGCACACATGCGCACGCAGTTCAACTTGGCAGTTGAGCTGCTTGTGCAAGTGTGCCAATATCATTCATGAGAGTCAAGCTGCGTGCACCTGCAGGCTAGCCCCTGCTTATGTGGGCCCAGTTCCCCTCTCCCCCCTCCCAAAGCTAGGTCACCAGGCTGCAAAGGTTGAGGTCAGCTGGTTTAGAGAACCATGGAAATGTATTAAAAGAACAATTTTAAATTATATTTTTATTTTTAACTATTTAGAGATTGTTCTTTATAAATTTTGTTCCTAGCATGCTAGATGTTTGTTCCATATAAATAACTTGAAAAGAAAACCTAAAGCCTCTTTTTTAATGTTCACAATTACATTATAAAAGATTGAGGATCTGTTCATTTTTGGCATAATATTCTATTCCCCTTTTGAAACAATTCAATGGTACTTTTTTTTCTCTATCCAGCTCCTTTGTTGTAGAAAGACAGCCTTGCATGCCTACGCATCCTCAGAGACCATTGGTTCTGAAGACTGGAGTACAATTTACAGTAAAGTTGAGGTAATTCATTTTATACCTGATGTGATTCATGTATGGTGTTTTTTTAAAATAACTTTAAAGGAAGTGATTAATTCCAAACTAAAGTAAAAGGGAAGACTCCCTCAAGTCAAGTTTGATCCGTGCAAGTTTACCAAAATGGTTTGTTACTGCTTTCTTTCAGAATATTTTATGATTTCCTAATTTAGCCAATTAGGAAGAAAAAATATGCTGCATCTTAACATTCTGAAGAAAAAATGTTTCTCAGTAGAATATCATTTTAAATAAAATTGCCAATATTTTAGGGCATGTTAACATTTACTTAGATGTAGATTTTGCTGCAGACCTGATTCTGCATTCTGCTGTTTCTTCTATTGAAGATAGAGAAGTACTCAAGTTCTGGTTCTTAGACTCATTTCATGATTGGTTCCACACCTCAAGCAGAGATGGGTAATAGATCTTAACTTGGAATCACAAAGGCTGGATTTTACAAAACACATGAGCAAAATGAAACATACTGTGACTTAGTATGATATGTGAACCTTATCCATGTCACAGGACACAATTCTTTAACTATATAGCAATTGTCTTCCATATGTTTTTAGTTAGATGCATGTAGGATTGCGTTGAGTGAATTTGCATGCAGAGCTCTTACCCAGGCTGGCTCAAACTAGGATTGGCTCCTGCAATGATCTCATAAGTAAAATATTAGGCTGGTGTGCACATTATGGTTTTTCAACTCAGTGGTGCCTCCTCTGATGACAGGTGTTTCTTTTAATCTTGAGGGGTTCTGGGTGCTCTCTGAGCTTTCTTGTTATCTTGCAGATGTATCAGTGCTAGTTGATGTTACCTAGTTTGGGTAATGAAATATCTGCAAGAAAACAAGCAAGCTCAGGGAGCATCAAGGATCCCTCATGTCAACCCTGAGCTACTAATATTCTCCTTTATTAAGTTTTTAGTCTTGTAAAAATTTGAGCAGCAGAGGAGGGGCAGCCCTCCTTGTAATCTTCACCACCTGTTAACAAACAAACAATCAAACAAAAAAGAATAATTTCTGTTTACTGTGATCTTCCAAGAATCAAAGAATCTTCTGTTACAAAGATACAAATTAGACCTTGGGCATAAGGAAAATGCTTTTCTTGAAGGGCTTAAGGAAGATCATCAAGACGCCCCCCCCCCAAAAAAAAATCATTTTTTTCTTTATTCTTACTTTTGTGTTGCTTGAACTTCCAGATTGCTGGTGAAGCTCCAAGAGCTGAATTACAAATTGAAAGTGCAAGTTCAGTTTGATAAGTAAGTGACCCGTTGCCACCATTCAGATGAATGATCCCTGATCTTGATTTCCACACTTTCCACACTTTTACTTTTGCCCTACTTTCTACACTCATCTTGCAACCTTTGTCTGGCATGATTTCCATTTCTTCCAGTTGTACAGTTTTTATGTATTTTGCTCTAGTATCTAAAATTTCTGATTAACTGCTTTCGTTGGTTACTCATCAAAGTTAATTACTATTAATTTATTTTTAAACAAGAGAATCAGAAAAAAATCTTGAATATAAGGATTTGTAATGCGCTTTGAGTTCATCCAATAGAGTTCTCCAAGCTTTCTGGGTTGGTGACCTGGAGGGGGGAAAGAGGGGAGAGGCGCATGTGTGGGCAGGGGCATGTGCAGACGTGCAAGTGTCTACAGCATTCGTAATGAGGCTCGTGCAAGTGGGGCCACAGGTGCCCGTGACAAGGTTTGTGCGAATGGGGCTGTGAACACCAGCAATGAGGTTCATGTGAGTGGGGCCGCAAATACCTGCAACGCTCATAGTGACGCTTAAGTGTGCATTGGCTGGCTGCTTACATGGCCCCAGTGGCCATTAGGCCACTGCCCGCAGGTTGGTGACCCTTGATCTAGTACTTTCCCTGCTCAGTTAAAAAATTCAGTACTATAGCATTCTTAACAGATGGCCCTCCAGCCTGTTTAAACACATCCATTTAGGAAGGATCTATTTATCTATTAACAGCTCTTAACCTTTTTCCTGATGTCCCATAAAAATGTTATTTCCTATTGTTTAAATGAAAATAAAATACTTTGCTGCTGACAGCTACGGTGCCATGATGACTCCATTACTTTGAAGAAAAATGCCTTTATATATGCTATGTGACTTGGAAACTACAACAGGAATAGCATTTCATCCATCAATGTTACAATTATAGCTACAGACCCTGCGACTCTCATTCTGATTGTAGTGAGCTAAGGAACAAAAAATGCAACCCAGAATAAGTAGAAGGTTCAGTCAAATGTCAGTCAAATAGCCTTTACCTTTACTTCATCTGTCAAAATATATCTGTTCACAGACTACAAATAATTCTTGTTAACAACTACTTGTTCAGCAATTGTTCAAAGTTATATGAAGGAGGGGTACTTAATGACCAGTTCTCATAGTTGCATCCGTTGTAGCATCTTGCAATCACACAATGACCATTTGCAACCTCCTAGGTCAACTTTTTATAAGCAAAGTCAATGCAGAAGGAGGCAGGAGGTCACAAATGGCAGGAGGCCATCTCATGATGAGATGCTGCTACTGGGCAGGATTTGCCTCATTGCACAACTGCACAGCAACTGGGACTGCTATTACAAATTGGTCAGGTTATGTAACGCTGCAGCTTACAAATGCTTTACTTAACAACCCTGGCCATAATTAGCATTGGTAAGTGGGACTACTTGTGCTCCATGTGTAAGTTTTATTTTGAAAATAAATAATTAGATAATTCATTTTGGGTGCTTTAACAGAGATGCAGTCTCTAAATGGAAACTCCACCCGCTCAAACCAGCATATCATAAAAATGGCTACCCTGTCATTCATCTCAAATTTTAAACCGTCTTGAAAAAGAGAGTCTGCAGATTTTCTGGGTCATTAAGAACTATACTTGGGGCAACAAGTTCCGTAATGTTGGGGAACTCACAGAAAACCCCATTCTCTGTCCCATTTCCATTCCACCTTGCAATGCTAGGGTCTTAAGGAAGCTCTTGAGCTTCTTTAGAATGGGCAAAATCCTTTGGCGTAACTCCATTCTAGGTTGGAGAATATATAAATACTTGGGCCATAAATACCAGGCCCGTTTATTATTTGCATTAATAGCAATTCATGAGTTTATTTAAAAGTAACCACACTCAGTACTGGATGCCAAATGTTTCAAAAATGACCTTTGTAGAAGTGAAAGAGGCTCCAGCTTCACAATAGGCTTTTAAGTGAAAATGATGTGAGAATAGGCTTACAGAAAACACTTACCAATTGCAGATTTCTCAGTGTCCTTAATCTGAGCAGTTGATTGTGACAGGAAAAGGGGGGAGATTTTTCCAAGTTACATAGAGATAACTTGATAAAAAGTTTAATGGAACGATTTTTGGAGAATGCTGAATTGTAATTGTGAAATCCTATAGAACAATGGCTGCCTTGTCACTTCATAAGCTGACCTTTTAAAATTTTATTTTGCAGAGACGTCAGTGAGAAAGTCACAGTGAAAGGGTACGTTCAATCAAGTTTGTGCCTGTTCTTGCATTTTTTGTAAAATAACAAATAAGGTTATATCATTTGTTTTCACTTGTCTCATTTGTAGGTTTAGAAAATTCAACATCTTGGGGACAAATACCAAAGTATTGAACCTGGAAGAGTCAAACGGGAGCCTATCAGCAGAATTTAGACACTTGGTGAGGTGTTTGTGGTATCTCTGTGATTTGATATACTGAAGTTGCTTTGGCTCCTTGTTAGTTATCTTTTTGCACTTGATGTTGATTTTTTATAGAGCTTTTTATACCTTTTGAAGCTTATCCCAATCTTGTAGACTCCAGATAGCACTGAGCAGAGTAATAATACAAATATAGTGAAAAACCGCAACAAGAAATAAAAACCGTAATAAAAAAAGCATACCCTACCATGAACTCAATTAAATAGTCAACTCCAGTTGAAAGCACTTTATCCTAGTGATCTCTGACTGAGACAAGGATGTCAGTTTATGCTACAAATGGTTCTCTGACTATGTTTCCCATTCATGAGGACATGGGGGAGAAGTTCATGATTTAAGATTTTGGTTCTCCAGTAAGAACTATTTCATGCAGTCTCATATAACTTTGAATAGGGTTGACAGTTCTTCTTTCTTTGAATAGACTCCAAGATTCTTTCAAGTTCTTTCTGCACTTTTGTCATTCTTCCTTTTGTCTTGCTTTAGTTTTAGTACTTTTTACCACTTTGTAGAATTGGACCCAGAGTGTGATGACCCAGAGTGTAACACAAACGTAACAAAATCTGAAACGTCAATAAATGTCCTTTAATGCCTCCAACTTGGCCCCATTGTTCAATAATACTCAGTTGGAGATAAAACATACTCAAAAATAGTCTTCAAAAGAAAGCAATATAGTCTGAATTTAATGAGCAGATAGAGGTGAAAATAAAACCAAACAAACTACAATGATGAAATTTCCACAGCGGAACAGGAGAGGTATTTACCAAATTCAAGCAGATAACAAAGCACAGTCTGTTGGAAGGATGCCAACCAAGATAACTTCAGACCAAAATAATGGCAACCTGTGTTTTAACAGTCTCTTTTATATACTCGTCTCCCCAGCTGTAACTGATGAGGATCATTGCAAACCTCTCTCGCAAACCAAGTTGTTGCCTTCTCCATTCCTCCCTGCGTGTCCTAGGATGCAGAGGGGATGGGCCTGGTCCTTCCTCTGACTGCCCAGCCAGCCTCAGCCCTTCCCCAGCCTCCTCCACAACCTCCCGGAGCCACACCTCCACTCCCTGTGAGCTGTTCCTCCTCTACCTCAGAGTCCTACTCTACCAAGGGAATGACACAAAGTGACTATTTTACAATGGAGCCCAGCTTCCTTGAACAGAAATCTAATAATGGGAATTAATTTGGTTCATTAGTCATTGTTGTGGAATCATATCAACTCCTGTATTATAATGGGGAGGAGGAGTAATATTGGAAATGTTTTACTTTTTAAAGTAATCATGTATATTATATTCAAAAATTTTACAATATGATTCTCTTAGCAATTTATCAGTTATTGAAGATTTGCAGTTTTTTTTTAAGTACTCTGTCAAACCTTTAGGAAACAGGTATTGCCTGGTGTCTGAAATGCATAGTATTTATCTTTAAATCATTCTCTAAATGAAAGTTTCTTTCATTTTTTTTGATAACTTAAAATTTGTTATAGTTTAGAGATAGGCTAAAATAAAACCAAAAGTCTATAAGGGTAGATTATTGTGGCATAGGCACAGCTAATCAAATTGCTCACATTTTCTATATTGTGACTTTAAAAATATTTATATATATATATCTCCATCTCACTTTTATGTGGCTTGAGGCAGTTTACAATAGAACACAATATACATAATAGAAAACAAAGATAAAAACACATAGCCAAGCATGATCTAATCTTTCAGGTTTAATCCATACCCAGGGCTGAACACATTGATTCCTTAAGATGAAGTGCAATCTTTTTGAAAATAATCTGATTTATTAATATTATCTGCCAGTTCAAATAGTGAGAGTGTGAGTTGCTGTCAAGATATACTTCACACTTTTCTTTCTGCAGTTTAAAAGGTTTGAAAATCAAAATCTCCACAATACACTTCTATAATACTAATAATCAATAGGATCATCTCCAGTTCAATTTTCTGCTAGAAGCTTCTTGGTGAATCTCAGTCTGGCAGGTTTATAGGGGAATTGTTAAAAGTTGCCTATATAGTTGGGGAATGGTTTTGTGTGAGATATTCCTATAAGAAGAAATGGAGCCATAACATATGAAAAATAGTGAAAGGGGCTACATTGAGCAAGAAACTTTTAAACCATACATCAAAAAATGTTGACAGGTATATGGTTTAACCCAATTTTCTTCTTTTGTAGCAATTAAAAGAGCAAAAGAATGTTTCAAGATCTAATGAGGTAAGGAAAATATGCCTTAGCACTTTAGTTTTGTTTATTTTATTTTGTCAAGCAATTATTAGACAACAGGTAGAAGTACAATAAGGTACAAGTATAATACATAAGTATAATAAGTGAATCTGTATAGCTTATTTGAAAACTCCTAAATCAGAACGCTGTAAAGTTGCCAAGTTTAGGCTTCCACGCTGCAGAAACAAACACCAATAACTTCATCACTAATTGTGTAATAGCAACAGATACACCAGTTCTTGCCTTTCAACTTTTCACATAGAACAGGGTTCTCCAAGACTTGTGGACATCAACTCCCAATTTCTCAGCCAGTCATACTGACTGGAGAATTCTGAAAGATTGGGAGTGCAGAATAAGGATTTATTCTTACCCGTTTTGAACCTGCAACTAGGTTAGAACAGGAGCAATCAGCGATGAGGTTTGCAGGAATTCTGAGGTCCATCTCAGGAAGGAAACACAAAATTGTAGTACTCCAGATGGCAGAGGGTGAAATTGATAGGTGGAATTCTCGTCTGAATTAGGGCAACCCAAAATTTAATGTAGATAAAAATTCTTAGCCAATTTGGAATTGGGATTCCTTTTTATCCCATTTTAAAAGTCATTCAAATTTCTTTAAAGGGAACCTTGCATTAGTATCAAACTCACTCGTTTAGGATCAATTTGGTTCTTCCTCACTTTCTTTGGTACCAAATACATCAAATGAAAGGGATTTCCCTGTAATGACCCCACATGCAATAAATTTTAACAAAGTAACAAATTAATGACTCCCCATAGGTGATAGAATGTCTTGTTACTTGAAATTGATTTGGTGCTATCATAGCTAGCTCTTAAAGAAAGCCCTAAAAGTCTACTTATTGGCCCATGTTCCCTCTTAATAAGTCTCATCCTTCTTTCTAAGTTCCATATTATAACTGCTGCTTTAATAGTTTAGAAGGGGTTGTTTAATTTCTGTAATTAATTTCAATTGGGATTGCATTTTTTCTCTTTTTATAGATATTTATAGAAGATGTGCTGCAATATTTGAAAGAATAAAATATGAGGCTGTCAGATAGCTAGTTAGTTAAGTACGTTAAACTAAAGTTCCTCTCTTATTTTTTAAGGGTCCTCTCATTGTAACTGAAGAACTCCATTCCCTCTGTTTTGAGACAAAATTGGAACAGAATGGCCATATAATTGAACTGGAAGTAAGTAGATTAAAAAAATAAAGGCATAGGGTAGCATATCATTAACTTCATTTCAGAAGAAGTCGATAATCTTTTGGTGGCTAAGGGCCACACTTAACATTTGAAGGAAGATCGAAGATCACAAAGTAAGGATGGTCATTTCACTTGTAGGTGACACATCTTTAATAGAATTGTTTTAGGATTATTACAACTTTTATTAGTTTCTAAGCTCAAAATACCCGGAAAAATGTGCTACCAATTTTCAACAGTCTTAGTCAAAGAGTTTCCAAGGGCTGACAAATGCAATGTGCAGGCTTTAGGGCCACAGGTTTGTTCATTTGTTCAATTTGTATAAGTTGCCCATCTCACATTTGTGTCTGTGGGTGGCTCATACAGTAAAAATGAAAATGAACACAATTAAAACAATTTTTAATTTAAAAATGTAATTAAAACTGTCATCTTTCTCACCTCTCATCTTTCCTACTACCTTCTCCTATTGGTATATTATGATTTATCAATTGTTG
This sequence comes from Pseudonaja textilis, assembly GCF_049901715.1. Taxonomy (NCBI): domain Eukaryota; kingdom Metazoa; phylum Chordata; class Lepidosauria; order Squamata; family Elapidae; genus Pseudonaja; species Pseudonaja textilis. The sequence continues at coordinate 177,155,402 of NC_141990.1, forward strand.
TTTTGTATCTTATGATTGGATCTTACGATTTATGATCCATGACTTATCACTTGGTTGTTTGTATGCACCGGAAACAAAGTCCTTGTGTGTCCAATCACACTAGGCCAATAATTCTATTCTAAAAATCACTAAAGCATAATATAATCTCCAGGAGAGGGCAATCAATCTTTAAAAACAGTGTTGTAACCATTTCATGGGCTGCATTCCACTATCAGACCCCCAGGCACCATAGCAAACCCATCATAAGACCCTTCCAAAAACCAATAGGATGTAGCCAGTCTGACCTCAGAGGCTGAGTGCCACAGCAGGAAAAGTTGCCCTCCTGGATCTGCAGTGTCTCAATAACATTCCTTGTCAGACAGCACCCCAATAACATGTCTCTTGTGTTGGACTCAGTGGGAGAGGTAAATGTAACTGAGGAGATGTGATCCTCATCTGACCCAGCCCCATGCTGGGTAGGGCTTTATACGTCATTTCCAAACAATCCTTTCCACAAAGGTAGTCTAAAAAAATTTATTCCTTTAATGTTGCTCGCAAACATTGGGAATTACCCAGTGAATATTCATGGGTAAAAAGCACCAAAATGTTTGCTGCAGTGTACCATTGGATGCAATATATTGGAGGCTGTTTTATTACTGGAAGTGATGGTGTGCATGTCAGTGTCACCATACAAATGACAGGAGAAGTTATTTTGTCAAATGTCCTAATGTAAATGGTGCCAATTAATGATCATGTTTGTGAGATGGTGTCGTGATACCTCAAAAGCAATTAGATGGTTACTCTTTGTTCACTTGGCTGCTTGCATTCATTGTCTGTTTCTCTGAATTGATAAATGGAAACTGAAGTGATAGTGGCTATAATCACTGCTTCTCCACTGCAGTTGGTGTAGTCGGTGATGCTGATACAAGTCTTAAGTAAAATTAAGAAAAGTTTGACGTGGTGATTTAGGAAAAACGATCCTCAGTCATTAAAGCAGCCTTACACCTAAAATCAGACTGTCCTTGCTTGGCTTACTGCATCGATTGGTGTAGGATGTTTTGGAGCTAAAGCCCAAAGCTCTGTTTCTTCTTTGGGGCTAGACCACAGGTGTTTAATGTGACCTTCTAATTAGTTTTCATTATTTCATTACCCTATTCTTCGTAGCTGTTGCTCAGATCTTTGGATGATCCAAAGATCTGTGTTTTGCTTAAATCCTGAATCACTCTAATGATTAAATGATACCGCTGTATATTGTGAAGTTAATAATCTGATGTCAAACTTATGCCATTCAGTTCTGTTGGTTTAGGGCAGGGGTGTCAAACTTAAGGCTCGTGGGCTGGATCCGGGCCACGGGGTGCTTAGATCTGGCCCACAGGGCCACCCTGGAAACAGGGAAAGATTGGCTCGTGGTGCCTCTGCCAGGGAAAACAGAATTTGGGTGAGCCACCTGTGGTTCCCCCAGGCTCTGCTTTTAGCTGCAATGGCCTCCTGCAGCCTTCTGCCAGCAAAAACGGAGCTCAGGGCCACCCCTGAGCTCCATTTTCACTGGCAGAGGATTTCAGGAGGCCATTGCACCAAAAAACGAGGCTGGATGCCCATCCTAGCCATGGCCACCCCATCCCGCCCCCCAGGTCAAACACAACCCTGATGTAGCCAGCCCTCAATGAAATTGAGTTTCACACCACTGATTTAGACCCGTAACTCTCATCTTCCCTGCATGGCAGAGGAGGATGGAATTAAAAGCCTAATACTTGGAGAAGGCTGGATTGAAGCTTTGGCTGGATTCACAATTTACATACACGGATTATAAAATGGTCTTGCATTCCTAACTTATTTAAAACTACTTAAAAAGCCATGACCATGTGATATGTGAACCTAGCTTCATTTTTTTCTGCCTTTAGGTAAAATTCACCATCGATGAATATTTGCTTAACTTGTCTCTGTCCTTTTCCCTTTCTAGACCACTTCCCTTCCAATTGTTGTGATCTCAAACGTCAGCCAATTACCAAGTGGATGGGCTTCCATTTTATGGTACAATATGCTGACGGACGAACCCAAGGTAACTTAAGAAGCACCTTTTCTAAGATTGAAATTGCTAAGAATCACTGCATTCAGACTGGCTGCTTTTAAAGTCTCCATCATAAACGCTTTTACAAAGAATTTAGTCTTGTTGAACATAACAGAATTTATGACATTGTACTAGAAGCATTTTATATCGTAAAACTGCTTTAATCTTTGGTAGAAAAAGATGCATTCTCTAATCAGATCAAATAAGTGCACTATTGCTGTGATTGCTTTTTTCTGTTCACTCAAAAAAATCCAGCTTATTACATTCATCTGTTTATTACAAAATTGATGTTTATATGGCTTTTGGAGGAGATATTGAAAAATGTCTTGATTTATAATGATATAGGTAAAAATGGTTGTTTTCTGGAAGAGGGGAGATAGCATACCTATTCCTATCAAATCATTTATAATTCCAAAATTTGGAATATTCCAAAATATTCCAGTTTTTTTTTTAAAAGCCAACAAAAATATTCTGGTTTTCTGTTTGAGGAAAAAAGAAAGAAAATTAATACAATAACCTTCAAATCTTTGATACTGTTTAATAAGAGTGGACTTTTCTGATTTTGTGATTGAGTACAAGGAATTACAGACATTTCTACTGATTTCTCCCCCCCCCCCCCAAGTAAAATACAACTGCCTGATTACTGAGTGTTAGTATCTGATTTTAGGCTTGTTAATACTGCTTGCTTTGGCATCATGGATTGGTTTAGACCAGCGGTCCACACCCAACCGTTCCAACTCTGTGGACCCGTGGGGGGGAAGGGGATGGTTCTGCACAAGTGGTATGCATGCTCACGGCTTTCACAAATTGAGTTTTGTGCACTTGCCACCTTGCCCGTCGATTACATGGCCCAGTTCCCTTGGTTTAAACTTGAATGGCCAACATACTCCTTAGTTTTTTTTATGCAATCTTAGATTGGTTTTTTGCCAAGTTAACAGTGCTTCTTGTAGCATCTGAGTGCCAGCATTTTGGGTGGCAAAACTTCCTACTTAAACATCAAATCTCAGGCAGTTGCAAGCACCCCTGTGTGGTAGTTAGAGTGCCCTTTGTCTATCTGTTGTTGTTTTTTCAAATGATGGAAGTTAAAAACCAGAGATATTGGAGATTGTCAGTTCGGAGTGCCTCACAGAATTTCAGAGCAGGATGGTGCTGATGTAGATTCAGATCCCATCTCATTCCTGAAGCTCATTGAGTGACTTTCAAGTGTCCCCATTTATTTGTTATTCCTTTAAAGTCTTATATATCTAGCTTACTCTTCATTCGTATCTGGTCAGTTCAAAGCATTTTGCTTCAAAACATTACAAACATAAAACTTATCAGCATCTGTTAAAGGCGCCTCATTTAAGCGAGTAACTGTCTTTCCAAAAGACATTCCTAAAAAGTAGCTTCTGGAGGGTTATGGGTAAACAGGTGGGATAGGTCTTTCTTGGGCCCAGACACAGCTACCTTCTCCTTGCCCTGCTATGAAGCATAAGCTCAGTAGACAATCTGTCAACTGTGCCTCACAGAAATGCAGGAGATGTCATCTGAGCTACTTGAAAGAAAGGTGGGGGATATTTGCTTTATATATCCAAATCTGCTTCCATTTTAGAATTTGTCCTTCTTCCTTAATCCACCATGTGCAAGATGGTCACAACTTTCTGAAGTGCTGAGCTGGCAGTTTTCTTCTGTCACAAAAAGGGGACTCAGTTCAGATCAGCTGGACATGATCGGGGAGAAGTTGCTTCGTAAGTGGCATAATAAATCCTCTGTAGGGTGAAAACTGGAAGGTCTCAAATCATCATTTCCAGAAGCCCTCTGAATCTTCACACTGCCTCTGGTTTTAGCGTTAGTGCTTGATTGTTCCTGCTGCCACCACCTATCTTTCAGTTAGCCTCTCATCTTTTGTCTATTTTTGAGTGATTAAAAGAGCAAAATGCAAAAGACAAAAATAATTTCAGTAGTGGAACCTCTTGGCTATATAGCATAGAGCAGGGGTGTCAAACTCAAGACCCATGGGCCGAATCCAGCCCATGGGGTGTTTAGGCCCACGGGGCTGCCCTGGAAACAGCGAAGGGCCAGCCCATGGTGTATCTGCCAGCAAAAACTGAGCTTGGGAGGGTGACGTGCGGCCCATGAGTGACATTGAGCTGGCTACGCCTACCCTGACACTCCACCCCCTGAAATCAAACAACCCTGATGTAACCCTCAATGAAATTGAGTTTGACACCCCTGAATAGAGGCGTGATAATGAGAGATTTTAGCTCTGCCTGATTTCTAAAAATGTGGTTTTAATTTTATTTAATTTTTTTGGATGGAGAATGTGTAGATCTCCTTTTAGGATAATAACAAAACAAAACACATAAACCAGGGGAATGCTGAAGTGAAGATTCCAAATTTATGAAACATATATTTTAAAATCCAATTCCGTACCTCCTTCAAAATCAGTCATGAACTAATAATTGTGCACTAATAATTGAACAGATGTGTTATGGCTTTTGGGTATTGGATAGTCCAACACATTTGGATGGGAACAAGTTAAGGAAAGCAGTCTTTAAGCTGCATGTTCCTCAGACTTTTTCTGGATGGTGATACTTAAAATTCAAAATACAATTTTTGCATGTGATTTAATCATAGCATTGTGTTCTACGTTAGTACAATATAAATGCATAAATGTTAGTAACCTGATAGAAATGCCTTGGTTTTTTTCTTTTTCTTTTAGCAAATGGATGTACTCCAGATGGCCTTATTTCATGGGCAAGATTCTGCAAGGTACGAGTCACTGTTCCTCAGCTAATGCTATGGAGATCAATGTAACTTAATATACAGCATTGCTCGTTGGATTTTCTTCCTACTATAAAAGAGTTCATCTGAATTATTCTTGGTTCTGGCTGAATCATGACTGGGATAAGACCAAAAAATGTTCTGAAATAGTTTGGAGCGGTTACGTTCATCAATGTAGACATGATCATAGGCTGCTCCAGTTCATGTACAGTGCAGTAGCCTCTCTGATGAACTTTCCTTTAGGCGTCATGTGATGTATAGATCCACCCATTATGGTTTAGTTCAACAGTAGGAAATGGGACCCTGACTCTGGAACAACTTAATGAACAAAGCTGAAATTGGGAGGAACACCCACCATAATTCACAGTCCTTACAAGCATCCATACCACCTTGAGCTGATCGGAGATGGGAATCTAATACTATCTGGAGGAGCCCTGGTTTTCCAGCTCTTCCATTGGGACTACTAAACTGTCTTCCATACTGGTGGTTTCTTGCCATGGAAGACGATACCTAGAACAGAAGTTGATCTCCAATGTGGCAAATAGATGTTTCCCATGCTATGTTAATAAAGTCTTTACTGTTTGAGGATTTATCAGGAGAAAGAAACCTTGCACAGGAGGTATCTCTTGCAAACAGTAAACAAAGAATAGGAAAGCTTTTTAGCTCCTAGATGCACTGTTTTTTTGTGGGGCGAATGGCAGTTTAATTCAATGAAGATGTTATCTGAGTAACAAAAAGTCTACAGAAAAACAACCAAATTCAGAGAGCACCAAGGACTCCACAGCCTAATTCTAGGAAGCAGAGTTTGAAAAAGGGAAGGTCAGGAACTACGGAATAATGGAGGCCTTGAAGCTGCAACTTATCCACTCTAATCATTTAGACACTCCTATTTTAAATATTCAGAAAAATGAGTGCAGCAAACACCAAGCAAGTGACAAGAAGTGAAACTTAAATTAAAACCTAACGCCCTTGAGACGATGCAAGATCAGTTTGCAGTTTTTACCACCTCAGCTTTTTGTCTGTTCTTGATTTCAGGAAAACCTGAATGATAAAAATTTCACCTTTTGGCTGTGGATTGAAGGGATCCTTGAATTGATTAGGAAACACTTGCTCTTCCTCTGGAACGATGGGTAAGCATCTTTTGCTCAGGGCCCAAATAGAAAAATCAGACAAGTCTGGAATGATTTCAGTTGGACCTCACAACATATTGAAGTCTAATAATATTGACAGTCAGTAATAAAAAAGAAAATGACTCCTTTGGACTCCATTAACTTTAGAACCCTAAAAGGAAGAATCCTGTAGTGTGTGAACGGAACCTGTTTTTCTTTTCTTCTGCACAATGAGATTTCTTTCTCTTTCCTAGCATCTCTCTCTCCCCCCGGCTTAGCTTTGAAAATCTGTTTTTCAGACTTGAGGCTCCACAGCAGATTTAGAGAGCATTTGCAGTACTGTGGCAGGAAAGGGAAAATTTCTTCTGCTTTCTTTCCCTTAATAGAAACTGCATCGCTAATGGCAACTTACCAGGTTGTTCCATACTTTGAACCTGTACAGTTTCAATGTGTGATGCTATGATAGTGCTAAAGAAAGAGCATTGTTCCCATGCCTGCTGCGTGTAAAAAGGCTTAAGAAGAAACGGAGAAGCGATATGGGAGTTTCACACTAATCTGGGAAGGATTATAAAGTTAACATCACCATGAAAGAACCATTATAGTCTTTTTCCACTGTTCTTTTAAAGTGCTTCTAGATTTCTGCAGTGACTAAAAAGTCCATTTTGTAATGAGGTTAACAGCACTTTTTCTCTATTATGAAACCCACAAGTGCAGCCAAATGCTTTTTTTAATGGCGCAGCATAAAATCGATTGACAGAATGTAGGCAGCTGCCTGAAGGAAAAGTAAATTATTTTACTCAGCATTAATTTTGTAGTTTCCAGTATCAAGGTTAGTTAGAATGAAATAGCATTGTTACAGGTAAGTCCTCAAGTTACAATCACAATTCAAACAGTCACTAAATGAACTGTTGTAAGTTGAGGACTACCTGAACATGAACCCAGGACATTGCAGCTGTCATAAATGTGAGTCAGTTGTCAAGCGTATGAATGCCATTCATGGGGGTGGCAACGATCACGTGTGGAAAATGGTCATAAGTCACTTTTCTGTGCCGTTGCGACTTTGAACAGTCACCAAGCAAATTATTGTAAGTCGAGGACTATCTGGAGTCCCTTTGCTGGAATTCTTCTGATTTCCCTTTAAGAACCAAAATTCTTTTGTGTACGTGGGGAGAGGGACTTTCTCACAGCCTTCTAGTGAGGGGGCTGTTTTTTCCCCTCAGGGACAAGGGCTGGGGGGGGCCTGCTACTGGGGATCATGCAGATAACAGTCCTTGAATATTTAAGCTCCCGCTTCCTCGTTTTGGTGGAAAGACTCTGGAAGATCCTAGTTCTGTGCTTAAAAAGCAGTGCCCCTCCTTTGATACAAATGTTCTTTCCCCGTGTTGCAGGCACATCATGGGCTTTGTCAGCAAGGAGCAAGAGCGCATCCTGCTTAAGGAAATGGAGACAGGAACGTTTCTTTTGAGGTTCAGTGAAAGTAGTCGAGAAGGAGCGATCACTTTCACCTGGGTGGAAGGGCCAGCAAACGGTAAGCAAAACTTGGAAGAAAGGCTTTGTGTTGTGACGAGCCTACTGATCCTCTTTATGCTGGGAGCTCTGGTGCTTTTAGGAAAGGAGATTCTGTACCTTTGATTTGGAAAAAAATCATAGTTTTAACAAGCCCAGGCCTGGTTTCTCCCAGTAAGTTAAATCCTTATTAATTTCCACAATTCCATGAAATAAGAACCCAGTTGCCTTCGTTTAATAAAATCTCATATTATACAGTATATAGGGGAATAATGCAATAGCATTCTCTTTATCTACTCAAGGTTGATGAGTGGATTTTCTTTCTATAAAATTAAGAGATAATTAAATTTGGTGTCTTTCTTCTTTCCCTCTCCCCTGATCTCCCTCTTATATATAATTTATTATACTCATACATACAAATCAATCAAATAAGTATTGAGTCAGGCCAGGGCCCGTGAGCTCTCTAGAGTGACTGGCAGAGGCCATGACAGGAGCTCAACTTTCGTCCAACAGTACAGGCAGGGATGCTGTCCTGGCCTACTTTGTGTCAACAAGAAGAGCAGGAGCACTAAGGAGAGCCCAGCCTTGCTTTTTTAGCAAGAGTTAGATGGACATTCAAACACATTCAGACTAACAAACTGTTTTACGTGTCACTATGACAATTTGAGTTCCAGAAGCCCCTCAACAGAAGATAGTGGATTAGGTTTAAAAAAAAAAAAAAAGTAGCAAGGACCACCTCACAATTTTTACTGAAGGAAAAATAGAAGTAAAGCGACCAAAGGAAAAGCAGCAGATTAAAATCCACAGAGCTACCTAATTAATCTTGTCATTTGAATGAAAATACTACTAGGTCCAGAGACTTCCCTAATAGAATATTGTATAGGAGGGAAATCTGTAACAATCCCAAATGCAGTCCTCAACGTATGCTTGCGCATGTAAGCAGCATACATTCAAAATTATTTTCAATTCATGGTTGCCTGAATTGCATAAATATATGTTTAAGCAATGTTTGAGATTGCAATGAAATGCTTAGGTCCACAGGGTGAAGTGTTGGGGATCTCAGAGCTTCTTTGTCAGAAGTCCTCTTGGTCTTCACACTGGCCTCACCTCCTGCATTGAAGTACCAACTTTGTTGTTCCTCCTACTGCCACTTCTGGATGCACTTACTAGGAGATTGAGAACCCTGGTTATAGGAAAAGAGTTTAGACCGATACCCGTGGTATCTTTCTGGCCATTAAAAAGTGAAAGTGCAGAAGTTTAAGTTATTCCCTGGTTCTATAGCAGTGAGGTTTGGTGAGTAAGTTTCAGCATTTCTTCTACCTTTTTGACCACATCTCTCAGAACATAAAATAAATACAATTTTCTCTTAAAAAAATAAATGCTTAAATATTAACATGCAAACAATTCAGTGCATAAGGATATAAGTATACTGGTATTCTGCTCAGATCTCATTAACAAACAAATGGCAAATTAAAAAGAAAATACAATTTATGTGGACAGGCCACAAGATGGCAGTGGTCTGCTACAGATGAATTCTCTCTGAAAGAATTTCAAAAAAGTTGCTGGAGAGGATTCATATTATTACTAAAGAGATTATAAAGTGTAAATCAGGAACTAGAGGGAACCATGGTAATTCTATAATTTTCCCTGCTTCCATCCATAGACCTTTTAGCAACTTCTATACAATAAGGGGGAAATATAGCATGGAGAGGAAAAAAAAACTTCCATTGCTCCAATTCTGGCAAAGTTTTTGATAAATTTCTACACTATTAAGCTTCTGTTAAAGGTAGCCTCAAATAAATCAATGAAAAATATTGAACTGAAGAAGCTTCTTGGATGAGAAGTGAAACATCTAAAAAGAAAAAACAAGGAAGTCCAGTTGCCTCTTCAAAGAAGCACCTTTGGGACAATTGAAAAATATGTTTGCTGTATATTGAAAAACTTGTAACATTTATCTTCTCCTGTTTCCTTCCCCCCCCCACCATCCCACTTTGCCCCAGATCCATCCTTCCACTCTGTGGAGCCCTATACAAAAAAGGAACTCTCTGCCGTCAGCCTGCCGGATATCATTCGCAATTACAAAGTGATGGCGGCTGAAAATTTCCCCGAGAACCCACTGAAGTACCTGTATCCATGCACTCTCAAAGACAACGCATTCGGAAAATACTACTCCAGACCCAAAGATTGTGAGTAGTTTTCTCTCTACAACTTGCCTTTTTCACAAGGATAACATTCTCATGTTCAGATGTGCAGGCTTGTGTGCCTCAATTTTTGCATGCCCTCGGAAACGACGTTAGGAATCTCAGCTTTCCCTGCTTCTATCCCTGAATCCGACAATAGTTCTTTGGAATTTAGACATGGGGGTGGGCAAAGGAGTAAGATGGGTGCCGTATGAAACATGCCACTGACTTTCATTTGTAAGCATTGCTTGCACACAAGCTGCTTCCGGTTTTGTTTTTCAAAAGTTGGCTTGGCTCATGTCTACATTGATAACAATTTGAAAGATGTTTACCTCATGACCAGAATTCTTTCTATTAAGCCTTTCCCCCCCTTTTTGCACTCATCTAAATTGACACAAATGTAAGTTGGGAGAGATGTCTAGACCAGTGTTTCTCAATCATTTTGCATTGGTGCCACCTCCACAGATATGGGACAGTAAGAGGTCCATTTTCTGGTGTCAACAAGACACTATTTTCAGTATAATACACATTGCCTATCTGCTGGTCCCTTGGCACTTGATGTACACACACACACACACTCACACACACACACACAGACGTTACATGTTTTTCACAATGGCCCCTTGCAATATCGAATGGTCATATGGCCCCCAGTTGAGAACTTCTGGTCTAGACATTAGCTTGGTCTGGATATTTTCTGTTTTCCAGATGCAAAAATAAACTTTTTATGTGCTTCTTTCTAGCTTCGGAACCCATGGATGTGGTTTCTGGAGGCAAAGGATATATCAGAACTGAACTAATCTCTGTATCTGAAGTGTGAGTTGCCAAGAAGAGAACAGAGTACACTTTGAAAATACTGGGGTGTCACCTTTAGCACTGGCCAATATCACACTGTGACAAAATAGAAACGTTCTTCCCAAGATTGCTCAGGTGCTATGGTCGTGCACCTTCAGCGTGGCCTCTGGAAACCAGCATAGCTGAACGGTGGTCTTGGTTTTATGCTTGTACTGAATCTGGAAGCTAAGATTGGATCCCTTTCCCTTCCCCCCTACCACCAGCATCAATAAACAAGTTTGCAGGGCAGGACACGACTTCTGCTTGCCCACACTTTGTTCTTGCATCACATGTCGAAATAAAGTTGTGGATTTTGGTTAATGATATAATGTGCCTCTTTGGTTTTTAATAGAGTGTTTATTGGGGGTGGCGGGGGGGGGGGGTAACAGACTTCCTCAGTTTATTGGGGATGTCTGAGTGTGTGATAAAGTTGGCAGCAGTATTATAAACTTTTGGCTGGATTGAGGGGAGGATGAAGAGAAGGAATTGAAATGGCAAAGTGTTGTCCCAGGTCAGGGTTTTTTAAGAGGGGAGGAGGATGGTAAGCAGAGCATTCACCATGAAAAGGCTGGCTGGTTGCTTTCAGTCGTCCTTTCTTCTTTCCACTCCTGCTTGACTGCTGCATGCTGTTCTCCCATGTCAGGTCTCTATTCTGCTTTCCCCCACCCCCCAATTCAGTTGTTGGCTTTATGTTTCTTTTGTGCTGCATCATCCCTGGCTCTTTGCAACGTCCTCTTTACAGCAACCAAACAAAACCCTTCCCTTCCTGAAAGTATTTTTAAATCCTTCCTTAGATTTTAAATGTATTGACAGGGCTGATGTGCAACGCTTACGTATTTGTACCTTGTCCAGTTTGTATGTAATGGTCATAACATTGTTGTAAGTTGGTTTTCTATTCATAAAGATCCTTAAAACCATTGGCCCGCAAATAAACCTGACTAGTATATAAGTAGTCCTCAACTTAAGACCACAATTGAGATGAAAATTTACATTACTGAGAAATATGTTAAGTGAGTTTTGCCCCATTTTATGCCTTTTCTTGCCACATTTGTTAAGTGAATCGCTGCAAGTTATTAAAGTTAGCAACACACTTGTTAAGTGAACCTGGCTTCCCCATTGACTTTGCAAAAGGGGATCCCCAGGACGGAAACAGTCGGAAATATGAACCAGTTGCCAAGCATCCAAATGTAAATCTCACGATCACGTGGATGCTGAGACATGTTCATAAGTGTGGGAAATGGTCTGAAGTCATCACGCTTTTCCTGTGCCGTTGTAACTTTGAACAGCCACTAAATGAACTGTTAAGTCGAGGACTACCTATACAGGAAATAGTTCCTCTTTGTGTCGTGTGCATCATCTGTGGATTTTGGGGAGTGGAAGAAAAGATACAGCTCTTTACAGGTCATGGATGATCTTGTGGCTGTAGGTGGGCAGAGAGATTTCAATTAAGAATGTTCCTTAAATTCCACCTCCTCTAAATCTGCCAGGAAACCAAAAGGAAATGTAATCTATCAAATTTGCATAGGATTTTAACTGGTTTAGAGAGAAAAGGTTAGTTTTCCAATTTGGGAAGGGGTTGTATGAATAATCTATAGTAGGCAATGTTTTAGAAAAAAGGAATCTTTTGCTATGTGACAGTGAAGAAAAACTCTAAACAGGTGCATTGAATCACGTTTAATATGTTTACTTTTCCGCTCTAATGCAATCCCATGTCATGTGCAGGTTTAGTAGTGCGGGGTCTTTAAGCTAGCAGGGAGAAGTTCTATCCCAAATGTAGCAACCTAAATCCAGCTGTCTTCACCTGCATGTTTTGTCCATGATGGGCTTTGGGGATAAAATATTCACAAACATAACATTTCTCTCTTTTTTTAAAATTAAATTGGTCAAAATAGCAGTGATACCCCTGAAATAAAGGTACTTGTCCTTGCTGCCTCTTTGCTGAATTTATTTGAGAATCCTAAAGCACAAGTTCTGTGTTGCCTCAAGCAGGAAATGCATGTGTGCCTGCCCTGCTCCCTTAATTGAAGTTTAATAGATTTCAATATAAACTTGGGCTGATGTCAACTAACAGGCTGTACAGGCTGCTGGCTCAAAGCAAGCCATTTGTGTTTCAGTGTGGCAAGAGGGCTCTGTGATTGAATTAAGAATGGTTTGTAGGCGATAGTGACGGCTATCTGCAGGCTAAGCCTAGAAATAGTGATGTGGAGACAATTGTTGTGCCAGGACTAATGGATCAGGTCCCAATTCATTAGAAACTGATTGTTTTTGTCCTTTGCTATCCTTCAGCCACCCTTCCAGACTGCCTGGCCCCGAGGCCCTTCTGCCTATGTCCCCGGAAGAATTTGATCAGGTAGTGCAAGAGGTAACTTCTGCAGAAATTATGGTGAGTAAATGACAATTGCTTTGTGGTCTAATAATGCATTAAGCTGCTTTTGTAACAAGTCTGTCATCTCCAGCCAAGAGATATATAGGCACTTATAGCTATCCTTGATAAGTAGTACAGTCTATGATAAAGGTATGTCCTCCTTGCTACCAGGCAATTGATGAATTCTGCAGGCAGTTTCAGCCATCTCTTCCTTCCATTTTGGGCCTTTCACCTGACGTCAAAATTACAACAGCCCTGCTTGCATGTTAAATGCACTTGTGACCTAAATTATCCTGAAAGGGTTTTTTAAATCTTGCTTGCAACGCTTATTGCATGGAGTGGTGAGATTTTAACCTGGTAGCTCATCTTATGTTTTCTCTCTTACAGATGTGTACGGACTGTACACCATGAACCCTGGCTAGGCCTGCTGGCATAAAGTCTTGAGTGTGTCCTCTTTACGTGCAGTTCCCAGAACCCACAGGAGTCTCATCATTTTTAGTCTCTTAGGCTCTATACCTTGTAGTGTTGAGTACTTTGGTTTTTACTGCAAGAGCGGCTTGAACCTTCCGAAATGCTTACTTGCTACTAAAAATATTTATCTAGTAATCCTGTACGTAGCTGTTTTCATGGTGTTGTGTTCAATAATATTTCCAGGTTTTATATATAAGGTTGCTTAGGTTCAGTTTGACCCATGTGTGAAAAGCTACAGGTCTCAGACTCTTAGGATTATCTTTTTATCTTGGGGTAGATGCTTCGAAATTAGTGCTGCCACACCACTAGTCGGTCAGTACGTTCCAACAACTTCTGCTGCCCTTCTGATGAATAAAAGGTAAATATGAATTAATTTCTATAACATAGTTTCCTTGTGAGACTGCAATAATTTCAACCTTCTGCCCCCGTTCCTCTCCAGCGTTAAAGTCTAAGGTAACATTCCTTTTTACAGTAACTCAGATACTGCAAATAATTACAGTTTACAAAAATGCATGTGCTTCTTTTGGCAGATCATAAGACAGTGATCAGTGATCTCAGGAGAAAGACTGGTCAAGTTACTAGCTCCCTAGAAATATTAAAAGAGAACAGCAAAACTTGAAATCTCTGAAATTGCACAGAAAGTCCGACGTGTGCAAAGAATAGAGTTCAGAGAATAAGGGTTCTCACATACACAAAAAATAATTATGATTTTAAAGACAAAGTCTAATCAGAGCAATTACCTGTTCCTTGGAGTACCCTGAATTCTGAAGCAAAGTGCATGAAGCAAAGTGTCCCTGAATCTTTTTGGCCTCGTCAGATACTTTTAACCACATATTGAATTTGTCAGGTGGTAAGCTTAACTTACTTTTCCGAGTCTAGGCACCCCAACAACTGCTTCCCATCTTCCTGTTCTTCCAGAAATTGGCAAAAGCAATCCAAGTAAACACCACTGGTGTTTGTTATCGTATTAAATTGCATGCAATGTGATCTTTGTTATTGAGGGAAAGAAGGTTCTTCACACAAATGTCATCAGAGTGCTAGGAAATTCAAGACAGGGTACATTTTGTGTCATATTGCCTGTAATGATCATAGCTATTGTTAAGTAATTAATAAAGTGAATTTATTGCAGTCTTCTATGGACTTTTTTCATCCTGGTCCCACTTAACAGCAACTAGGTGTGTATTACTCCCTTCAATATTTACCAAATGCTTCTTTAGACAAACAAACATTGCCCCCTTATATATTGAGAACAAAAGGGTAGACTTAACTAGGTTTTAGGGCAATGGCACCACAATGGACAACCTTACAACATAGTACGCTTCCACAGAATGCAGACTGGATGTGAGAGAGAAAAAATATCCAAGCTTACTACCTTTATTTATTTAACTTTATTTTATTTGGCCTGTTTATTATTCTTAAAATGCAATGCATTTGGATTTGTAATCCTGAAAATAAATCTTACCTTCAGAATGGTTACACTGAAATTTAAGTCATAGGAAAATGGCGACAAGCAAAGAATACATTCATCATGGTTTATTCCCTATAATAAAGCCAAATGTCAAGCCAAATCAGTCAGTTGCTCATCAGGTCAGTAAAGTCACTGATAATCCTGCCCTGAAGCTAAAAATGGTGCCAGTGCACTGCAACACAAACATAAACACACTCGCACACACAAATGAGATAGTAGAATAAGGTGGCTGTAGTACTAATAAAGCTCACTTTTAGATGGAATAAATAAAAATGTTTAAAATTCACTGTTGCATTATTTTTGAATGAAACCATGGGAGGCAAAAGCAAAACTGAACTGAAGATAATGTAAATCCACATATAAATAAACTAACTCAGGAGCTACAAAGACTTATGAAATACAACACATAAGAAAGAAAAGCTATACTATAGTTGCAAGAGATTGGTAGGTACTAAATAAGGTTTGGGGGTTTTTTGTAATGGCTAAGGGAAAAAATATAAACTGTTGGGTAATATGGCCATTTTTTTATGTGTTGGTTATTTTCTTCAGCATTTTTATTTGGTTTTAAAGCAAAAATAAAACAAAGTAAAACACAACGTTGACTGGTGAACATATATTCTAGCACTTTTAAGATGGGGCTGTGTGTCTGGAGCAACATTCCCTACTTTGCACAATATATACAACGTTTTTTAAAAATAACTAGTATGTGCTATAGGAGATATGAATTAATGAGTTTTCCATAATGGCATCTGGGATATGAGGGCTGGCTAATGTTCTGCTCTAGAGAAAAACTGGTCAGCTGCAAGTGAACTTTCTAGAGGTTAATCCAACAGGGTCAATACGGCCAAACTTTTAACTGAAAGGACAAATGTGAGGGAATAGTGACGCTGTGAATGAAATGGTAGGGCAAAGGGGGCAAAAACAATGACCTTGTGATGCCTTCTTTAAAAATCATCTTAGCATAAATGAGTTTTAGCATATTCACAATATCCAGTTTAGCATGTATACATACAGCTTATGACCAAATCAAATGCGTTAGGATCGCATTGTTTTGCCTTAGGTCACAGTTCACAATGGGGAAAACTTTCAACCAGTTGAAACAGGGACGGGGGGAAGCAGGACAAAGAATCTACAGGTGCAGTATTCTCTACTTACATTCTCCTACGTTGTTTGGTCAAATAAACCTTGGAAGAGATTCCCTGATAAAAACACTTGGAACAAGAGTTAAGCCTAGGCAGCATCCATCAGTCCATATGTAAGAAATTACATGATATAAGCGAGTATGGTGGGAAAGCATTTTGAGTGCTTTATGTTCCAAGATGCCAGGTTGGATCCACAAGAGCCACAAATCTCAAAATCTAGCAAGACAACAACTATCTTGGCTCAGGTATACTCGCAGACAGCTTTCTTAAAAGTATCCATGTTTTCACAGCAAGCAGGACAAAAAAGCTTCATGAGTATGACCATGGAGTAAAGCTTCGTGGAGATCTCCCTCCCGCCCCACAAAAAAACCCTATGCGTATAGTCAACAATAATTTCTATCACTTGCACATAGCACAAGATAATATTGCTCACATGAATAGTTGGGGTTTTTTCTGAAAAAAAAAACTTGTCTTTTGTGTGCAACAAAGAAAGCTGCTGTAACATTGGAACAAAGCAGTACTCTGAAAAATATACATCACTATCCAGCAAAAACATTCACTCTTCATAATCATTTTCCACAATTAAATAGATCATTAACTTTGAATCTCAGTCAGAAGAATGTTATAGTAAGCCATCCAGGTTTTTCTGTACAGTTTGGTTTTCTTTTCCATTATTAGAGTTGTCTGGAGGGGTGTACTGAACTTGATATTCTTGAAGAATTTTGAATACATCATGATGTCCAAAGTGCAAAGCTTCATCCATAGGTGTATTGTTCCATCTGGAAGAAAATTTAATAAGAAGTGGTAGGAGTGTTAAAGGCATCTCAATCTCTAACAGGCTCTAAATTAACATGATGATGTATTTATACAAAGATTTCCATCCTCCGCTTGTAATGAACACACACCTCTCTGTTTAGCTGCTAAAATGAATGCTGCCTATATAGAAAACCCCTTCCTGAAAAGTGGGCTCCCAAAACAGCATTTCAGCTGAGCCTGTCCCCTTGCATATTAGAAACTGACTGAAGTTAACGCTGTTTGATAGGTTTCTTTACAATAGACCTCTTAAAATCTGATGATTCAGCTCCTTCCTTCAATGAAGCACTATGTACTCACTTGGCCAAGCCAGTCTTGGATAGCTTAATCAGGATAAATCATACTTGTTTTGTGTTACTACCAAGAATCCTGTCTTCATCTTCAGTCTGAATGCATGTCAAGTCCTATTTTAATGTGATGGAAGGAGAAGCAAACATCCTAGGTGTACTATAAGACTGTGATAAAGCAGTGGTTAGAATGCAGTACTGCAGGCTACTTCTGCTGACTGCTGGCTGCCTGTAATTTAGCAGTTCAAATCTCACCAGGCTCAAGGTTGACTCAGCCTTTCATCTTTCCAAGGTGGGTAAAATGAGGACCCAGATTGTTGGAGGCAATAATATGATTCTGTAAATCGCTTAGAGAGGACTAAAGCACTGTGAAGTTGTATATAAGTCTAAATGCTATTGCTATTATCAAACAGTCTAGGTTGAAGCAAACCGGAGCAATTTTATGTGAGGCTGTAGCAAATACAACTTTGCAGGCAACTGCAATGTCTTCCTAAGCTTTCCTAAGCAAGCAACTTCTTACAATGGGATGATTATATAGACACAATGGTAACAGCAAAGAACAACTTTTTTTCTGCCCTACAGACAAAGCGCAGGCTTTAACATGAGCTTTGTTTGTTGTTTGTTTGGATTCCTCTGAATCTTATTCTACTGTCTATTGGTCTTCCTGCTTTATGGTCCTGGAAAATCAAAGAACCCATTTGACTTAGCAAGCAATGAAAGCACTCAGAGGTACTCCAAAATTAAAGTGTATGATTGGCAGCCAGCCTCGAGTTTATCTTTCGCCATTCGTGGTGAATGGTGCATTTTGCCATAATACCAACAATATCCTCCCTATCTTCACAACTTTGCTTTCAGTGGAGTCCCCCTTATCACCGCACCTCTCATAGTGGAATATTTGGAAAATACAAACATGGATAGATAGCTGAAGTCTTATCTTTGTATTAATCCAAATATAGCTAAAAACAGTTTAATCCAATACCTTCATCATCACTTCTTGACCAAATGCAATCTAGACCAAACTCTTGAACTCAGAGAGATGTATCTTCCTTCCTTACCATCTTCTTAATGTTCTGGCTTTATTAAGCATTCTAGCCTTGTTATCAAAAGTAGCCTGCCTGTCTCATGACCACTAGGGAAACTTCCATATTTTGAATTTTTTGTTTAGAATAGAGACAGGAAGAATATTCTTAAATAGTAAATGGCAATTGAGTTTAAAATGGAAGCTTCTTAAAATACCTTGCCTTTCTAGGAAAATTATGGTATATAATTTGGAAGCAGGCATTTAAGAAATAGCTTGTGTTCATGGCTAAATAGAGAGAGACAGACAGAGAAAAAAAAGTGAACTGCACCAGGCCTGAACATCCCACTTTACAATTCCCACCACAGAATATTTTTTGTTCCATTCAAAGTGGTGTTCTATCACCAACAGAAGTCTTAATATAACTTAATATTCTAAGATCTCCAAGTTTGTTCATTTTAACTCTATTTGCCAAATGAATTGATGCTAGACGAGACTATTCCGTCTGCAGCAATCCTGAAAAGCCATAAAACTAAAGGAGAAATTCAAATTAAAGTTAATGATTACTTTTTGTAAACCAAGAATGGTGTAAGTACACATACACATCTCAGGAATGTTAACTGTGGGGCATTCCAACTCAACATTTCATTTAGGTGAACTTAAATCCAGTGAACCCAGGCGGTTAAGACTTGCCTCCTGTACTCAATAAAAATGGGGTAACTGCGTTAATTTGCAAGGAGAAGTAAGTATGCTAACAAACTATTAATATTCTGGGGCATGTTTATTTAAGATCTACTATATTATCTGAGGGAACCAGTCACTCTCACTCAGACCTAGGAAGAGGGCAGTGGTAAACCACTTTTGAGATCTTGCCAGGAAAACTGCAGGGACTTATCTGGGAAGCCAACACAGGTCCACATATGCACATGCTGTATGTTATTTTACTATTGCCTTGATCCCTTGATCTCTCCCACCCAAAGGACTTTATGTTTAGCTCTACAAAGAAGCCTAAGGCTTATTCCATTTCCACATCTTGACACAGAAGATTTAATTGATGGCTAGGCTAACTTAAAGGAGCAGATGGTGCATTACACTTTGTGGAAAATATCAGATTTTTAGGGTATGAATTTCTTGCAGCATATTGTTTACGAATCCAGTAATATGCATCACTTTTAACAAAGTTAATTAATTCTCTACTATATTTTTCATGCAGATGCTCACCTGTCTTTGGGAAAAGGATTCACTTTGCAAGCTTCCAGCAAAAATTTAACTACCTCTACATGACCTAAAATACAAAAAGAGATAAGTGTATAAACTCCTTATATTCCCCATACCAAATGCAACAGCTAGTTTAGATATTATTCATGGTCCAACCTTCTGCAGCTGCTACGTGCAATGCTGTTCGAGAATCATAGTCTCTTTGTTCCATATCCATACCCGACAAGGCAAATCTGAAAAAATGGAAGGAGGAAAACCTGATCACAAATAACATAGAGTTAAACGAACAGCCGCCCCTAAACATTTGGCCCAGTGAACACATCAGGATTGTTTAAAGCTGGTTGCCATGGGATGGAGCACTTGCCAATTAGGAAAAGTATTGCGATGTTGGCAGGGACAGCAGCTAAACCAAAAATGTCAGGTGGGCACAAGATACCAAGAAAACCGGTTTCCACTTGCCCCATGGTGGGGACTGCATTGTAGTATGATCCTCAGACACAATATTTGGACCATTGTTCAATCCTGATTAAAACTGGAAGTCTTCTTCACTCTTACGTTATGCTAGGACTCCAGAATTAGAATGATGCTTAACTGTGTTTGAGCTGGAGTAGAGGAAAATTGAAGAACTGCATCAAGCACTGAATTAAGTTTAGCTCTTCAGTGTAGTTCTCTCTTATGCTTTCTTTTCCCATCCCATTGCGTCTATCATCTATCTACAAATTATCCTTTTTTCAAGGTCTCCTTTTGCTATCAAATCCTCTTTTTCTTTAACTAATAATGGCTTATCCAGCCATCAGACAGCCATATATAGTAAGACAGCTTAAAGGCATTTATTCTATTTGGAACTCAGCAAAATCTGAGGACCTTGGGCAGACTGAGTTCACCATAAGTTTCCAAGTATTCCAGAGCAACCAACCAATCACTTTTTATTTATTTCAATCACTGGATTAAATCAACCAATCATTTTTTTATTTATTTCCATCATAAGACAGAGGAAGCCCAATCAATTAAGGTTCTAAAATAAAGGCAGAACAACCAGATTATTTTTACCATGGCCCATTTCCGTAGTTTTTCTTCTGATCTGACTGTTCTGCTCCTCAAATGTCCCACTTCACATTTCCAACTTCCAGCACCCTTGACATATATTTTGAGTGGATTTTCCCCACTAGACAAACAGGCTATGGACAGCAGGTAGCAATATTTAAATTACCTTAGCAGGTTTGAGATAATATGGTATGTGGAAATGACCTTAGGAGAAAGGGGGAAGAGTCATAGCCAGAGTATGGCCAGACAAGAGGCAGCTTAGCATGTAAAAGGAATGTGGGCATGGCAAACATCTCAGAAGAGACCCTCCCTAGTTTCTTGGGCTGTAAAAATGGGGGTAGAAGAGAGAGATGTATTTTGAGACTTGCAGGATTCTGTTAATGTAACCTTGCAATGAAGTAAAATTAGTCCATCTGGTTGTGTTTTCTGTCTAGACTAAAGCTGACAGGATTCCTCCAAAGCAAGGCAGATCAATTCCAGACAGTGCTTGAATGGAAATTGCTCCGGGCAATTTGAACAATTTGATTGGGAAGGAAATTAAAATGCCCCCAAAATGCAAACAACTTTTGTACCGCTGCCAAGAAAAATCATGTATGTGTGTGTATGTGCATGTGTGTGTACGTGCGCTGTTAGCAATAGTCAAGCTTGACTTGGGGAATCTTTCTGTCTTCACAGTGGAGGAAAGGTTTTGGGGGAACAGATTGCGTGGATTCTCCATGGGAAGAAAGGGGGTGGGGAGGAAAAGGGGTTCCTTTAATTCTGGGTCAAAAGATCCCTTTGATCCCATGTTTATTTTGTCAAGTGCACATGCATGTATGAATTGAGAAAGCCTGATACATACACACAGAATCACAGCAGACACACTTTTCATTCAAGTGTAACCATCTCAAGCAAACATTTCCTTCTAAGATTGACTTTACCTTCTAAGGGCAGATACGTCTCCTGTATATGCAGCAAACAAAAGATTTATTACAGACTTCACCTGAAAGAAAGGAAAGAAAAAAATATTTACAAGTTATTGGCAGAGGGCGAAAATGTGTGGGTGATAATGTCATCCTTAAAAGTTTGTGACTTACATACTTAACATTAAAAGGTGTGTCATTTTGCTGTCATTTTATTTGTTACAGAGACTTCCAGTGTTGGGGTAGGGGTTTGGGGTAGGCTTTTTTTTAGCAGGGAGGATTTGAAAGGAGGTACTGTATAATTATTGTGATAAATGCCTAAAACCGTTCTGTCTACCTGATTAGGCCTTAAGGCCTTAAGGCCAATTTAAGGTTATAGATATTCTACTATTGTTTCCAGACAGGATATAAACTTTAGATCTAGAGTTGTTGTTGTTTTTTGATGAAAAATGATCTACTTAACTTTGGCCATTTTGTGCTTCAGAACAATTTTAGGGTCTCTATTAAGACAATATTTTTCCTTTCACAAAATAAAGTATTTTATGCAAGTAAAGCTCCCCACCCTCAGCAGCTACTCCTGTTCCTAGATAACATCCAGCAATGGCCTGGGCATTAAAAAAAGAACATAACATGCTGAATCACCACATATCTTTAAATGATCTTGTGAGAGTTCATTAACTAGTCTGAGAGCTTACATAAGCTTGTGAAAATCAGTAGAGACCTTTGCTCCTGGTGAGAGATTTAAAAGCCCCATGCAGTATCAAGGTTGGACAAATGGTCTTGTACAACTTCTTTGCTAGGTCAGAAACATCTGGTTTATTTGTGTTTTTTTTTAATCTCACCTTTTATTCTTTTAAAAAATAACTCAAGGAAAATGAACATACCTAATCGTCCTCCCTCGATGTTTCTCACAACAACCCTGTGAGGTAGATTGGGTTGACAGAGAGTGAGTGGTCCAAAGTCACCAGTCGGCTCTCATGTCTAAGTTGGGACTAAAACTCGTGGTCTCCTGCTTTTTCTCCTTCCCTTTTGTGAAGCCTTGTCCTTAATGCCAGATCACTCTCTGCTTCTCTTTGCACAGACAAAGGGACAGTCCCCTTCTCCGTGTACAAGGAGACATGAAGCCACTTAGACTGAGGAGTTTCAGAATGAAAAAGACCAATTGTTCTGTGATTGATCTCACCTCCATTATTATATATTTAATAGTCTACTGTGGTTGTCAAAGAAACTCCAGTAGTTTCCAAGAAAATCATGATCATGCAAATAAACACTATCTATTTGCTTAAATGTCTATGGAGATTCTCAGTCATACAGGTTATGGTTCTCCCAAAGGTGCTTTGTCAAGGGGCAACTGGACTTTCTGTTTTCTCTTTGGAGGCATTTCACTTCTCATCCAAGAAGCTTCTTCAGCTGAATAAGCTTCTTGGATGAGAAGTGAAAAAGCACCTTTGGGACATCTATTTACTTACAACTATTGTATCTGCCCCAATGTGAAGACAAGAAAGGCTGAAAGGAATTCTGTCCCAGATTTCCTTTTGATGAGTTGGTTTTGGAGCCGGGTTTTTTTCTGGCATTTCAACAAAATGCTACACATATTGCTGTCAAATTGCCAGTTGTTATGGCCTGCATTCTGTTCCTATCATAAACCATTTGTAGCTCCTAAACAGCTCAGTTCTTTGTCTTATACCTCATATACTGAAGAATTTGCAACCACGAATGAGATCCAAGGATGTGGGAAATTACAGTCCCTACCGAAGTCAGATGTATTTGTAAATATGATTCAAAATGTGGTTTATTTATTTGCATGGATGATAAAACAGTCCTTGACCATTTTCTTTAGATACCCAAAGTCAATGAGAAATTAGTAGAGGCATATGAGATAACAATACATTCACAAAGGTTTAGTGTTTCCCAGAAAGCGAGTTAATTAAAATAATCTTGGTCCAGTATTTCAACCTTTTCTAAACTTCTGGAATAGCAACACAATAGCTTCTTCACTTGCATTGCTCAGAGAACAGAAGCTATAAAAATTGGAGTTTCTATTTAACATGAATCTTACAGGAATCATCTCATCTAGGACATTTATAAAATAATGAACAAATCCATAAGGAAGAAATTCAAACCAACCCACAATACTAAAAGTGCTATAAAAGGAGGCAGGTTTTGAATATTATTATTTGAAAAATCTGGATTAGACCAAGAATTAATATTAATAAGTTCAGCTGAAATGGTACTCAGAAATGCATTTATCTCTCAAAATTAAAATAGGTACACACGCAGAATTGATTGGCTATTTAAAACAAAACAGGCTACTTAAATTTGAATAGAATAGAATAGAATAGAATAGAATAGAATAGAATAGAATAGAATAGAATAGAATAGAATAGAATACTTTATTGGCCAAGTGTGATTGGACACACAAGGAATTTGTCTTGGTGCAAATGGTCTCAGTGTACATAAAAGAAAAGATACATTCGTCAAGAATCATAAGGTACAACACTTAATGAATCACAGGGTGCAATAAGCAATCAAATCATACTAGGAAACAGTCAATATAAATCATAAGGATACAAGCGACAAAGTTACAGTCATACAGTCACAAGTGGGAGGGGATGGGTGATAAGGAGTGATGAGAAGATTAATAGTAATAGTAGTGCAGACTTTGCAAATAGTTGGATAGTGTTGAAGGAATTATTTGTTTAGCAGAGTGATGGCGTTTGGGAAAAAACTATCCTTGCATCTAGTTGTTCTGGTGTGCAGTGCTCTATAGTGTTGTTTTGAGGGTAGGACTTGAAACAGTTTATATCCAGGATATGAGGGGTCTGTAAATATTTTCACAGCCCTCTTTGGACTCATGCAGTATACAGGTCCTCGATTGAAGGCAGGTGGGTAGTAATTGTTTTTTCTGCAGTCCTAATTATCCTCTGAAGTCTGTGTCTGTCCTGTTGGGTTGCAGAACCAAAACAGACAGTTAAACAGGTACAGATGACTAATTCAATAGTTCCTCTGTAGAATTGTATCAGCAGCTCCTTGGACAGTTTGAGCTTTCTGAGTTGGCGCAGAAGGAACATTCTTTGTTGTGCTTTCTTGATGACTTTTTGATGTTAGGTGTCCATTTTAGGTCTTGTGATATGATAGAACCTAGAAATGTGAAAGTCTCTACTGTTGATACTGTGTTATCTAGTATTGTAAGAGGTAGTAGTATGGGAGGGTTTCTCCTAAAGTCTACCATCTTTTCTACGGTTTTGAGTGTGTTCAGTTCCAGATTGTTCCGGTTACACTACAAGGAAAGTTGTATAATCTCTTGTCTGTATGCAGATTCGTCATTGTCTCGAATGAGACCAATAACTGTTGTATCATCTACAAACTTCATTATTTTAACATATTAATCCTTTGAGATGCAGTCATTGGTATATAGTCGTGATGGTGAACCTATGGCATGCATGCTGGAAGTGGCACACAGAGCCATTACTGCTGGCACACGAGCAGTCGCCCAGAAAAGGTTTACTGCGCATGCACATGTGATTGTCGGATATCTGCCACACAGGAGCAGGGGCACAGGGCACGCAGAAGATACTCACGCATGCACAGAAGCATGTGGCGTGCGTGGGGGGTCACGCATGCATGCGCAGAATGCCCAGCGTGGGTTGCGTGGGTTGCATGTGCATGTGCAGAAGCGTAGAAGTGCAGGTTGCGTGCATGCGCAGGAGGCATGGGGGGGCTGCACGCATTGCCTTCTGGGTGATGGCATGAGAGCACAAGCAGGCAAGCGCGCCCGCTATTATCAGCACGGGAGCTCAAAAAGATTAGCCACCACTGGTAAAAAGAGATGAGAAGTTAAGAAAGCATACAGCCTTGGGGGGGGGGGAGGGCTGTGCTAATTGTACAGGTATCAAATGTGATTTTGTCTAACTTCACCTGCTGCTTCCTGTTTATGATCCACTTACAAGGTTCAGGCACAGCTAGCTGGTTTAGTTTAGTTAGAAGAATGTCTGGAATGATGGTATTGAATTCTGAACTGAAGTCTACAAAGAGGACCCTTGCGTAGGTATTTGGAGATTCAAGGTGTTGTAGGATGTAGTGCAGAGCCATATTAAGAGCATCATGTCGATCTATTTGCTCGATATGCAAACTGCATGGGATCTAACAGCGGATCTGTGATGGTTTTCAGGTGGGACAGCACTAGCCTTTCAAAGGTTTTCATAAGTACAGATGTTGCAGCAACTGGTCTATATAAACTTTTTGCAAGGGAATAAGAAAAAAAGGAGTTCAAAAAGTTATGGAAAGTAACATATTAAATAAGAAATTGAGACAGTTATTGAAGCATGATATACAAAGCCAATTATCAATCAGCAAGTTTATTTTCTTGCTTTTTCAATGTATCTCTTCTTAATATCGTTATGATATAGTTACTGCACAATTTTTTTAAAAAAAATTAATGGATGTTATAAAGTGATAGAGTTTATACTATAGGCGGTTACAAAAATATTTTAAATAAAACTGAATTAAATAAATAAGGCAGACTACATTGATCCAAGAAAACACTAGTTCTTCCTGTTACTTTCTTCCAAGAAGCTGCTCAAAAATTCTCAAATGAATACAGTGGTACCTTGGTAGTCATTGTTAATTGGTTCCTGGAGGCATGGCAAGTACTAAACAAACCACACAACTTAATACATGACCTTTTGTTTCAGCCGAAAAGGGTAGCAAGTCATGAGGCAGCCCACACTGACAAGTTTTTTTTTACTTGTCAATTGCTTACAAGATAATAGGTATAAGTAAAAACATAGTTATGAATACATGGATACATATAAGAAAAATTAAAAAAATATAAAAGAAACAATAGGACAGGGACGGTGGGCACGTTGGTATGCTTATGCACACCCCCCCTACAGACCTCTTAGGAAAGGGGTGAGATCAATAGTAGACAGTCTAAGGTTAAAGTTTTGGGGGTTTGGACAAAAAACCACTGAGTATTCCAGACATTGACCACTCTGTTGCTGAAGTCGTATTTCCTGCAATCAAGTTTGGTGCGATTAACCTTGAGTTTGTATCTATTGTTTGCTCTAGTATTGTTATGGTTGAAACTGAAGCATTCATTGACAGGTAGGACATTGCAATGTATGATTTTATATACTATACTTAAATCGGACCCGAAGGCGGCATAGTTCTAGGTTTTCTAGGTCTAGAATGTCAAGTCTAGTGGCATAAGGTATTCTGCAACGAGCAGAGGAGTGGAGAATTCTTCTTGTGAAATATTTCTGGACTTTCTCAACTATGTTAATATCAGATACGTAATGTGGGTTCCAGACTGATGAGCTGTATTTGAATATTGGTCTAGCAAATGTTTTGTATGCTCTAGTTATTAGTGTAATATTACCAGAAAAAAAGCTGCGTAAGATTAGGTTAACAACTCTTAACACCTTTTTGGCTATGTAGTTACAGTGGGCTCTAGCACTTAGGTCATTTGAGATAAGTACTCCAAGATCCTTGACAGAGTTTGGATCTTCAACAAGGTCTTGACTATTCAGCCTGTATTTTATTTTCTGATTTTTTTTGCCAATATGTAGGACAGAGCATTTATTTGTTGAGATTTGAAGTTGCCATTTGTTTGACCATTCTGATACATAGTCAAGATCTTTTTGAAGGGTAGCAGTATTGTCTGTGGTGTTGAATAGCTTTACATCATCAGCGAAGAGAACGCAGTTGCTCTTGATATGATTACAGAAGTCATTTATGTAGAATATGAAAAGAGTTGGTCC
Source organism: Pseudonaja textilis (assembly GCF_049901715.1). NCBI lineage: Eukaryota > Metazoa > Chordata > Lepidosauria > Squamata > Elapidae > Pseudonaja > Pseudonaja textilis. Next base: position 177,182,331 of record NC_141990.1, read on the forward strand.
TAGAACACTGCCTTGGGGGACACCACTGTTGACAGGTACAGAATTTGATAGGACGCTCCCAATTTTGATCATTTGTTGTCTGTTTGACAGGAATGCTTCTCTACTGGAATGCTCCAGTAATGCAGGTGTCCAGAGATACCATAAGATTTTAGTTTTAGGAGTAGTTTGTCGTGTACCACTAAATAAAAAGGCTTTACAGAAGTCTATGTAGATTGCGTTTATTGCTTTGCCCTGATTGAGTTGTGTAGTCCATATGTTTTTGCAGTGTAAGAGTTGCAGATTACAGGATAGTTTTTTTCTGAAACCAAATTGTTTATTAGAGAGTAGGTTGTTTGTTTCTAAGTGGAGGATGATGGTTTGGTTAATAATTGATTCCATGAGTTTACAGGTGACGCAGCATAGAGATTGGTCTGTAATTTTCAACTAGGCTGGGGTCTTCCCTTTTTGAAGATGGGGATGACCATGGCTTGTGACCATAGTTTTGGCAAGGAGCTGGTCCTGAAAGATTTTTCAAAGATTATGCTTAGAGGGTTGGCTATGGCAGTGGGTAGCTTTTTAAAGAAGTAGGCACGTATTCTGTCCAGTCCAATAGATAAAGATGGTTTTAGATTGCACAGTGCTTTTTCAACAATGTCTTCTGTAAAATCGATATGTATTAAATCGTTGTAGTTGTCTGTGGCTCGACTAGGAAATACTGGGCATGATCCATTGCTGTTTACAAATACTGAGCCAAAGAATGTGTTAAAGAGATTGGCTTTAATAGTGTCATTGTTGCAATCTTTACCATTAGGTCCTTTCAGGGGTGGGTTGACCTTGAGTCTTTTAGTTTGTTGTTTATAAAATTGTAGAAAACGCAGGTGGAATTGGTGTGTAGAAGGTTTTCTTCTTGTTTAATGTGATAATTGGTGCATTCAGTTTTTATCTGGTGGCATAAATTTTTGTATCGGCTTTTGAAGTTGGCAACGTGACCAGATTTGTTTTTCCGCAAAAGGGATTTCTTTTTGGATTGAAGCTTCCTTATTGTTTTGCGTAATTTGTTTTTTCTGGTTTTGGGAGTTGTTAATGGTACATATATTTTGATGACTCTTTTGACTTCAAGTAAAAATATGTTGTAATGGTCTTCTACAGTATTGCATCCAGAGAATAGAAATTGCCAATCAAGGGATGAGAGATCGTTGTTTATAAGATCATAATTGCCTTTTTTGAAGTTATAATTGGGGGTTCTGACATTGTGATGATTTTTGGGTGGACGTATGTTGAGACAAAAGTCAATCATGTTGTGGTCACTGTTGGAAAAGGGTTCTTTAATTTGTATTCCGTAAATTGAATTCAACCTATTGCAGAAGATGAGATCGAGGCAGTTGTTAAGTCTAGTGTTGTTGGTTACTAGTTGTTCTAGTCCCAGATTTGTTACTGCATTGTAGAAGGTTGCATGTGTGGGTTCAGTTGTACATTTGTTAAGGGTCCAGTTAATATGAGGTAGATTGAAGTCACCAAGAAAGATAAAAGCGTGTGGGCAGGATGCTGCCCATGTTAGTAGTGTATTTAGCTTGTTTGCATATTCGATGTCATAATCAGGGGCTCTGTAACATAGTAAGAACCAAAACGTGATATTTAAGGACATGATATTTAAGGAATAGCAAGCTCCTGGGTCACTTGGATGTTTTTTAGATGTAGGGACTTTTTATAGAAGATAGTAACACCACCTCCTCTACGGATTTCACAATCTGATTGGTAAACATGATAGTCTATTACTGTGGTAATGGAATCAGGGAGAGATGCGTTGAGCCATGTTTCTCAGACAAATATAATGTCGAATTTAGCCGTATTTAGTAAGAGGAGAAATTCAGGTATTTTATTTACAAGGCTTCTTGCATTGAGTAGCTTGCATTTAAGGCCAGTTGTGGTTGGAATAGCGGTAGTTGGGGCGTGCATGCCTAGTTTTGAGTGAAGTTGGATTGGATGGGGTGGGTGTGGGTGCGGAGTTGTGGGTTGTGTGACTTTCTGAAGTTCTACCTTGCCTGTCAAGTACCAAACAAATGACACGTACCGGGACAAAATTTTCATGTCAAAATGAGTCCAGTAGAAAATCTGATGAATTTTAAAGCAGTTGAGTATGAAGGTATGACTGTAATTTCTAATGTGGTCAGCTAGTCTTCATACTGTCCTTAAAACACAAACTTCCCTGTTGGTTCAAAACCGAATTATCCCTTTCTTTGCCCCAACATGAAACTCTACGCAGATAAAAAGAAATCCCTAGAATGAATTTGTCTTGCTTAAAGCTGAATTACTTTTCTAACGATTTAATGTCTGCCATCACAGACATTTAACCTTTGCTTTGCTTTCTTGCCAACTCCTCTTTTGGCTCTTAGAAAATGTTCCAGTCCTTTAGATTTCAGATTAAACACAGAAACTAGATTTTCCATTTCATCACTCTGTCAAATGAAGGGAAGCAGAACCAATAAATGTGTGATTAGAGGGATTTATACTTATCTCACAGACTGGCGTAGCATTCACCAGAATTTTCCTGACACAAAGGAATCCTAATCCATGCCAAATACTTAATACTTATTAATAAGAAAGTGTGTTGTTCCTGAAGAGTATCCATTCGTTCTCTAAAAGTTTATAATTTGTCCCAATTAACTAAATTCATTGAGCAAGAACATACTGTGGTTTCAGGCGGGGGCACCTTTGGGAATTCTGAAAGAATCTGGTGGCTGTGATTCCAAAATGGCTGCTGTGAGCAGCTTTACCTATTCACAAACGTTGGAATGTAAGTGTAGTGAATCACACCGCCACTTATCAGAAGGCAAACTAGCTCCTTAGCCACACAAGTGGGAAGAGGCTTTTGCAAGGAGAAAGTCGAACAGTGAAGATGATGACCATGCAGTTAAAGTTCTGACCCTGTTTAACATATGTAGCATGCACAATATATATAAAAAAGAGGCAGGGTTTCAATTGTGGGGTTTCAACTGCTTTTCTGGTTTTGTTGACTCCTTCACAGATGCTTATGAGCCATGTCTGTGAGTTCCAGAAGCAACACAGTGTGAAGTGTTTTGTTTTGCAGACTCCAATTTCCTTTTTTTTAAAGTATAAAAAAATCTCTTTTGGAAACTAAAGCCAAGCAGGACAAGAGAACAGGGTTTTCTTACCCCTGTCTGTTGTATGCTGCACACCTTTAACTTTCTTCCAGGTAGAGCTGGGAAAATAGGGACTGGCTCTAACTAAAACAGTGGCCTTTTTAAAAGAGGTCACTTTCACAAAACCAACCTTGATTTCAGTGGCATATGAAGCCCACAGCCCAATTCATAAGCTTTCAAGTGATCTAATGATCACTAAAGGAACTCCGTTGGCAGCAAGTAACCAAAAGTAGAAAATGCTTCAACAGCTGATGCCCTCTCAAGGACTTTGCACCTATTATTAACAGGAGATGCCTTCCATAATCCAGCTCAAAGTGGGATTAATTCAGCTATACAAAGAATAGATCCTATCCTTTTTGAGATGAATGTGTTTCCTGTGGAGTTGGACCAAACGGTCGGCTATGAATATTCCACATTTGTAATTAAGTCTCTCCATCCCATAGTGAATAAAGGCAATCCCCAAGTATTCTAGGATATTAACTGGACTTCCATTTGTCAGAAATGGTGTAGGGTCTCCGCTTGGGCGGGGAGGGGGGTTGAACCTACAAGGTCCCTTCCAACTCTGATTATCTGTTATCTGTTATCTGTTAATGAGCAATACCATACCTATTTGGGGTTTCTTTAAAAAAAAGAGGGAAATAATTTATCTCCCAGTGCATTTAATAGCCTGGATTAAATGTCATCCATGCTTGGAGTCAGAATAGCTAAAAAAACTTGCTAGCCTAACATTCAGCTTCTTCATGCGTGGATTTGTTTGCAATGCTACAAGGATTGGAAGAACAAAACAGGAAAACCTTTGCTGCCTGTTCATTGAAAACCAATGACTTCATCCAAAAGGCTTTTGGGGTCTATTTTTTTCCTCCATTGTTTCAAAGGGCTGTCTAAAACAGGGATTTGCACACACTATCTCTTCATTCCTGGCTGTTTAGTTGGGGAAGCTGAATGAATGCTAAACCAGGAACAGCTCCCGAGTCCTTTCAAGTGGTCTGGTGGGATTCTGACATTCTGCTGGCCTGGGCACATCTATTCAGAGGTTCTCAATAAGGGCTGTGAGTCTGATTCTCCCCTCAGTTTCCCTACAAATGTGCTAGATATCACTTTAAAATGCTGGGGGAAGGACACACTTTTATTTCTCATTGCTGGCTGCACTATTGAGGAGGAAATATTTTGGAAGCGGACATTCAGAATGTATTGGAAATTATCTAGGTTTTTATAATTAGTTGGAAATTACTTGTAAGTTTGTCTAGTATTTATCTGTGCATTCACAGTCAGAAAAGGATAAAAAGTTATTTAGCTCACTGTGGTTTTAATAAAGATTTGAAAACAAAACCAGTTGAAGAGATGCAATAAAATCAGTCACAGTAGATTATAGAGCTATTTCTGGCCTTCAGTCCAATAAGATTAATGAAAGTAGAGCAGAATTTTTGGAAGCCAAGAATATCAGGAAGATGAGATTGCAATACTTTAGATTTCTAAATCTCTTGAACATCCTGCTAGTTATTAAGGCCAGAAGATAGTAACGTTTTTCTTGCTCATTCCAAACTTCTCTTGAGAACTGATGAACTACTGATGATGAAAGGATGAAGTTCGTATGTTTTAGAGGGACAAGAGCCTATTTAATCATGTAAAGAAGCTCCATCCTTATATTTGTCTGCCTCATTGGTTAGAATGAAAGCTGTTAATATTACATACTTCAAGAACCATATCATAGGAATTAATAGCCTATAATACTTGCGACTTCTGCATAGGTCACTCTTAAAACTTTGATCCAAGTGACTAGAGAAGTTCCTATCTTATCCATATATACGATGGAAGAAGGCAAGGTGGTGACAGGTGAATATTTCTGGTGGCGGTTCCTCTTCTTCAGAATGGCTTATCCCCAAAGGCTGGCTTCTTAAGAGGCTCTTTGGAGTTTCCAAGTAAAACCTGGGCCATTAATAGTGATACAGTGCTGCCCTGTTATTGTTAATGTGATCCTGATTATATATACCCATAATCATCAAGGGGAACAAGTCAGGCTGAATTTCAAGGATATCAATAACAATTGCCACTATTGATGCAGAATGTCTCCACCCAGAAATAACTAGAGTCATGTCCACATGGGAACTATGGAAAAATATTCTTGATTTTAATATCCAACAAGGGATCTCTCAATCAGCTGTGAATCTCCCTCCCCCTTTTATTTTATTGGCTGACTTCTTACTGATTTACCAAGTTCAGAAGGAATGCACGCACTCTTTCAAAATCAAAAGAAGCTGAAGCAGATTGCTGCAAAAACTAAGTTCTACCCTGAATGTCATTTTCTTAAGCTTTCCTAATGAATTTGTCTTCTATAAAAAAAGCTCTCATTTTTCACTTAACTTGCTCTCTACCTTGTCCAGATTTTCTTGTCCATCTAAAACAAGCCTGCACATGTAAAGACAAAAAAGGACATCATGACAAATTAAAAATAACTGTGGGTCACAAAGAATGGAGCACTGATCAGATGTTTAAAAGGTAGTGGTGCTATAGCAGCAAAGGAGCTGGCAGTGTTGTGATGAGGCCTGGAGGAATTGGCAGTTTTTCAAGGTAGTAAATCCTTCTTGATACTGCTGATGATTGACAGCAGTGGATTTATTTTTTTAAAGAGCACTAGTATGCTACACAAAGCTTCTTGGCAGGCCATGGCCTGTTATTTGGACAGACCTCATCTGGAGCTTTGACTATTGAAGTCTAAGATCTCTATGGTTAGACTTTGGATTATGTTGCCTTGTATATGGCTAATTGCAACTATTAAATAATATATCATTATTGGATTGCAATGAATGCCTTTAACTTCACATATTCTTCAACACATTGCATTAACATAGTTTCACTTTTGGTCTTTCTTAGTAAGAAATTATGTTTTAGAGTCTAAAATATCTGGTCCCAACAAAAGTGGTCATATATTGTGCATATTATATGCAAGTTGCCATGGTTGCTGTGTTTGTCTTCTGAGAAAACATTCCCTGAACACAAGGGAGTCCACTATTCAATTTGAATGGGTTCTTGTATATTCTTGTGGTTTTATCTCCCAATATTGCAATCTTTATTGTCTTAACTATCCATGATGATGATGTTATCCATTCAATTGTGTCTGACACTTGGTGATTCTATGGGCCAGATATCTCCACATCGTCTAATCTTGCATTGCTTTAACTATCCGTGTTGCCAGTATTAATTCTTTTTAGCACATAGAATCTTACATGTTTGGTCAGCCACAGAAGTAGCAATTACAAATGATAATATCAGCCAAACCATTGCTTGCCCTTGCTCCCAAAACAAACCAAAGCTACTGTAAACATATTGTATCTCCAACAACAACTGCAGATTTCAAATGTCCCATTATTTAAACAGCATGTTAAAAAGAGTATTTATGTCATCTGTCTTCTCAATCTATTAGAAATACAACTCTCACTGTTGTGGAGGTTTAGACAAAAGCATTTAAATATTTACCAGTGAAATATCAGGTAGAAGTGCAGGCAGGACAGCTACAGTAAAATTGCCATGTGGATGATTGTTTAAAGGATTTGCTACACTATTGTTTCTAAGCACCCTTTCTGACCTGTGTTAAAGATGGCCCTGTGAGCTTCAGGAGCTGGAACAGCAAGATTTACAAAAAGATTGCAGGTGGAGAAAGAATCACCATGCATTTAGTTGAGGTGCAATAAAAGGTTTTTGAAGTATATTCTATTAGAGTAGGGATTTCCCCTTTTTTTCAGTTTATCAATCCCTTCATGAAGTTTCAGATTGTTCATCAACCCCCAAACATTTATATGAAAATAATTTAATAAGTAGTTTAATAGTGCCACCAATAACAATGACATTAATTGACTCCTTGTATTTCCAAAATTGACCATTTGGGGGGATCTCACATTACAATGTGCAGCACAAAGCTTTTTTCTCTGTGTTTTACTTCCAGAGCCTTATGGTCTGTGAGCTGGTGCAGACTGTGATCTAACTAACTGGTGAGTCTGTTTGGATGCCACCAAATGAATTTAATTCAAGGGCTTCCCCTCAACTCTTGTATAGTTGCACTAGATTCAAATTTGGTGAGGTAAGGACAGAGCAGTATTTTTTATTATACTTTTCCTGTAGGGCTGCTATCTGACTTGTAGTTTCTTACTAGGGAATTATTACAGATGTATTGGGTAATATCATAAAAACCTCTCTAAGAGAAAGCAAGAGAAGGTATACTTGAGGCAATTGTTAGTTCTCTTCCATAGCACTTACATTGGATATTTCAGAGCCAGGAAATGATAAACTAATGTCTAAACATCTAAACATCCATGGCTAGGTAAAGTGACAAGAGGGTTAGTCTTGTAAACTGTGAGCAGCGCTGGAAAAGGCAGATTATCTTGATCCGTTTCAAGCTGACTTTATGGGTTTCAGGACTGAAGTATCCTTGGCTGACCTGATGGATTTTCTGACTGAGTATCTACAGAGAAGTTGGTAACTCTGATTTTCTCAACAGCTTTCAATGTCATTGACTATGCTATCCTTCCAGTCTACCTGAATTTCAAAATAAGAGGAGGTATTGCCTTTTGAGTGGTTCCATTTCTATCTTTCAGGGTGGAGTTTGTTTTAAACAGGCACTAAGATGTTGTCCCTCAGCACTTAATTTTGCCTCAAATGATACTTAAGTTTCTACAAGAAAATCATGAGATTAGTCAGGGTGTTATCAATATGCAGATGAAAACCCAATCTGTCATGTGCCTTCCTGAATACCTACTTATCTGAAGTCACTAATGGAGGGGATGAAATTGGAATTAGATTCAGAGATGCTCCCTGGAAAGCCAGAGTTGCAGAAAGGTATGATGTATTCCTTTTCTTAAAACCCGGTTGCTATAGAATGGTCTCTTGAAGAACTCTTAAAATCTTAAAAGTGCTGTGTTGCCTATCAAACCATTTGTGATGAAATAAATGGCAGATTATCTTTAAAACCTATAAAGCTTGGACCCAGGCTACTTCAATGCTTCTTCCCATATCACCTCCTCCCTCCTTGGGAATTATTGTTCTTTATCCAAAAGTAGGTACATCTTTTAGTCAAGCTGTTAGCTTACAAAGGATGTGACAAATGTAGTATTTCTCTAGGACAGAATCTTGGATGCAATTTTTAAAAAGAAAATCTTTAGTTCATTACCCAAGATATATATAGGTAATCCTCACTTAACAACTGCCTTGTTAAAATTTATAATGGCACTGAAAAACTAATTTTACAACTGGTCCTCATACTTATTGCCATTGTAGTGCCTCCAGTCACATTATTGAGATTTGGGTGCTTGCAGCCAGTGGACATTTACAATTTTCATAGTGTCCTGTGAGCACAAGACTACCATTTGCATTCTTCACAGCCAGCTTCCAACAAGCAGTCAATGGAAAAGCTGGCAGTAAAATGGCAAGTCACACTCATGTGATGTCTTGCTCAATGACCACATCGCTTAGCAATGGAGTTGCCTGTCCCAAATGTGGTTGTTAAATGAAGGGTATCTGTAAATGCCTTTCTCTTTTTTACTAAATACAAGTTTATTACAGGTTCAAAGATGCTAAAATCATTTCAAAAGATTTAAGCAGTACATTATCATAGCATAGCTCTAACACAGTTAAGTAACTAATCTAATATGAAGGACCATCAGAACAAGTGCGTGAGAATAAGAATGAGCTTTCCTTTGCAGATTCCTGAAATAGCTCTTGTAACTTCTTTTCCTTAATCCGATCATTCACTTAAACATATCTGTTTCACATTTGACAGATGGTCACAAAGAGATAACCTGAAATGATTACTTCCTGATGAGCAAAAATGACAAAGCATGTCATTTTTTGTCTATATTTATATCAAGGTATATGTTCTTCAAGTCAATATACATTTCTAAGCATCTCTTCATGGCTTTTTTTTTTTACAACCATTAGTTTCTGCAGATGTGCCCAGAAATACATAGTAAACTTACGTTTGATAATCTCCATCCTTGTGATGTTTAGGAAATGGTTAAAAACCCAGTTGTTCTCCTAGGCCTCGTGTTAGAATAGGTTATGAGGGTGTGGGGTCTTTTTCATTCTTTATTATATCTTAATTCAATTCAGTTTATTGCAGTCATAGACCAGAGACCAGAACAAATAGTGAATATTCAATTAAAAATTATAGGATGAAATAACAAATAACAGATTAAATCTATGATAAAATTATTATATTTGTTTAACAGACCAGTGGACTATTTTTCTGGTCAGCCAGATTCTTTTTTATTGTATCTCTGAATGTCCTTTTTATTTGCAACCCACCCAGAGTTTTCAACACCTTAATTGGCCTCTAAGTCTGGAAATAAATTACAATAAAATATGGAAATATTTTATATTTATCATCCCTCCATTAATTTCACTAGTGTGATATTGTTAGATGTGAGGCAAAGAAATATAAGATGCTTTCTCTCTTATAGCCACCGAAATCTTTTTTGCATTTCACATACAGTAAATGAATAAATGCTAAGATTATATGTATTTGTTTTACGAATATTGTCTATCAGTTAAGGTTCGCCATTCCCTTCTCTCCCACCCTTGGATCACACTGCCTGCTGTTTGAGATTATCTGAGGAGGTTTCCCTGTATTAGTTCATCTCCCACGTTAGGGGTGAGACTCCTTTTTTAACTATGAATTTATGTAACATATGCTTTAACAAGTTGAGGATGTGGGTGTCCAGTGCGCTAAAAATGTCAAGAGGACATCTACAGTGTGTGTTTAAAAAATGGGTGGAGCTTCAATTGCACTATAGTGGCCACCATCTTGATTTTTTGATCATACTGTCTGTTTGAAGGTTTTGTCTTTTAAAAGGGCAAGAACAGACTTTTTAAAAACACGTCCTTAATTTGTTTCCATTAGTTTTAATACATCTTATTTTACTTTTTTTCATTTTACTGTATATTATAGATATCCCAGTTGCCAGTGTTTTAATAAACTTAATGTTCAGTGAGTGTTTACGTGTGAATTTGCACAATTAACTATGACTTATGCCATAGTTCAAATAATGTCATTGAACAAAAAGTCTTAATGCATGCATACTTGTTCAAAGCTTTTTCTTCTGCAGACATTTTTATTTCCTCTGTGAACATCTTCAGGAAAAGCTTATCTCTTGAACAGGTCAGCAGGATCGCTCCAGAGCACTCAAGTGCTGATCAGTTTCAATTTTTATATGCCTAAAAAAATGCTCTGAAGAATTACTCCATGTAAATATGACAAAATATCCTGAAAATAACGTATGTAAATGAGCAATATATATTATGTTTTTATATAGGTCTGCAGCACAAGAACAAGTGTCCCTTTAGCTCAGGGGTAGTCAACCTTTTTATACCTACTGCCTATTTTTGTATCTCTGTTAGTAGTAAAATTTTCTAACTGCACATCGGTTCCAGAGTAATGGTGATTTATAAAGTAGGGGACAAAACCCCTACCTCCCACCATGAAAGCTGGAACGCCCACTAGTGGGCGGTAGGGACCAGGTTGACTACCACTGCTTTAGCTGAAGGGAAAATACATAATTATTTGTGGTACCAAATAGGATAATTAGTTTCTTTCACATTACTGGGAGGTGAAGTAAGACAGTTGTTGACTATTAAACATACTGACAAAGGCAAAGCTATTAGTTTACATATGGTTGTAGTTTTAAATTTTATGGAAATCTGGAAGGATAGCTGTGATTTAAAATATCTCCATATAAAAAGACAAAAAAAATCTACCAAACCTCTTAAATCAAAACCAGGAATTTAAGAAATTATGTAAGGAAACTAAGATCAAAGATAGTACATGAAGAATACATGGTGACACTGCAAACATTCACTGTAACTCTGTTTGGAAAACAAGTTTAGTCCAGTTTATAATGGCCAGCTATGTTATAAATCAAGTGCTATTTCCTGACATAATTAGTCTACAGCTTGGAACCTAGAAAAATTATTTACAAGTCTGTATGTGTAATTAGGATTCAGCAGGGGATTGATCAAACCCAGTTCATTCTTAACATAGAAACCCAACTATGTCAATTTTGTGATGAGCAAGTTAAGTCCATTGCCTCAATTTAGCTTGCAAATATTTTTATACCTGCCATCTCATACTAAGATCAGAGATCCTCTCATGACTCCAGGAGTGTTTGTTTTATACATGTGTGAATATTTGAGAGAGGGGAGAATGAATTTCCTAACAGAAATCTACCTACTTGCAGTTCAAAACTATTTCATGAAAATGCAATAACTAAGCATATATATTATCATCACACATATAACTAAATGATAATTATTGGGAAGAAAAATGTTCTCTTAAAGCACTTTCTAAGAAATCTCATAACTCTGACTCCAATCCACAATGCATTTCTCCAATTGAAGAAGCTACTTGGATGAGAAGCGAAATGCTTCAAAGAAAAATACCAAGAAAGTCCAGTTGCCTTTTGAAGATCACCTCTGGATTTCCCTATAATTATTTAAATGGTTTTCTGCTTTCAATTAATGTTGGTTCATTTCTTCAGCAGCTGAATTTGTGTACCGTGTTTGCCTCTGTATTTAAAATCCACCTAATTCTAAATAATACAGAAATGAATTGTTTGGTAAACATAAATGCCTGATGGCAAGTGATCGCATTAATCAATGTGAAACTACTAAGGTGAATATAAAAAGTTAATTCAATTTTTGAGACCACATAAAGGAATACAATTTCATTAGCCAGAAGATATTTACGGTTGTCTATACTAGAATTTTGACAAGGATAAATGTAAAATCAAATCAAAAGAACAGCTAGAGATAGAAGAATATACCTCACAATTGTTTTCTTATGTACAGTAATTAGAAAGATTTAAAGTAGATAAAATAACTTTTGGTTTTGAATATTATAAGACTGAATTCAAAACAGAAATGTGTACAAACAATGAACGTTATTGATAAAATGCATAAACTTCTATTAAACTTTGGATCAGAAAAAGAACAAATGAAAGAATGTATGATAAAATGGGCTAAACCAGGTATGCCCAATCCATGGCCTGCATGTGGTCCCGAACAACTAGTAATGCAGCACAAGAAAATAAAAAATATTTAAAAAGAAAGGAAGTTTGTTATTTACATACACTGCTCAAAAAAATAAAGGGAACACAAAAATAAGACATCCTAGATCTGAATGAATGCAATATTCTTATTAAATACTTTGTTCATTACATAGTTGAACGTGCTGACAACAAAATCACACAAAAATTATCAATAGAAATCAAATTTAGCAACCCATGGAGGTCTGGATTTGGAGTTACACTCAAAATTGAAGTGGAAAAAAACACTGTTACAGGCTGATCCAACTTTGATGTAATGTCCTTAAAACAAGTCAAAATGAGGCTCAGTAGTGTGTGTAGCCTCCACATGCCTGTATGACCTCCCTACAACGCCTGGGCATGCTCCTGATGAGGTGGCGGTTGGTCTCCTGAGGGATCTCCTCCCACACCTGGACTAAAGCATCCCCCAACTCCTGGACAGTCTGTGGTACAACGTGGCGTTGGTGGGATGGAGAGAGACATGATGTCCCAGATGTGCTCAATTGGATTCAGGTCTGGGGAATGGGCGGGCCAGTCCATAGCATCAATGCCTTCATCTTGCAGGAACTGCTGACACACTCCAGCCACATGAGGTCTAGCATTGTCGTGCATTAGGAGGAACCCAGGGCCAACCGCACCAGCATATGGTCTCACAAGGGGTCTGCGGATCTCATCTCGGTACCTAATGGCAGTCAGGCTACCTCTGGTGAACATATGGAGGGCTGTGCGGCCCCCTAAAGAAATGCCACCCCACACCATTACTGACCCACTGCCAAACCAGTCATGCTGGAGGATGTTGCAGGCAGAATGTTCTCCATGGCGTCTCCAGACCCTGTAACATCTGTCACGTGCTCAGTGTAAACCTGCTTTCATCTGTGAAGAGCACAGGGTGCCAGTGGCAAATATGCCAATCTTGGTGTTCTCTGGCAGATGCCAAACGTCCTGCACGGTGTTGGGCTGTAAGCACAACCCCCACCTGTGGACATCGGGCACTCATACCACCCTCATGGAGTCCGTTTCTGACTGTTTGAGCAGCCACATGCACATTTGTGGCCCGCTGGAGGTTATTTTGCAGGGCTCTGGCAGTGCTCCTCCTGTCCCTCCTTGCACAAAGGCGGAGGTAGCGGTCCTGATGCTGGGTTGTTGCCCTCCTACGGCCTCCTCCACGTCTCCTGATGGACTGGCCTGTCTCCTGGTAGCGCTTCCATGCTCTGGACACTACGCTGACAGACACAGTAAACCTTCTTGCCACAGCTTGCATTGATGTGCCATCCTGGATGAGCTGTACTACCTGAGCCACTTGTGTAGGTTGTAGACTCCGTCTCATGATACCACTAGAGTGAAAGCACCATCAGCATTCAAAAGTGACCAAACCATCAGCCAGAAAGCATAGGAACTGAGAAGTGGTCTGTGGTCACCACCTGCAGAACCACTCCTTTATTGGGGATGTCTTACTAACTGCCTCTGCTTTCCACCTGTTGTCTATTCCATTTGCACAACAGCATGTGAAACTGATTGTCAATCAGTGCTGCTACCTAAGTGGACAGTTTGATTTCACAGTAGTGTGACTGACTTGGAGTTACATTGTGTTGTTTAAGTGTTCCCTTTTTTTTTGAGCTGCGTACATTAACTAGATTGCATATTTTATTTGTAACCCAAAACTATTCCTATTCATTAAATGTGGCCTGGGCAAGCCAAAAGGTTGGACAACTAAACGCTAAACATTTTGGTTCTAATACACAAATGGAACAATGGGAGAATATGTGTCTTAAAGAGAATTTTTATAAAATGATGTATTGTTGATAAATGTTACTGGAAAAAATGTATAGAATGTATAAAGGTACTATGAATTTATGCTGGAAATGTAAATATAAGAAGGGATGTTTTATGCTGTGCAAAAAAGCTACAAAATTTTGGACTCAATTATATGTATTAAATACAGAAGGTTAATATGCAATTGAAATGAGGAGTTTTTCTTTTGAGACCAATTGATTAATATCTAAGAAAAAACATGGGAGTCTGTATTTTATATATGACAACTGCAGCAAGATTATTATATTCACGAAGGTGGAAAGAGTCAATTTTACCCACAACGGAGGAATGGATGGTGAAAATGATGGAACTTGCCGAGGTGGCCAAATTGATAGTTTTAATTAGAGACAAAATATTGTCTAAGTTTAATGGTGACTGGAAACTCCTTACTTTTCTGTTTTGTGTAAAACAGAAAAATGAAATTATGATATGGTTTTTTATAATTAGAAAAAGATAATTATAGAAAAATGTAATAGAATAAGATGTTAATTTAAATTTATAACTGCTATAAAAGAAAATCATAAAATTCTTTCTTTTTCTGCACTTTTGTCATTGTCTTTTTCTCTTCCTTTATTCTATACATCAGCTCTTGTTAATTTTTATCTTTTTTTCTAAAAAAAAATTAATAAAGATATCCAGAGATATACTGTATATTGCTGTTGGCAATTTAAGACAGAATAGAGATATAGCTGTTGGTAATAAAAGCAAGAATCAAATTAATGTAGCAGCATGTACCTTAAACACTTAGAAATATATTGGGCAAGCAATATGACCATTCACATATCTCTACTGAAATAAGTGAAATGTCTAACTAAATGTGAACTATTAGATTTAACAATTTGTGTTGCAAGAATCTGTAATTCCCCAAGGGGAACAAACAAAACAAATGGACTTACTTTAGTTGAAAGTTGTCTTAAAATATGACAGAATTGTTCAAGTTAACAAACACATTTAATGGGCACTAAAGATATATGATAAATTATCCCCAAATATAATTCCATTAATTTCTTATTCAAAAATGATTTTGTACTGTGTACTGTACTTTTTGTGTCTTGAGAACTCAATGCAATGATCGTGGTACTAAGAATATGCAAATTATTTGTATTTAAAAAGTTGCCTAATTCAAACACGTATCTATGATGCTGATTAAACATGCTAAGCAGGGCTTTACATACCACTTTTAATTTGCAATTTGCTGACTACTTAGAAGAGTATTATATATATATATATATATATATATATATATATATATATATATATATATATATATATATATATATATATATATGAATGAAAATTCTTTGGATTTTTACAGATGTCATCTCCAGGGGTAAATGTCAATATAAAAAATATGCTGCAAGCATTGTCTAGTTTAATGTTAAATATGTATCTAGTAATTAAGTCAATATCCTTGATATCATATGATTTAAAGTTAGTTCAGGCTAATTCTTCCTACTTTAGTCTTCAATAAGAATATTGTTATTAAAAATTAAATATTGTGATCCATGAGTTGTCTCTTAAATAAAGTAGCAATAATGGAAAACCATAGGAAGGAAAGAAAACACCTGACAAATATCTGTGATACACACCCAACATTTTCCAAGCAGCAGCTATTCTTGCTATATGTATAAGGACAGACATCCAGCATATGGAAGCAATATGTATTTCTGTCTATGGAATTCTGCACTGCATATCAGTGTTGCTGATCTAGTAGATTATATCCTGCTCCTTTACCTCAATCTCTTGGCATACAATCAGTACCTAATGAATCCTGTTGCACTTGGCACAGCATAAATAATTAAAGCAACAATGACCTACTCAGTACAAAAGCTTAAGAAATATTCATTTGTTTATCATAACTAAATTTTCTTGGGGGAAAGAGAGTTCTAGAGTTTTATATCCCCTTTTCTGTTCACTTGTGTCCAATTTTTGGAGACTGTCTGGATAAATTGCTGTAGTCTTCTTGGCAAAGTATTTTTTCAGAAGGGATTTTCCATTGTCTCCTAGGGCTGAGAAAATGACTGGCCCGAAGTATCCCAAGTGGCTTTGTGCTTAACATAGGACTAGAATTTACTGTCTCCCAATTTCTACCCTGATGCTTTAACCATTACACCATACTGGATCTTTTTCTGTGCTTATAACATTTCATAAATACCTTCTCGTTGTAACAAATAACTAATTCAAGAAAGCAAAGTAACAAATAATTAAACTAATATAGAGTAAATTCAAGTATTTATTGAAATAAAGAGAGTAATATCACAAAATACTCTGTGTCATAACTGATATTGCCTTCTTAATTATAAACTGCATAGAAGTTCCTGAACAAGGGAGTAGAGGATTGTAATCTCAATGTCATGTATGAATCAAGACA
Source organism: Pseudonaja textilis (assembly GCF_049901715.1). Lineage (NCBI taxonomy): Eukaryota > Metazoa > Chordata > Lepidosauria > Squamata > Elapidae > Pseudonaja > Pseudonaja textilis. The sequence continues at coordinate 177,198,722 of NC_141990.1, forward strand.
TAAAAAAGATAAGTTGTAGTTGCTACAAGGTGTTTACATTACCTTCTTTTCATCCATCACCACCCCATTTTTTTCTAGACCTTGTATTTGCCAAAGAGAAAGTAAACCACAATTAATAGACAAAGCTATGAGGCAGCTGTAAAAAGTACAATATTTCATTCAGAAAATGTGTCATATTCAAATTTTACTGCAATTACATTGACCTATTAGAGTAGTTTCAAAGATATGTAAGCATCGGCAAATCTCTGTATTTTGTCCTAAGATTATGAATCAAAAGCATCAAACTGTATCTATACACTAAAATGCATAGACAAACAAAATATTAAAAAAGAGTTACAAAGGGAAACAAACTCACTGCCAAAAAGAGAAAACCAGCTACTGGAAACTGCTTGGTTAAAAACAAAAGAAACTTATCCACGAGAGAATAGCTCTTACCTATTTATGCAAATGCCTGTGATCAATTATACTTTACAAAGATAGTCTAAAGCTTGTGCATTTGGTCTCAGAAATGTATGAATTAAGATCAAAATATAGGTTTAAAGTATTCAATGAATACCTGTATGCAAGGCATTTTTACTTAAGTATCGTGATAGTATGAGTGTGTGTGTGTGTGTGTGTGTGTGTGTAAATATATGCTTATCTAATCCTCTGCAAGAATATTTTTCTCTGCCTGGACAAGCTACGCTTCAAACAGTCGGCCCTTGCCCAGGAAACAGCAGCAGTAGTGGGAATGGGGAGTTTTGCACCTCGCAAGAGCATCCTGTGCTATAGGCTCAAACAAATGTGTTTTCAAGTCACCCTCCAAAGCTAATGGAAGGTGGCAAGATAAGAAAGGCAGCAGGCATTGCCAAAAGAAAAACAAAAATCAGTTCAATTTATATAAAACACCCTAAACCTATAATGTATTCAAACAGTAAGTGGGCCTTTATCTTTACCCATTTTCATTCAAAATCATTACAAGATCGCTTTTCATTCTCAGAAACAAATTATGACTTAGATTGCATACGAAAAAGAACAAAAATGCAAAATAATCTGCTTAAAATAAAAATTTATTATAATACAAAGTATATGGGCTCAAAATACATAAATAACATAAAATTTAAATGAAAAATGGGAACATATAACAAATCATTTAAACTAAGGAAAAAATCATAGAAAGATGATCAAACAAAGTTTAAATACATTGTATATTTTAATGAAACATTAAGTATGTCAAAAGGCAGAGTGGTGAATACAAGATAAATGTTTGAATATGAAGAACTGATTCTGCTATGAACACACATGCACTAACTGTACTAATTACAGATTAAACACAATAATATTCTGTCAATTTTGGGGGCCTTGCCCTTAATGTTGATTTCTCCTGGAATGTAGTCATTTTTCTGGTGGATATAATTTAGAAGACTCTAAACTGAAATATGTAAAATCTTTCAAATTTGAACTCCTCTGAATTCAAAACACCCCATATCAAGTTTGAAATAACTGTTTTAATAGTTTAGGAAGTCTTTCAAGCTTAAAATGGAGTACATTAACTTTAAACTCACAGGTTTTCTCATTTCAAAAAAACAGAACTTATTTTTTATCACCATTCTCATCACTGGTCACTTTTAGCCAGGTCATCTATGGTAAGCACTATGAGGACAGAGTTTTAGTAACATCAGATGACCCAATCATTTGCCCATCTTAGTCCAATGTAATGTCCACATTTTATTAATTCTTGACTGGTTTTTTTGCTTTTTAAAATTCCCTCTTTATGGTTAATTTTTTCCTGGTTTTGGCCTAGGACCATAAACAACATTTTGATACTTTGATGCTAAGCATACTTCACCCCTACAATTACCATGCCGTTTAAAACAAGGACTCGTAAATTATTTTACCATAACCAAAATACAAAAGCAACAAATTAAAAATTTTATGGGAGCAGTACTACAGTATGTCAGTATAAGCTTGATTCTGCTTGAAAACATTTTTCTGCAAAAATCACACTAGTACACCACTCAAAACCAACCAATCAGATCAGCTTCATCTTTATCACTCTGTTTGGATCACTTGCAATCCAATAACATGATAATCTGGACACTGCAGTCATTATAATATAGATACTTTTCTAAAAATACAAGTTGTAGAGATTGATAAATCAAAACTTCTTTAAACATAACTTAGCACTGCAGTTTTGTTTCCTATATTCCTCAGTGCTTCAAGAGCACATTCTAGTGCTTGTAGTGACCAAACTTTCCTCATGTAGATCAAATTTCCAGATGACATAAAATGGCCACCACCCAAGATGAGAGGAGATTGCAAAATCTGGACAGGCTGGGCTGAAATGAACAAAATACTCTTCAATAGTGAAAAATGTAGGTTATTATATTTGGGGAATAAAAATGCAGAGCACATATACACAATGGGGGATTCATGGCTTGGAAAAACCCATCAAAAAGGGCTTAGTCATGGTATCTGAAAACAGGATGGATGAGAGACAACAGTGTATCACAGTTGTTACTGTAGCTCTGGGTATGTTAGAAGAAGCATTGTACCCAAGGCATATGACATCCTTATTCTCCTCTACTCTGCCACGGTACGAACCCAATCTGACTACTGTGCACAAATCAGGGCATCGTATTTCCAGGATACTGAGAGGTTCAAACATGTTAAGAGGAGAACAAAAAGTAACAATGCAAGGAATGGAGGGCATTCCTATTAGGGCAGACTCAAGAAAGAGATTGCTTTAGGGAAGACGGTCCACTGCCACAAAAATCAGGACTAGGTAGAAGTTGCATTTCCAATTGTTATTTAAATGTAAGGGAAAAATTCCTGAAAATAAAATTTGTACAAAAATGGAACAGTTTGCCTATATGAACTCTTAGTCAGACAGCTCTCTCTCTCAAGAATCTTGGAACTGCACACGGCAGAGACCTGAACTACAGGATCTTTCTCATCCCTTCCAAATCTATCATGCTATGAATAGAAAAACTTTGCTACTTCCAAGTTACTGGTTTACAATTCCCGCAAACAAAGGCAGCACTGCTCATTGTAAGGGATGCTGAAGTTATAATTCAGAAACACCTAAAGGGTTCACAGATTCCCCATTCCTGGCTTAGAACATGCTAATATTATTTTCCTTCCTAAAAATTTTCTGAGATATTTAGTAGTCTAATTAAGAAAAAGCCACCAATACCATAGCCATGTTGATTTTTTAAAGCCAATAATAATATTGAGCTTGAGTAACAAGTTTTCATTTGTAGAAGAAAATATCGTTGAATAAAATCAGAAAATATAGAAAGAACCTGACATGAGACTAGATAACACTTATTATATGAGTATATTGAATATTTACTCATATCAAGACTGTTGGTCTATGTAACATAGCATGGCAAGTGACAAGCCAGCTGATCCACTCTGTCCTGGCCAAATGCATCAATATTCAGTTGATGCAACAACAACAAAAAAACCAATCCCTGCATTTGTGGGAAAATGCTGAGAAGTGGGGAAAAACTCTTTTCTAGCCTATTGAATTTATGATTCTTCCCTCAAATTGTGCTGAAATTAAAGTTTGACACAGTAATTCATTTTTTGCTTGGCTGACAGAGGAAATCCTTCAACAGCACAATAAGTTTCTAACACAGAAGCAACTGTATTAAATTTCTGCCCCTTGAAGAGATGAACAGCATAAATAAATAGAGTTTTTTGGCAGTGGCTCCTGAGCATATCCTTACCTCATCTACAGTTGGGCACTAATTTTCTAGGGTTGTAGGCTACTGAAATCACAAATGACTGAGTAGTGGAAACTAGCTTTGTACCTGATTTTTGATGCCTAAACAAATCAAACAATCGTTCTTTTCAGAGGCTGAAGGCTCAATAAAAGTACATATTTCTAACGCACTACTATAAGAAATCAATCTCCTACAAAGAAATAGTTTAATATATATAAAATATTATATAAATATGTTTTAGCTTAGAAAAGTAAAAGGGGTGTAAAAATAAAGAGGGTATAAAAACCATTGAGATAAAATTTTATTCTTCCTTTTTATAATATCAGAAACCAAGATCACCAATCAAACAAGGAAGTGATTCCTCACAGAGCACTTGTATCATGAAATTTGTTTCTTAAGATATAGGTATGGTCTATATTGTTACGGTTTTAAAAATAAATTAGAAACAATCATGAAGAATGAGGTTATCAGCTGGATGCTAGACCTAATGGCTATACACTACCTTCTATATCAGAAGTAGAATGACTTACAATATCAACTGCTGCTGAAAAAGAGCAAAAGGATGCTAAGTGGCCATTGAAAAAGCAGAATCCTAGAATTAGAATTTTTGTCTAATCCAACATGACTTTCTTACATTATGTAGTAACATACTGATATTTTTACACAAGCTTAAAAAAGTTTACCAATATGCTTTATATAAAAATTGTGAATTCTTTTCTCAGTATTGCCAAACAGTACATGAACAGTTAACTTCATTTACATTTGGTTACACTGAAATTAACTGAATTTAATTGGAATAAATGGGATCAAGTTTTTACACTGTTCATGAAAAAGAGAAAAGGTAATTTTTAGAATATATTAACAATAAAAAGAAATATCTACTTAGGATCCAGGACTTAAATTTTCCTATATCTTTGGCTCTCATGTTCTTGGTTAACAATTATGCTGATTGCATCTTGATTGCATTGCAAGATTTCTCACATTTACAGCACTCCTTAAAATTCCCATTTTACAATTCATTCTTTAAGTATGACACAAGTTTTAAATAGCACACATTCAGTTTTGTTTCAAATTGCTTTGTGGAAAAAGATTATTAAAGCAATTAGTATAAAATTATTGATATAACAATTTGGGGTGTCTCAAGCATATTTACAACCCACTGAAATAAAAACAATAAATCTAAAATCTAGACAATAAATCTAAAATCTGTAATCTAGACAAACTGGAGTGTGGTTAAAAATGAAATCAAACTCTCTGAAACTAGAGCCCAGTGCACTAGTTTTGTTCTCCCAGGCCTTCCATTCTATACACTACAGTTGTGGAGATGTCCTCGTTTGATTCGGGTGACACTTTTTTCCACACAGTCTCTTTTAATGCAAGTTCGTGCTGAAGACTTTCATAGTCCAGTGGTCCAAAGGAATGCTAATTGTTTAAGCAACATATAGTATGTATTAAGTTACCAATGAAATAAAACAATCATTATTTTTATTTATCAATTAGCACTTGCTGGTTCTCTCATCCTGACATTATTATGCCACAAACATTTTAATTTCAAACCACAGTAAATAATTTATTTAATTTGGTGAAAGGGAAGAAAGACTCCTTTAACCCACTTCATTCATAACAGGATGCTGATTACATTAATTAGCCATATAGCAACTTTCATATTAAAGAAGAATTCCTGAGGTTCTATTCATTACAGAGTTGCTAACAGCACTCATACAATCCAGCTTCTCCCAGTTTAATTCAAGTCAGACAATTCAAACTGCTTTGGCAATAATTATTTATGCCAAAGCTTTATCAAGTAGAGAAATGAGTAAAGAATTGAAACATGTTAATTATACAAGGCTAAAATTCTAAGCTTCAATCTTTTTCCCAGCTTGATCCAAGGGGTAAAACATAAAAATTGTCTACGAACTTACACATTCTACAGCGCAAATGGAATTCCAAAGTCCTAAATAATGACTACCGCTGGTATTTTGAATGGTATTAATGCCATTAAAAAACACAGATTTCTTCTCAATGAGGATCAGAGCCACGGTCAGAACAGTAAGTGAACGACATGTTTGAAAGTTAATACAAAGCTCTGTATCTCAGGCAGTACAATTTTTAAAAAATGTTGACAAAGAAGCCTTTTGGCCACAAGCAAGAGATTACCCACTGCTACTCTGAGATTCAAGAACAGTACTGGAGATATTTTCTCACTAATATGTGGATCAAATGTGTTACCAAAATAAGAAATATACATTTTTATTTTTCTTGTAAGATCAAAATCTTTAACAAAAAACTTTGTTCCATAATTTTTATGAAGTGAAAATATATTGCTAAATATGGTAGCTTTGCATCATGGCATTTTATCTAGGATGATTTTAAGTCTACCTAGAAAGGATTCATGAACTGTTCTCAGATTTGTTGGAGGATAGTTTAAATATATTATGGTCAAATATGTTATATAACAACAATGATTTCTCTAAACTAAACTAAGTTTCAGTCAATTGCCACATTAGTACTAGACAAGTAGTCTTCAACTTACTCTTGAAGTTATGGCAGACCTCCCCAGATCCTACTTATAACCAGGTTTCAAAGTTGCAACACAATTGCATTTTGGCTGTTTGGCAACTGGCCCACACTTACAGCCATGTGCAGTCATATGACCACAATTTCTGATTTTTGCCAGAAACACATTTGCTTCCAGTTTCCAGCAAAAAAAAAAGTCAATTGGATAGAATTGATTCACTTAACAGCTGTAGCATCTGCTTAATGACTTTTTCGTGGCAGTTGTTATTTACTTAACAACTGCCACGAAAAAGGTTGTAAAATTGGGTGCAGTCACACCATAGGTTCTTTAATGACTGGTATGACTTACAACTATAATTCTGGCTCAATCATAGTTTGTAAGTCAATGACTACCTGTAAGTAAGCAAACCAGTAAAAACCAGTGAATAATGTAATATAGTTTTATAATATATAATATTTTAATATAATAATATTATAATAATATAATATAATATAATAATATAATATATAATGTAATATAGCATTTAATAGTTAGTTCTAGATATGCCAGATGTGGCCTGAATTGTATCGGAACACTCACATATCAGAATATTGATGTAATACATGTCATTGATCAATCCTATTTGGACTTTGCTATGCATAATGTACATGTTATAAATACTTTCAACTTACTCGTTGATCACCACCTTCCCTCCGAGGATCAAGCTTCTTTGCAAAATGCCTCAGGTTATCATAATTATGAAAGTTGCACAAAGAAACCAGTTCCTGCAATAGTAAAAACATCATTGTGTTATATTTATAATAATGTATACCATCAAGAGCTGTGGTGGCGCAGTGGTTAAAATGCAACACTGCAGGCTACTTCTGCTGATTGCTGGCTGCCTGCAATTCCATACTTCTAAGGTCAGTAAAATGAGGACCCAGATTGTTGGGGCAATATGCTGGCTCTGTAAACCATTTAGAGAGAACATTGTGAAGCGGTATTTAAGTCTAAATGCTATTGCTATGTTATTGCTATCCTAATTTACAACTGACTCTTTCATTCAACTATACTCTGATATTACTGATTATACATAACTTTAAGTAAAGTCCTTTGTCAAGATGAATGTTAAGCCTTTTATAAATTTAGGGGAGCCAAAAGAAAAAAAATATTTTTTAATATTTCTTCTCAATCAGGACTGAAAAGAAATGCATGCATTTTGTCAATTCTTCCATTTTCAAAATACACCTTTTTATCTTTGCTTAGTGTGTATCCATCCTTTTGCTTTAAAAATCTTCCATCTTTATTGATTCTAACAATAAAGACATAAGCATTTCTGCTCAAGAAAAATGCAAATTTTCCTACCTTTACTGAGATAGGTGTAAATGTTAATGATCATTGCATTTGTGCTACAGACTAGTAACAATTCAAGTAAGAAGACCTGCTCACATGACAAAAGTGTATCCCCTTAACGCTGTTGCCCATCTTGTCTAGCGGAGGTGACCAGCACATCATGCCCATAACGTTAGGAACAACCAAGAGAATGCCACCAGCAACTCCAGATTTTGCAGGAAGACCCACCTAAATGAATGCACAATTTAAACCATTAATATATAGTTATCAATATTTAGACAGCAATCACTGAAAATCCATATTATCCGTCAAGGTAGTTTTCCAAAATTTATCAATTAGCGTACATTTACATCCCAGGAATTATTCAGTTGATACCTTAAAATACTTTTGTTTTTCTGGATTCATTTCTGTCATTTGAGTTTTAAGTAGCCTATATGACACAGAATTCCTTTTACCACCCATGGTCAATTTCTAATTGCCATTATCACTGGTTTTAATAAGAAGTTAATTCTTTTTTTTTTTTAAGAGCTAAACATTTTTATAACAGATCCCTCAAAACAAGCACTTACATGGAAAGCAAACTGCCCCGAGAAGTCATACATGCCACATGAATGCATCAAACTTAAAGTGTTTCGAACTGCTTCAGGACTTAGGACTCTCTCACCAGTGATGGGGCAAAACCCGCCATTGGCAAGAGTGGCTGCCATGACACTAGCAGATTCACAAGTCACTTCTATGGAGCACAGCTTAGGAAAAATGAAAAGAAAAAGAAAACATTGATCAACCTATGCAAACAGAAGGTTATATAATTAAATGGATGAAAGGCCTATCTTACAAAAGGGAGCCTGAACCCTTAAAGAGCCTATTATCCTATGAACAATACAGCATGCAAAGATAGACTTTCCAGATTAGGAAATAAAGGCCTATTTGGGTGAGCATGAAGTGGGAATCTGATGTTAGCAACGTTTTTTTAATGAAAACATGGTACAAGATTAATTCATAAAACAACTGGGTAAGATTTAAAAAAAACTTGTTCTCTAATCAGTGCAATAGTGAAGCTTGTTCTGATGAAGACTGACATTTTTAAAAGAAACATTTAAAAACTACACAATCCTGTTACTACAGAAATGAACAGTACAAACAATCATGTGACAGAACCAGGACAATTTATATTATTTACTTATATTATTTATATTATTATTTAGTGTGTAAAATTTAAAGCTACCTTATATTTAACTTAATGAGTGGGGGGGGGGAATATCATATTTTAATCAATAACAAGATTAGTAATAAGAAAGAATGTTTTAGTTAACCTAACCAATGTGAAAGCACTAAGGATATGGATAACTATTTCTTCTCTGAATAGTACTACTGAAGCAGTAGGAAAATTACACATAAAGCGCTTTTATATTTAGCAGAAATCCCCCAATTCCCCAAAACTCTGCTTAATACAATACTGTGTAAAACCTCAAGGTTACTGAACCAAGGAACTAACCATATTACAGTAAACAAGGATGGATTTGGAAAATAACAGATAAAGATAAAATGAGACAAGATAAAATGAGTAATTATATGTACTTCTCTTTTCTTGGTATATATGTTATTCTCCTTTGTTGGTATAGTTTAATAAAAGTAACACCCCGGGCTAAGCTGAGGTCACGACATGTATAAAGTGACTTCTCAGGAAGAGCCAGGGGTTCAGAATTTGCCATTCTAATGGTCTGAACCTTGTGCACAAATAAAAACGGTTGTATTCTCCAACCTTTCGTGGTCTTGTGTCCTGATTTGGAAGCAAGATTTCCTGCTACACTACAAAACTGGCTGCAAAACGTATTACATTCTCACTACAAAAATATATAATTCTTAGGTCAAGGATTGCAATCAACTCTTAATTTGCACTAAGATCAGAGAATGAGAAATGCTGATTTATTAAAACATATTCAATCAGAATATCATTTAGTTAACATACTTACCCCAAACAAAGGATTGGATCCTCTGTTGTGTAAATATTTATATAAATAACATTTTAACCTATAATTCTATATATTTCTTTTTTCTTCTTCAAGGATAACAAATATTCTAGAGATTAATTAGCTACCTGGAAATAGAAGTCCAATATGCCAACCATATCCGTGCCCTCTGGAAAACACTTGGAAATAATAGAATATTTTAGTACATCATGATACAGTAAAAAAAAAGTTATCATATATAAACTAAAACTGATAAAGAAGATGAAAATAATCTTATTTCTGAAAATTCAGTTGAGGATTATCTAAAAAAAGAAGAATTATTTAGAAATAAAATAAGACTTCCAGTTATTTAAGTCTACCTTTCTGTGAAAATTTGAAGGAAAATATTTTAGCTCTATTACAGAACCATCAAACAACGTGTACTTCTGACAAGTAGTTTCGTAAAAGATTATTACATGCTTTTTGGCCAGAGAAGTGGGAGTGGATTATAATATGAAGATACTCATTTCTTTTACATCTTTGTCCCATTCTTTTTTCCTCTGTCATTAAAACCAGACGGAGAAGGAAGTAAGATGAATAAGATGATCTCTCCCCCCAACACACACACATTACTTCTTGGTAATCCAAATGGGAATAAAACATCTAATGAGAACGTAATGTCATTGTGTTAACTTTAAAGTAATATTACATTAGCTACTATTACTATGAGTAATGTTACAAGGATTTCAGTAATGATCTTTGTGAAGCTAATCAGAATATACATCTTTTGTTTCATGCATGCATATTAACAAGCATAACCCACAGATTTCTCTTTGTAGATATGACAAGTTACTTGCTTGCAATTGTGATTTTTTTAAAAAAAGGTCATCTATTTAATTGTTTACTTAGGTTTGCATCCGATTCAGGTTATGATTCCTGCACTTCTCCTCATAGTCACCAAAACCAGGATAGTTGGGTAGATTTGCCAGAGAATGCTGATACTTTGGATGCAAGCTCTCTTGGAGGAATATCCAAACCAAGAGTTATTTGCTGATGCAGAGAGAGACACAATTTATGCCCATATGAAAGGGAAAGCTTGCTCCCTCAGCACCGACATTTATAAAGAGGTTGCTAAAGATCATAATGCTGAATATAGAGAACATGCAACCAGATGCAAAAACAATGCAGATCCAGAAAGATTGGGAAATAAATTGGTTGAAAACAAACTGAAGGATTCAGTGCAAGCCATGTTAAGTAACATATATGCAAGATATACACATCAAATGTCTCTGTTCCACATGAGGCTTTGTACAGGTGCCATTAATTCATTTGTGTAAATCACAGAGACCAAAATGGAAAGATAACACCATCACTGCATTCTTATGATATCAATATTGTATTTACCTTTATTGTCATGATGAAGAAATAAAATGTTATTTGTAGTTTGTTCAATTGACATTACATACATTTAAGGAAGCGGAATATATATAACTAAAAAGCATACCTTTTTCTCTTTCAAATAATAGCCTATTGCAAAGTTTCTGTCTCCACTCTCTCTTTCAGACTGGAATCTAAGGGAGAAAAAGAAACAGAAATGGATATCAAACCACTAAATACTTATTAACAATACTATTAGTGAGATATTTGCTTTTTAAAATTGTTGTTAACTCTAGCAACAACTATGAAGTTTGGGAAGGCACATACTATTGTTGTGTGGAAATTACATTAAAAAGAACAGATTAATGTTGTTGCATATTAGAAGCCTCAATGCAAAGCATTAGCTATTCAGTATTAAACTAAACAATTTTTGTAAATTAAGTTTTGTGAATTAACTACTTGAGAATACAATAGAACTTATTTAGATGTTAAGTGAAACATAGGAATGCAATATAAGACAGAAAGTTAACCATCACCACTCCAATAGACAGAAACTACACAGCAAATTCATACTGCAGTGTTACAAGCTGAATTGTTACAGAAAAGCATGCCTTGTGGTGCTTCTTGAACAATCTTTTGAGGGAAAGAAAAAACTTACTACTTTCTCTCTACAGGGGGCCACAATTATTTGAAGGGGGCAACAGCGATGAGGCAAAATTGATGTTTTTAGCAAAACCAAACCTGTAGAAGAGAAATAATTTCTCTTTCTCCTCTATTTTCAACTCTTAATGGAGGAAAGGAACAAGATTTTTTTCTTCCCTTTTCCCTTGGTTTTTTGAAGAAACAGTGTCATAAGGTGCAGGACTTGTCAGCACTGAAGTCTCAAAATGGCCTCAGTCAGGCAGCTTCAGGGTTACTTGGAACCCTGACACTTCTACAGAAATCTAGCATAAAGGAAAAATTTATCCTATGCCCAAAGTCTTAGCTGAAGCAAAGATTTGACTAATAAAATAAAATATGTACAGCATTAATATTAACTATTGCTCGTCGTGTCAAAATTAATCTAGGAAACATACTTACGTGGCATTACTGAAACCAACATATTCGTTTCCAGCCATTTTATTCATGAACTGCATCACCTAAGGAAAGCAGGATTTTTTTTTCAAAATGTACCAAAAAGCACTTAGTAGTAAGTATTCAGTGCAAATAACTGATTTAGGTTTAGATATTAAGCAATGTTGTCATTCTGTAAGAACAAATATATTCCACAAGAAAGAATGAAGACATTTTCTGCTTTAATATAAATTACTATTTACTGTGATGTCTAAAATAAAATTCTTGTTAGTTTAAATTAGAAATTAATATTTTTATCTTAATTTAAGATAAAACACTACATACATTTTTAGTCTAGTTGAAATTCAATGACATTCTGCTTTTAGTTTAAAACTGGAGAGCAAATGTTTCTAAATTTCACAGAAGAGAAAAAACACTTGTAAAAATCAGTGAAGCTTTCCTCCAGGGTTGCTACATTATAGTTTATAAATATAAAGTATATTAAATATAATGTGTTTTAAATATAAAGCAGACAATTAAATTGTTCCTTACAATCAAATTGGAGTCCAATTCCAATTCAAGCAACTTTTGAGTTCAGTTAATAAAAAGGTGTGAAGTTAAAATATGGGGCACAGCAACGCTATTTGGTAACACTTAAAATTAGAGAAAATAACAATTGTAACAATTAAAAGATTTGCTTACATAGTCAAACTTTTCAGCATTATTTGCTCCTTGCTGAAAGGAAAGAAGACACATTTACAAAGTTTATTAATACAAGGGAACTGTAATTATAGATTAATTTGTTTCATTGTTACCTAAATGCTATTATGTATTATTAGACTAGAGTTTTATTTGTTAGTCTATATACCTATGGTAGAGTTAGATTACTGAATTGTTATACAAAGCATTACAATACTTTAACATTGCCTGTTAAAAACATTACCAATGTAAAACAATAGAGCTGAACTTAGTTTTATTTGGAATGTAATCAGTGACTCCATTAATTTTCCATGATTTTTTTAAATTTTATTGTTGAATTACAAGTTATTTGTAATTAATACTATTAATACTGTTTTGTGGAGGTAGCTTTTAAATGCTAGGTAGAACTAATAAGTCAACTGCATTAAAATAAAGATTGGTTATGATTAAATATGCTGATAGGAGCATCTGCATGTGCAGATTTAAATAAATAAACCTCCCATTAGTATCTTTATATTTTCAATTCAAAGAATTGTGTTAAGAAAACATAACAAATTGATTATTGCTATAGTAAATGTGTACAGTTTAAAATTGTGTGTACATAGGCATGCTTGTGTATTAATGAACCTTGACTGAAGCAAAGAGTCTGCATAAAATATATGCTGGGAGGGAGCAAGCCTTTAACAGAAAATGGGAAAGGCTTAAATGCCTAAACTGAGGTCAGAGTATCAAAATCTTTTATATTTGTATCTGGGTAATGAAAAGGATACTCCTTCAAGTAAAAATATACCCTAAAGAGCATGTGCAATTTTTTTTCTACATTTGGTATTTTAATTTCAGAAACATTTAGGTTTCCAGATCCAAAATTTCAAAAATAAGTTATATGAAATCATAGCTAAAAGGTTCTGTAGAGATGAGACTGAACAAGGTAGATATGGGGTTTTTAAAAATGAGATTACAATAACACAGCAAATCAACTTCGTTGATTATTGCAAGAATATTCTGGCAGTTTTTTCTGTATCCCTAACATTTAAGCTGCTAGACATTTAAAAAAGTATTTACTGGAATTATCATTTTTTTAAAGCAGACAAATTCAGATTTAAAGGCCTCAAGCTAAACAATCCATGAAACATTACTTTCACCATGTTAGTTTAAGGGGGGGAAAAACCTTGAAGCCTGTATGTACCAGCATTCTACTCAATGAAATGTATAAAGCCAGCCTCATTTCCCATTCTACAGTGGATTAGGACCTTGCAGACAATCCGTGAAGCCACAAGCACCAGCTCATCTAGTGATGTACAGTCATTCACGTATGCTCACCAGCTGAAAGAATACCATACTATTGTGTCAACATCAATCAAATTAAAATGCTGATACCCATAGAGTCAAAGGCTATTTAATATGCTAAAAGATTATGCAATGTGTTGAAAAGCATTAGAAAAACAAACTTTTTTTTTTTAAAAAAAGGGTAACTCCAAATCTGTTCAATGAAAAATAATTAAAAGAAGAAATTACCAACTTCATTGAACTGTTGCAGTTGTCAAAATATTCCATAGATCCTAATGCTGTAAAATATGTAACAACATTTAAACCACAAAAACCTTTTAAATGCACAGTGAATGTTGCTTGGGACAGTGGGAGGGGACGGCATTAGTTATGGGATGCTATACTGATCATTGTTGCATTGTTAAAACAGTTAAACTGAAACAAGTTTTGCATTTCTCCCCTATATCTGACAAAAGGAGAAAGATGCTTAATGCAAGACCTCATTCTCTCCCCACCCCTCAAAAAAACAAAACAAAAAACAAAAAAAACCCAACCCAAGAACAATAAAACCCAAAGCCTTCATTATTTTGAAACCATTAGCAGAATCAATAAACCAAGCAAGAGTCTGAGCATATAAGCAAAGCAAACTTATTTCAGCATTTATCATATTTAGAATTTTCTTGGCTTTAAACTCCAGAGTATTTTGACTTCCAAGAAAACAGTATATTTTCACAATTCCAATAATAGAAGTATGAATAAGCATATTTAAACATTAAAATACTGGATTTTTTCCAATAACACCTAAACTCCATGATCTTAACAATGTCATTTCATTTGATCATGACACATTTTTCTTTAAGGAAAACAAATAAAAGTAAAGTCAGCATTAAAACAAGATACCAAATATTGCAACAGTTATTTTCGCACATCCCCACCTTAACAATATGGAAAATACGTCTTCAGTTTGAAGATGGAATATGAGAAAGAATAAAAGCAACTTTTATTTTGGAAGGGCTATTTTTCCAATCTGTGGAGATTTACTTATAAAATTACAAGCAATTAATCTGTCTACAAATGTTCCATGCAATATTTAACTTCACAAACATAATATATACATATATACACTTATAGTGTGCATGCTTGCATGTATATTTATGTGTATATGCACACTATTGTGTATATACAAAATATAAGCCTCGGAACACAAAATATTTTAAGACTGTAACAATCCAATGACACATCACACATGCATATTTTATATAATTATACACATGTCAATATTAAATCAGTAGGGATATTTTATATATACCAAAATTCTACCAGCATGCAAACAGAACTTAAAAATAATAAAATAATTATATATATGTTTCAATTTTAAGATACTAGGTCAGTCGTATAGAGATATACCAAACATCAAATTATATTAAGATTTATGCTTAGTACTGCTGATTTAAGCAGGTCACATGATTTATTTGTGGATTTTCTAAATTGTCAACTTATTTCTGAAGAGTTACTTATTCAACAAACTAGTTTTATTATAGTAAAATAGTATATATCCTACCCTATCTGTATTTTAAAACACCACTCTAATAAAAAGGCATATTGGAGTTATATGGTAGTATTTCAGTATCAGAAGACAGTATATATACTGGAGCTTTCTGCAGAAATGACACCAACATTTTATCATATTCTGTATAAGGTGACCTATATTCACCTTATTTGGTTGGAACATTTAAAGCATAGAAATAATCCTCAAATCCAATTAAAATGTTTTTGTAGCTATGGACTAGAACATTTCATTAACACAGGACTACACTGTCTAATTTTTGTACTGTATTTCATTTTTAATACTGTACTTCTTTGTACGTGCATTTAACATGTAGGTGTCTGACTTTAAGTTGAATATCACTTCAGCTATGGATCTGTTTCCTGTTGTTTCTAAATTATTATTTATGATTTGCTATATTTGAACCATGAGTTGTTCAATGAAGCACTGCTTTAAAACCCCATGTCGTCTTATATAATTTATATCATTCTAGTTGATTCAATTCTATACAGATGTATTAATATCTATATAAGAAAACAAAGGGCTGTCCTGTAGAGTAAAGCAATAATCCCTTTATTGGTTGCAAGAAAGATGAAAAAGTAATATATTTTAAAGGGAGGCTATACATTAATTCGGTATATCAAATATTATTATTAACATAATTTTGAGACAAAAATTCTAAAAATGGCAAACCCACTTCCTTATTATCACAAGAAAGCTATATAGACAGGTATATGGAGTCACCATATTTTAAGACTTCACTGAAAGTGCTGAAATTTTCTTCTTTAATGGCATCATATATTCCGTGATTTTTATAGTGTACTTTGTCATATAATACTTGAATATCATTGCAGAACATGGCAATAAATTGTTTTTCTGTCACCATATTTCAGACACTTTGGTTTAATCATCAGTTCTTCCACAATCTCACTTAGAAAGTGTTATAATTAACAACAGTGATTTATCTCCAACTGCTGTTTTTAATTACAGTATTTATGTTTAAAGCTAGTGTTTATTTCACATTCATTTAAGCTGTATATATCTAGAAATAACACAGTGGATTCACCGAGAGCACAGAGCTGATTCCACGTATGAATTAAGAGGTGAACATCATAGAAAAATATTTTTGTTCCATAGTACTGTATGGTACCATGAAAACTTGAATTTTTTGAGAGACTAAGAGCAAAAGAAGTTGACCTGAGCACAGCCAAACTTCTATCAATAGAGCTTTGCCTCTTGATCAGAAGTTCTGGGATTTTATTTTATTTTTTAAAAAAAAAACAGATTATATGGCTTTCTAAGGTTTTGCCCATGTGGCAAAGGGGTTATTGAAATGGTTAAACTATAATACTTTACCTGTTTTATCCTGGTACATAATCAGAGTTGATAACCCCACATTTAAGCTATTTCCTGCTTAAATGGTTCATTCCCAAAAAATATTAAAAATTCTTCTTTTGGATAATTCTGTTGCCCTAAATGTAGCTAAATTCTACTATCTCATATGTAAAATGTATAGATGACCGACTGATAAGCTCAGTTGATTTTACATCTTGTTCTTTTTTATATGCAATCTGCTTTTTTAACTATTGAATTTTATTTTGTACTTTGACCACAAGAAGCATATTTTACAGGTTCCACAGACTGAAAAAAAAACTAAAAAGTCCTGTTCAAATTATATTCTGAGATGGGCATAACTATATGGCCATAACATATTTCCTAAGAAGCCAAAAATAAAAATATTAAATATTCTCAACTTTGTTTATCTAGTAACACAGATAAAGAAAAAAAAACAATGATATGCCAAATATACCAGTGTTGGTTGTCGCTTTTAAAGTCATTCATGACTTGGGACCACATTATCCACGGGACCATTTTTTCCCAGGTGTTTCTTTCCAGCAGAATGGGCATATTTTGGGTACCATTGGCCGGGAAATGATAATTAGCAGGACCAGAAGATGAGCCCTTCCTGCCACAGCACCTGCACTATGGAAAATCTCCCGGCAGAGATTACAATGGCCCCAACCCTGCTGGCTTATCTATAAGGCCCTAAAAGCCTAATTCTATGCCCAAGTCTGGGGGCCAGAGCATACAAAGGATCCCATCTTTTGGTTGTGTTAACAATGGTCAATTGTGATATTTCTCTTGGCTGCTATGCATTTTAATTTTGTATTTATGACAGGAATTCTTTTAAGAACGATCACCACCCAGAGCCACTTGTTTAGATGATGGGTGGCACAAATTGAATGAATGAATAAATTTATAAATCTATCAATCTCAATTAAAACAGAATTGCAAGGCCAAATCAAAGGAAGGATTCATCCCGAAATGTTATGTAATGTACTCTTAATGCTAGTTAAGATGGCATTCCTTGCAAATATTTGTTTTGTAATTTCACTGAGCAGAAATTCTTAAGAGTAATACTTTTTTCTGCCTCACAAGTATTCATCTTCTCTGGACCACCTCATATTGTTTTGTTAACAAATGTCACAAGGAATGTGAGGCTGCGTATACATTTAAACTTTGGGATTCAAATGCCAATTTAAAAGCTATGGTATGTTCTGTTGTTGAGCTCTTTTATTATCCAGAAAGCTTTATTGACTAAAACCATGTATTACCATAACTAACAAATAAATGATACAGAGCATGCACAACACTAAAAGAATAAGAACATCTTTCCAGATTAAAATCAAAGGCACATCTAAGTAATCTCTATAGTATTTACAAACAAACCTTCTAGTCATGTCACTATTGCACAGTCATCCGGATGTTTAGACTTATTATGGTATTTTTGCCCACCTATTAAGTCCTTCTCATGGATTCAGGATTAGGCAAATGTTTAATAATATTAAAGATATTATTGTAGGATGTTATTCCAACTAAAGCTGACTTTTGCAATTGTGATTTTGTCAATGCCAACATTATTATGATTGGTTGCACAGCCAGTCAGATGATTAGACTGGATTTGGCATATTATTATTTTATCCCACTTTTATCTAATCTTATATAGATGCATCCATAAATTAGACTAGATCTCACATTACAGAGCTGGTTAATTTTTTATTTGTTATTGGCTGCAAGGAAGGGGGCAGCACAATTTTCACTGATACTATAGCACATAGGAAAAGAGGGACTTTTATGTCTGTCTCAGTTACAATCCTAAACGAAACAATGCTATTGGCACCAATGGGACCTCCTCCACATGCTAACTGCAGTTGGTATTTTTGGTCAAATTGCATTGGGGAAAAAAGGTTTCTGCTTCAGCCTTAATGAGAAATTTAATACCACTATCCTGGTGATATCATTCCCCACTTATAATATTCACTGAAAGACTGCCAGCCAGCTAGTTGGCAAGCTGCCAGGAAGAAATCTTAAACTCCCTTTTGTAGAATAGTAGCAGGAAATATGTAAGGGAGAAGCTGTGTCTCTTCATGTAAGCCCCACTTTAACAGACAAGGAAAATATTATAGAACAGTGGGGGTAACTCATGGCTCTCCATTTCCTATTAGCCTTGGTCACCATGGAAGTTGATGAAAGCATAATCCAAAAGTGAGAAACAACAAGATTCCTCACCCATGCTCAATATAACTTATTTTTATTTTGACTTTAATGATGCTATGGAATACAAATAAAAGAGCCACAGATAGGTGAATATGATTTAGCTATTCACATAGTCTTTGTATAACTATTTGAATTGTAATCCAAAATAAGTGCAATTAAACAGGCCTTGCTTTGCTATTTTCAAATATCAGTTGACTGAAAAAGCTATCATGAAATAAAAATAAGTTGCACTAATTATGGTAAGAATTATCAAATATTTGTGCACACATAAGAATTTCATCTGTACTTGTGACATAGCTAACTCACAGATTTCTTGCAAATCTGTGAATGAAGGAGATATTCCAACTTTCTAATGATAAGAATGAAATAAAATATGAAAAGCAGAAGATATAAATAATAGCAGACATTCCTGCTAAAAAACATTAATACCTTTATCCTAAAATTACCCTAAAATTTATCCCACTGCTTGCAGGGAAAGAGAAGAGGGGAAGTCTTTGCTTTCTGGCATAGGTTCACTTCACCAAAATTCTGTTTGCATATATAACCATAATTTCAGTGTGAGGAAGGAAATGGTTCCATATGCAGATGGCAGTAAATGGATTCTATACATGACCATTCTTTTACAAATAATTAATTTCAATTGGTAGGGGAATTTTATTTTGTTCTGTCCTGATCTAGACCTTGTTTTGGAATAAGGCTTTAGGAAGGGAGGGTCACACAAAATGGACCGTAGGTTGTTACAATGAGAAAACAGGGTATTGCACAGAATTTATGGATGTATATGTGTGCACATATACATACAGAGTCTACTCTTTCTTTTGGGAAGGATTGTTATAAATTCAGAATTGCCTTTCTTCCAGGTAAATTACTGAATTTCTAGGATTTAACCTTCAATTAAAGATGCAAAATGCACATAAATGTTGATTTGTCCAGTAATGACAAATGCTTTCAGCTAATTAATTAAAAAGAGAATATTTACAAAAGTGTTTTCTATGAAAATGGACAACTAGGTTCTATAACTTTGTAAGGCTGTTAAAATGTCACACACTTTACAGCACTTCAAAATATATCTAATTTATGAGAGTAAGATTTAAATAAACTTAAGGGAAAGATTAGAAACTTTAATTTTAATATAATTTCTTGAATTTTCCAATTCATAAAACTACTTTATAAAATAGCTTCCCAGAAGATGGAACACATAAATGTCTTACAATCACTATAAACAAATAATGATGCAATATGGAGGTTTATGTCTGCTAGACATGCAGAGACTACATGCAAAGTTTCAATGCACTGACTTGTAACCCTGTTGCTGTGTTTTTATATTACGACTACATGCAGTACAAAGAAAAACTGCAATATACTCTAATGGCCTGAAACCTAAAGTGGATTTTTCCTGCCAATAAAGTATGTATTTGATTGGCAATTCATTAATTTTAATAAAATGAATTTCCAAACATGTGTGCACTTCATACGATATTGGGTTACTATATAAAAGGCTATTGTGAGAACAAGAAATGCACTGAACTGTCTGATGAACTACCTACCACTTATTTTAAAATCTTACTGCCAAGCTGAATTTTAAGTTATTTAAACCTCCAGGAAAAAAAAATAAGCATGAATAAATTTACCTGTCGAATTTAAGGCCATTTTCCTTCACCTACAGCTATTAAAGATAAATGTTTAAAGCAGGAATTTTTTACACAGAAGCAGAAAACCACGAGCCAAAAATAAAATAGCCTTTCATAATTAAAGCTATAAGGATATGATATAATCAAATATTTAAAATCTCCATTTTGATTTCTCTATTACAAAATTAAGGAGAAGGGACAATGTTCTTTAAAACTCTTTCTGAGATATCATATATATATATATACATACACACACACACACACACACACACACACATATATATATATATACACATACACACACACACACTTTTAAAGATTAACAATAACCTGCAATTCAAAGTATATATTCTTTAATTAATCTGTCTAAAAATACTACACTGTTAATTATTAAGCCAAATGTTTTAAAAATATTTTTTTCTAAGGAAAAGAATTATTACTTCTAAAAGTAACAATATTTAATATTAAAGAAGCGCCAAGGGATTTAACTTTATATCTCATGAGTGTATAAATTGAAATATAAAATGAATTATTTTATGAAAAAATAGTTCTTTCAATGGAAGCATAACTCTAACTCATTTATAAAATAAATTTACCAAAACACGAAACTCCATATTAAAATTTCTAAAAGATTCAATTTGTAACTTTATCAAGTGAGCAGTGTTCTTTATTTAAAAATTCCCAAGTTTGTCTAATATAATATTTTCACATCAAAATATTTCATTCCACAATCTAGTAAGATATATTTATATTCATTTTTTCAAAGAAAGAAACTTTTATCAAACCCAGTTTCAAAAGCAGCTTGGGATTTTCTTAAAGTGTTTCAAACTAAAAGGGAAGGAGGTGGGGAAAGAGAAAGAGAAACATACCAGCAACATTCCCCCTTAAACATTATCTTGCTCCGTATCCCAAAACTCCTTTTTGAATTTGGGGAGCAACAGGCAGCTGAAAAACAAGCACTGAAAACAATTTCAGAAGCACACAAGTGTTAATGACTACATGCTTCTATGGTCTGCAAGAAGCAATACAGGAAAAATTCCCGTGTCTATATGTAATCTAATTCTGCTTATAATTTCTTATAAACTATTTACAGTGCAACTGTCAGAAATATTCACTGTACATATTTTACCTTGATCAAAGAGGTGATCACAATTGCTCCAGCATTCACCATAGGATTATGAGGTTTGTCTGTAAAATAATAAAAAAGGATCTAATCACAGAAATGTATCTTCCAATAAATGAAATAAACAAAGCTTCTACACAAATTAGTCATACTATTCACAGCTATCTTTCTCATAGTAAGCTGATGCCATGTATTCCATCTAATTAAGATGATGAATCCTGATATTTTCTTTCTTTGCCTTTTAATACTAACCTGATTTTCAATATCACATGAACTTCTGCCTATTCTTTACATCATCCTTCAGTTTTATTCTATCATTTATATTACTATATATTCAATCCCAAAATGAAATAGCAACTATAATTGTTCATAATGATTAGTTGGACAATTTCAATCCAATTCAGGATTTGATAAATATTTCCAAATCATACATTTTTATCCTTTTAATTTTGTCATTTGGTTAAAATAAGAGAGATTGTTATTAAACTCAGGTCATGGTAAAGGTAACCTAAATCAGGGGTTCCCAACCCCTGGTCTGTGGACCGGCACTGGTCCACAGCATGCCAGAATCCAGACCACACAAACAAATGAAGCCCTATCTGCGGGATGCAGTAGTACATGAAACCACACCAACTCCATTCCACAGAAAAGCCTCTCTCTGCAGAACCAGTCCCTGGTGCCCCAAAGGTTTGGGGTCACTAACCTAAATCATCGCCACATACTATCCCATATTTTACTAAGTTTTTTTTTTTTACTCCCCAGATATACATTTTCTTACAGATACACTTCAATTTAATAATGCTTCACCTTTAAACAAATAAATATCTGCATTTTTTTTTCTCCATTACATTAGGCACTTCCATGTGATTATGAAAACACATATGGTCAGGCCTCTATAGCCTCATTTAAAAGATGAAACCAGAGAGTCTGGCAATTCTGACCATCAAATTTCTATTAGCGTGAGGACCCAGATTGTTGGGGGTTATATACTGACAGTGTAAACTGCTTAGAGAGGGCTGTAAAGCACTGTAAAGTGGTATAGAAGTCTAAGTGCTATTGCTATTCATCATCTGAAATCAACAATGAAAATTTGCGGTTTGAAAACTCAATAGATTTTCTGATTTATCTTTTACACAAAAGATAAATCAGTCCAAATAAGGTGGGAAGGCTGTTGAATAAGAAGCCATCTGTACTGTCTCTGGCTTTTGTAGAAGCTGTGCTCCCTCAGAAAGAGCAGATGATGGTCATCGCCAGGACTTTTGTGTAACGTTGGCTGGTGTGCCAACTACACAGTACAAGATACCCCTGCTAACTTTTGATTAGATTACTACAATATGCTCTTCATGAGTCTACTCTTGACGACCACCTGGAAATGGCAGCTCACCCAGAATGGGATGGGATGGGATGGGATGGGATGGGATGGGATGGAATAGGATAGGATAGGATAGGATAGGATAGAATAGAATAGAATAGAATAGAATAGAATAGAATAGAATAGAATAGAATAGAATAGAATAGAATAGAATTCTATATTGGCCAAGTGTGATTGGACACACAAGGAATTTTTGTTGGCGCATATGGTCTCAGTGTACATAAAAGAAAAGATACATTGAGTCAAGAATCACAAGGTATAACACTTAATAGTCATAGGGTACAATAGGGTACATAGGGTACAATAAGCAATCAAATCATACTAGGAAACAGTCAATATAAATCGTAAGGATACAAACTACAAAGTTACAGTTATAGTCACAAGTGGGAAGGGATAGGTGATAAGGAATGATGAGAAGATTAACAGTAATAGTAATGCAGACTTTGTAAATAGTTGGACAGTGTTGAGAGAATTATTTGTTTAGCAGAGTGATGGCGTTCAGAAAAAAATCTGTTCTTGTGTCTAGTTGTTCTGGTGAGCAGTGCTCTATAGTGTTGTTTTGAGGGTAGGAGTTGAAACAGTTTATGTTCAGGATGTGAGGAGTCTGTAGATATTTTCACAGTCCTCGTTTTTGACTCGTGCAGTATACAGGTCCTCGATTGAAGGCAGATTGGTAGTCATTGTTTTTTCTGCAGTCCTAATTACTCTCTGAATCCGTGTCTGTCTTGTTGGTTTGCAGAACCAAACCAGACAGTTATACAGGTACTGATGACTGACTCAATAATTCCTCTGTAGAATGCAGTGGCATGAACACTCACTTGTTAGTCATAGAACTGCCACATCAGAACTCTGCTGCAGGAACTGCACTGGTGACCAGTAGATTTCCAAATGTAATCCAAAGTGCTATCACTACTTATATACATTCAAGATCAAGGGAAGTACTAATACCACTCTATAAAGCCTTAGTAAGACCACAGCTAGAGTACTGCATCCAATTTTGGTCACCACATTATAAAAAAGATATTGAGACTCTAGAAAAAGTACAGAGAAGAGCAACCAGGATGATTAGGGGACCGGAGGCTAAAACATACAACAAACGGTTGCAGAAACTGGGCTTGGCTAGTCTAGTAAAGAGAAGGACCAAGGGAGACATGATAGCGGTCTTCCAATATTTGAGGGGCTGCCACAGGGAGAAAGGGGTTAAGCTATTTTCTAAAGTGCCTGTAGGCCAGACAAGGAATAATGGATGGAAAGTGAACAAGGAGAGATTTAACCTGGAAATAAGGAGAAACGTTCTAACAGTGAGAATAATCAACCAATGGAACAGCTTGCCCTCGGAAGTTGTGGGAGCGCCATCACTTGTGACTTTCAAGAAGAGATTGGACTGCCATTTGTCAGAAATGGTGTAGGGTCTCCTGCTTGGGCGGGGAGTTGGACTAGATGACCTACAAGGTCCCTTCCAACTCTGATTATCTGCATTGGTATATGTGGCTGAGGGTATCTTGGGAATTAATAGTTCTCCCAATTGTTTCTGCCTGTCTCTACCCAGTCAACTAGGGAATGTCTGCTGAGGAACAGTTAAGGTATAATGTGAAGGGGTTTTATTGTACCAATTAGTCACGATTCTGTATGCAAAAAACAGTTCCTATTGACCTAGAACACAATATCAAGTACAAAACTTACTGTTTTCTAGTTTTCCTATAAAAATGCTGGTAATCAGCAGTTAAGATGAGAGCACATACAAAATGGGTTCTAGGATGTTTGAAAAAAAATATCAAAGGGTTTAAAAATATCTAAAAGGTTTTCGATTGCGGGGAAATTGTATTTCAGCTGCTTTCAAGATTGTGCTCTTGATCGGTATTTTGAAAACTAAGGTGACATTTTGATATAGAAATACCAGTATATTTTATTTAACATTGGTCAATAAAAGCGTATGCATGCTAGTCCAAATGAAATTATGAGCTAGCATATGGCAGTAATTTTTAGACATAACATTTGAGGCATATGTCTTTTGGAACAGACTGCAAACCTTTGCACACATGGAATCTTGCCAAGGGTGTCACTGTATCCTAGCTTTCAAAAGCTTAGTTAGTTATATGAAGCTAATGGTTTGGAACTTGGAGAACTTCTTTATATTCAACAGCTAATGATACCCTTAAAATAGGTATGGGGTAAAGGAAAAAAAATAGAACTAGCAAATATCTGCCAAGAATATATACAGTGTTACAAAAAAAAAAAGAAGAAGTGTCAGATTCTTTTTACAATAATGGATATCTTTGGAAGCTAATTCATGAATATTTACTATGTTCAATTAAATCTATACATCCCATATTTCAAGCTACAGGAAAACTCTCTCACACAAAAAAGAAAAAGTCATCAGGAAAGGAAGAAAACACATTCCCCATCCATCTTTTGAAATACTGTGTTGTCAAAACTGTAACCAATTAATCTGAATGAGAACTGAAATGGACCATTTAGGCCACCGAGTCCAAACCCTTGGTGGGTTCTGGAATTTATGTTAAACATTTCTGATAGAAATACATTTAGCTTCTAGCTGAACACATCCAGCAAAGGAGAACTGACTACTTCTCTGGATTTTAGATTCCACTAGTACCTGCTCAGTAACTGTTCTTACTATTCAATATTTTTTCTAGCATTCAGTCAGAATCTGCCCTCCTATAACCTGTAGCCATGTTCAGGTTACAATGTGTCTTTGACCTTCTTTTGCGCAGCATCCTTCCAGCTATTTTAAAATGTTGTCACTTCCTCAAGCCTTCTCTGCTAATTGTTAAGCATTCCCCATTGCTTCAATTTTTTTTATAGGACTTTTTTTTTAGTCCCACAATTATCCTTTATGGTTCTTCCTGAACCTGTTTCAATTTGTTAAATTCTTCTTAAGGTGTAAAGATACCAGAGATATTTGGATAAGATACCAGACTAGAAACCAAGAGACTGTGAAGTTTAGTCCCACTTTTGGCAAAACCAATCAGGTGATCTTGGGCCGATCAATCTCTTTCAGCCCTAGTTAGCAGGCAACGGCAAACCACTTCTGAAATTTCACCAAGAAAACTGCAGAGACTTGTCCTGGTAATGACCAGAAGTTAACATTGACTTGTAAGGCACAAAATAATAGTTTAATGTGTGATGTCCAGACAGTGGTGGGATTCAAATTTTTTTACTACTGGTTCTGTGGGCGTGGCTTGGTGGGCGTGGCAGGGAAGGATACTGTAAAATCTCCAGTCAGAGGTGGTATTTGCCAGTTCTCGGAACTACTCAAAATTTCCGCTACAGGTTCTCCAGAACTGGTCACAATCTGCTGAATACCACCTCTGTGTCCAAACCTACTAACCTTCTCTGTCACACAAATCTATTTCAGTAGATAACATATTACAAAATGATAATTGCATACATAACTTACCATCTTCATTGAGGAACAGTTTGTTGAATCTTAATCCACTAGGTTCTTTACCAACATATCTGTGTACATAATCAGTGCCAAGATCATTAACAGCAATAGCATACTTCAAAGGCTTTACACAGGACTGAAGACAAAATGGGACTTTGGTATCTCCAATAGAATGCCTGTAAAATAAATACTATTTTATTTATTGCATTCATCACACTTTTCCTGACAAATAAAAAAAAATGTATATCTTAAGGAAAAGGCTTTGGGAAAAGATTTTATTATGAACCACTACTATACAAAAAAGATCACCTAAGAGTCTACTTCATCTTTTATATGGTAACAAACACATTCTACCATATTAAAAATAAAGAAAACCCCCTACGCAAATCTTGAACAGTTATTTGAGAGACTTGCAATACTCAGAGTAAACATAAGCAAATAGGTTTAGAAATAAATAAGTTATCTTCTTAATATTAAATAGCTACAAAAACTAAATGTTCAAAGAATTAATATAACTATCATATGGAAATATTTCAACATCCAAAGTATTTGGATGGTATAAACAGAAAGGCAGGGTATACATTCAGTAATAAAACAAAACAAAAAAATAAAAAGTTAGTAAACAGATTAAGGAATTTGCATCATTCAATGGAAGTATGCATAGTACAGAGAAAGAAACATTATTGTCATTATTTTTTATCATATTATCAGAAACTATGGTCATTCAATGAAGCTGAACAGTAATTTACTTTTAGCCAATAAATGTAAAATATTTTATATATATATATGATTTATTCCAGTACAGTATGAAATTTCTCTCATAAGATACAGTATTTACTTTATGAGAGAGATCAGACAATTCCATGGAAAATCTCAGTGACCACTAATTATGCTTTCAATAGTTACCAGTTATTTATTTGTTTGCTTGTTTAATTCAACTTGCACCATATCCAGAGAGGAAGTTGGCTGTTTATATTTACTAAGCACGCATGTAAATATTATATGGAGCAGCAAACATCAAACACATTTTAAATAAATTGTGTAAATAAAATCAAATATAAGCAAATGACAATTTGTATAATTAAAACCATAGAAAAAAGTGTATTTCTTTGTCCCAATTGTATGAATTATCTGCTAAAACTAAAAAGTTTGTACTATTTCAAATCTTTATAGAAACAAAGCTTTGTGGTTTCAAAATGGTTGTTCAAGAATTGCATAATATATGTTGAATTG
The DNA here is from genome assembly GCF_049901715.1 of Pseudonaja textilis. Classification (NCBI taxonomy): domain Eukaryota; kingdom Metazoa; phylum Chordata; class Lepidosauria; order Squamata; family Elapidae; genus Pseudonaja; species Pseudonaja textilis. The sequence continues at coordinate 177,226,495 of NC_141990.1, forward strand.
CACAACACTGAGCATTTATATTAGATTCATGTTAATTCCTATTTTAATTTCTCCTTTAAACATCAAATATTTGATGCCCTATTCATTTTCAAGACCTGTTCTGATGAGCCAAGATAACATGCTTAAAGCCTGTGAATCAGGTCATATCTAAAAATATTAAGTGGACAAGATACATTTTCATTTCTCATAGCTCATGGGAATCTGTCACAACTCTTTATTAACAATAAAGTACTTTCTAATACTATTGTATCTTCTATGTTTTAGAATAACATTTTCCAAAGATAATTATTTGCAGCAATCCATTTCTTGTCCAAAACTGGATTTTACCTTGTGAAAATGTAACTTTATGCTTTCTAGCCTTGGAGAAACAGGCCATGTCAATAAAATTCAGTAATATCTATAATATCACTAAATCAAGAAGGGGATCATGGCAAAAAGTTAAACAGTTTTGCATGACCCCCAGGAATGGATTATAAAACTCTAATTTATATTAACATTGTAACATAGCATAGGTAATTAAATTAGGATTATTCAACGCACAAAAAGCCTGCAATGAAGTTATCAACAGTGATGTTGTTTTGAGGAACAGAGGTTGTAAAACGATCGCTTCAAAAAAGGAACTCTCAACTTCTAGAACATCATCCTATTTTCTACTAAAAATTGGAATGCCCAAGGCTGAACCAAAAATCCTATCTTTTCTCTAGTACCATAAGAAACATACATCATGGATTATGCAGAACTATCTTATATTTGTAATTTAACCCCACAAAGTGTGTCTCTGCTTCTGTTTCTGAAATACTGAAATTATTTCACCAATTCAGATATTTAAGCTACAATACCTCTGCCCATCGACTGTGCAAACAGATACTGCCCATAAGTCAGGACTGAATTTAGCCAGTTGTGGGATATAGTCCGCAACCTACACAAAACAAGACCAATATAAAATAATTAGTAGAGCTACAAATAATGAATACACGAAACCCAGCTAGTAAAAAGCTAGTAAAATAATAAAAGGCACAAACACTTATCTAACCTCTCCCCCAAACTATCCCAGTTTTTTAAAACAGGATCTACCAAACAAACAAACAAAAAATAAGTTCACTATAGTTTTGTTCTTGTTCACTTTATATGAAAAATGATAAAGTTCATAGAAATCATTTTTAAGAATTCACTCAAGGTTAGCTGCACTTTTTCTTTCATAAATATATAAATGAATAATCTGCCAATGGTCAAATCTCTAGTGTCTCTATTATCAGCCCAACTGGGTGTACCACTCTAGGACTAGTTTTACTGTACACATCACACTAAGCCATAATGTTGTTAAGATACTGGCACTGTCAATATTTGATCCCAACTAGTATGTTTTATAAAGCATAATTTATATATAATTTAAAAATATTTAACATTATGTGAATAGTCCAAAATAGCTTCATAAAAATGTAGCATGCTAATTCCAAACCATTCTAAATATGCATTATCAGGTGCAGAGTTATCATGCAGACAGAAGTTTGCATAATTTCTTTTCTAATCACTTTTGGAAATTGCTTGAAATCTAGCTATTAGATACTTTTGGGTCATCAGGTTTTATGCCATGGGTGAATTTCCTTCAAACCTTAGTGAAATAAGTTTTAAATATAAATTTAAGGACTTATTTTATTTTTCTATAATAAACAGCAAAAAGGATACTTAAAATTTTGATTTGAAAATTACAAATAGACTAAGAGTCCATATAAATTTGAAATAGGATTTTGAAATTAATTATAAAGAATCCTTTTCTTGGGATACTGGTTTTATTTTGAATTATTTAAAAAACATAGTAAGATAAGGCTTTAAAAATTGCATACCAAATGAAATTGGGAGGATTTAATTAAACAATTAAAAAACTAACTAAAGAATTAATTAGTTAAAGAACAAGAATCAAACTTGACTAATATGGAATGAAGCAAATATTTTAACTATGGACATATTGAACAATGGACTAGAAATTAATCTTAAGAGTGTCTGCCTCGATAGTGTTTAAAAATGCTATAGAAGAGAAACGTGTATTATCTGACACAATTGAAATTGATGTGAAGGTATATTTTAAAATGATAGGCTACATGAATGACTTAAAAATGATTTTAGAAAAGAATCTAGCTGATGTCTTAATAATTAAATATTATTATGATATAAAAATAACAAACCAGAGAGTGACTGGGATAAAAAAAAGAAATCAGGATCTATGTCATTATTTGAATGGACTAAAATTGTTAGAAGTAAAATGAAAGAATAGAAAATTGATTTATTAGATCTAAACTAAAATGGATGTGTTGTTATCTTAATGGACTTTTGCTAACATAAGGACTGAAATCACAAAGTTATATGGATTTGTCAATAGAGGAGGGAAGGGAAGAAGACAATTTATTGTATTTTAAAAGAAGGTAAAAAGTTACTACCGTAGGTTTACACTTGTGATGAATAGGAAAGTAATTTTTTTCTTTATTATATTCTTATTTTTTCTTTCTTTTCTATTTTTTCTTTCTTTTCTATTTTTTCTTTCTTTTCTATTTTTTCTTTTCTTTGTCTTCTTTTTTGCATCTTCCATTTCTTTTTATTATTTTTTAGTTTACACTAGTTTTTAATTATTGTAATTTGCAAAGTTTAATAAAATTACTATATAATAAAAATATTTTAATAAGAAGGGTATTATACCAAATGATTAATGTAATCTGTTTTTTTTTCAGATGATAGCATCTTACATAAAATTATGACAGTTCTTTTATGCAAGTATAAAAATATTCTAGAGACAGAATACTTGCTGCCAGAAATGACAGATAGAAGGGAAAAATACCATTCCCTAACTGGTTAGAATTAAAAATCCAACACATCACAAAAACTAAATTACTGTGTTAAATATTCCAATATTCTATTTGATTTGCTTTAATTATAACATGCATACATAAGGAAAACAACAAAAAATGATTGAGGGGGGAGGGGAAATAATACCTCTGTGCTACATTTTCTTAGATGTCCCAGATACAGGAGATATGCATAGATATTTAAATTTCCAATTTAAAAAAAACCATGGAACTTACTTACTATATATTTTCACTTGCATATGCTACATGAAAAGAAATTGGGGAAAACAAAAATCTGTTCAATCTATGCTTATTAATATCAATTGCTGGGAAACACAAAGTAAATGTACAAGTGTACTGATACCCATTTTGTGGGACTCTCTGACAAATCACCTCTTTATAAATATATAAAATATATATAAATGGGAAATTTACCATTTTTTAAAAATGGACATTCCAACTGTATTTTTTTAAAAAAAGAAAATAGCAGTAGCCTAACTCATGGCTGGGCAACTTCTTAGCCTGCCTGCATACTACAGAAAGCTTTGGACAGATGACAACAGAATATTTTTGACCTGTTTTTCCTTTGTTTTGGGGAACTAGCAGGTTGTGAAAAATAGGGAATGTTTTATCTCACAGAAGTCTATCACTAACTTATTCAGATAGTCCTCACTTACTGAAAGTTGTGAAGTGAAATACCACATGACTGTACTGATTAACACCATCAATCCTAGATGCAGTTATTAAGTGAATCACTGTGGGTCCTTAAGCATAATGTCACTTGAACATGACTTGCAACTTCCTGCTGGCTTCCCCATTGACTTTGCTTTTGGAAGCCAGCTCTGAAAGAAGCAAAGAGTGATTATGGGATATTGCATGCATTAGCTGCCAAGTGCCCGAATCACAATCACATAACCATCAGGACATTAGAATGACAACAACTCTAATAAACATTTGTAATTCTCTTTTTTCAGTACTGCCATAAACTTGAACAGAAGCTGAATGAGCATTTGGTAAGTGAAGACTATTTGTACTTAAAACCATCCTTCAGTACCCAGATCAATGAAAATCACACAGAGAACATTCTATATCTTTCCACCAAGATTGGTGGCATGATCTCAGGATGATTTGAAGGATACAAACAACCATGAAATGCAGCTGGCCATCTCTATATTGCCACCAATTATTTTTAATAAGACACTTACCTTCCCTCCTGACTGTTTTTTAGCATTTTCATATAATTCATCAATGTGAGAGGCAAATGACATAAAGTCAGGAATGACAAATTTTCGCCTGAAAGCCTGAGTTAATAACACAATGTTGCTTTGGACACATCTGTGGGAAAAAAATATTATCACATGAGTGAAAATACCGTGCCTTTCACTGCAGAGATAATAAAAGTGCTTCTGATATCTAAAGAATAGTATTGTATCCAAATATATTATTTACTGAAGGTAATACATCAACTACTGACATAATGGATACTTTTGGTCTCCTCTGTGCTCTTCCTCTTTCCGTGAAATCAGATGTTGGGGAATTGCATATTGAAAAGTATTTCTGAGCAGTGCTCAGTTACATTATTTCATAGTAGCCTCATTATTCCATGCTATAATAAGCTGTAGCAAATCAATTAAGGCATTTACTTTTTAAAGAGATCTTTATCTAGCATGACACCGTCTGATGTTGTCTGAAGTGTCAATCTTAACATATCCATGCATTCTTTCAGTCTCGGATCTGCTGTTCGTAAACCTGTAGATTTTAAAGCCTGTAAAATAAAAAAGGAGTTACAGATATTTCTTCTTCTGAACACTAATTCACATAACATCGGTTCTGATTCCCATCTGATCTTCTTTTCCAATAGACTGCAATAGACAGTTCACAGACATTTGTTTTCAGTGTTTTGTTTTAAAATACATATAGCTGCACTCCGTAAATGTGAGTAAAATGATAATGCAGCCTTCTTTAAAACTTAAAATTTCTGTTACACTCACTTTTAGTAATCTTCCCATAACCTGATCATTACCAAACCTGTATGTTTTCAAAAATAAAAAGATATATGGCTAATTTACTTAGCACATAATTTATTAGAAATAGGATTAAAAAAACTTACTGTGATGAACTTATGAACTGGTATTTTTTCTTGTCCTTCTGCAATAGTATAGAAGAGCAAATCTTCCAAGCTAGGCAACAAACCTCCTTTACTAAGGAGAAAACACAGATTTGGGGAGAAATCAGGTATTAGTTGGTCACAATCTTAAATCAATGCAATTCTTTAAAATATACTCCTATGAAAATCTATTCTTAATTAAATCTTACAGTAAAACCTAGTTTCATATATACACACACACACAATGAAATATAAATCCTATAAAAAATATTTCTGAGCAGTGCTCATTTACATTATTTCATACTAATGAAAGTTTCACATACACATAGAATGTCATTAATTATTATCATTTAAGCACTGTATTTGTTCCTCCATGGACATTTTTATTTATTTTTCCTATCAAAATAGGACACAAGTAATCGTGTATGCCAATAGAACAAAACTTTACTATATAGTAAGTTTCCAATTAATACACAACAATCTTTCAATCAGTGCCTCCTTGCTAGATAACTAAAAAAATACAACTAAACAATAGCAGTTTTCTTCTTGGTCTCTTAATATTTCTTAATTTTTAATTTTGTGTGTGTGTGTGAGAGAGAGAGGGGGGGAGAGAGGGAGAGAGAGAGAGAGATTTAGATATACTTTTAAGAAATGTGCATGTTTAAAAATGTTCAAACATTAAGGCTTAGTTCAACTTCTTAAATAGTTTTTAAATAATTTTATAGATTATATATCATTGACATCTGTTGCAGTTAAATCAACCAGATTAGCCCAGTATTTAGCTATGGCACTGAACTAGCTGATACAAAAAGCAAGGCAAACATTCAATTTACTTACAGAAAATACCTCAAATGGACTATTCTTAGATAAAGCTTATCAGTTTAAACTGCAATATAAGCTTTTTCTCCCTCTACTTCACAGCTCAATAATGTTATGTAATATTTGTTTAGCCTAAGAGCAGCGTTTTAGCATCATTAAATACTTAGAAAAATACATATTCAGCATAACCAAAAAGAACTAAGACAGAAAGTGGACATGGCGTTGTCACCATTATCTTTACTACATGGAAGTGAGTGTTTATTCACTGCAAAGTCTGTACTGAAAAAATAAAGAGAGAAGCTCATTTGAAGCCATAAGACACGGCAAGTCACTTTGATACAACAAAGATAATATTGGCCTTCAAACATCTATTATAAGGCCATAAACTGACTTTTAAAGAAATTATGAATCTCAGTTCTGAATGAAGTTTGTGACCTAACATATTATATTAAAACCAAGTTCCAAAATAGCAAATTTGACTTATATTAAGAAATAACATTGCTTAAGCAAGCTGAGAGCATTTGAAGTATGGCATTATCTAGAAAAGAAGTAACAAGTGTGTGCCTTATGACAAGACTGCCACAGAAGATTGATTAAACTATAATGAGATAGTGAGATCTGTAAATAAGCTGTCAAGGTTAGCCAAAAGCAAAGACTACAAAATTCTGGAACTATACAGTATGCACATTTGGAAAAGACTCTGATGTTGGAAAAGATTGATGGCAAAGAGAGAAGGGGATAGCTGAGGATGAAATGGTTAGATAATGTCATTGCTACAGTGAACACGAACTTGGGCAAACTCCAAGAGACAGCGGAGGACAAAGTCTCGGATACTATGGTCTGTTGGGCCGCAAAGAGTCAAATACAACTTAGCAACTGAACAACATGCACATTGAGTGCTTTTAGACAATTGCATTGGCTCATAAATACATTGGGGATTCTAAGGAGATATCGGGCTCAAAATGCTACATAGGAAAGTAACCTTATTAATGTTTTAATAAAGTACACATCAAATCAAATATTTATTACAGTTATAGACCAGCATATACACTGCAATTAATGTCTTTTCTCACTGTATACGCCTCTCCCTTCCCATCTTCTTTGGTTTTACTAATGGCAGCAACAACTGAGTAACTTTAACTTCTCTTACTTTGTTTCCTCCATTCCATGTTACTCTTACCCACATTTCTATAATATTTCTGCAAAACCAAATGAAAATGCACTCATTCTCTTTTCCCCTTGTCATTATGGAGGACAAAGGCAAGAAACAAAGTAGCAAACCTTAGTGTGGAATAACACAAATGTTAATTTATCTTTTTTCACTTTTCTTACTGCTACAATTGTTACCCACTTCCAGTTGCCTACTGGACAAAGTAAAAAAAAAAAAATCAATATAGCATTATGGGAAATAGAAAAAGAATGTTGCAGTGGCTGCATAAAAAAGCACATATCCACAGAGGTGTGATAGCTGCATGATGATAATGAAAGAATAACAGCTAAGTTTTAGAAAAATATGCAACATTCTGAATACATTCAATTTGGAGAGGAAAAAATGACATTAGGTGACATAGAAGGATGGGTTTGGATGAGACAAAAGGATGAAATGAATGAAAACTCAATGAAGCCAATTGGAAACTCCCAAGTATTATTAGCATGGGGGTTATAAAATATGTTGCAACAATCCTGGGAATGGCTGGTGACCTGAAGACAGTCCCGTTGGCTTGTTAACATCCTAGCCTTGAATGTTTAACCTGATTTAAATTTACTTCTAAGTTTTAATTTGTTTTTAATTCTGTTTTAAGATATGCTTTTATTTATGTATTTATATTAGTTTTATTGTGCTGTTATAAATCACCCAGAGGGACTTAGGTGAGGTGGGTAGTGTAGAAATTTAATAAATAAATAAATGTCACTGTTTATGATAAAAGAATTAGGATTAGTGAATTACAGAAATGAGTTTGTAATGTGGGATAGATAATTATTTAGGAAAAAGTGTATTTTTTTCAGAAAAAATGAAAAATACAAAAGAAAAAAATGTATTGGAAGATGAATTCATTTTTTTATAGAACAAGTAGAAACAGGATGCAATGAATATATAAAAATAACTGGACCAACATAAAAATAATTCAATGAAGGGAGCCACTTAAGTGGGTGGAATTACATTAATGAAAAATATGTAAATGGATACTTGGTAGACTGACAAACTGCAAGGAATGATTGTTAAGAAACAAAATGCATACAAAAGAATGATTACTGCAAAAATGTGGTGGGCTTTCATTATAAAATTAATTATTTGAGATGAAACTAAAATGAAGGAATACTAAAAGGATTACTGTAGAAATTTTTATTGGAATTGTAATGATTCATCAAATAATGCAATTGAAAGAACCCTGAATCATATTCAATACTAAAGAACATGCAAACATAGAAGCCAGCTTTTTTTTCTTTCGCTAATTTAGCATTTTTAATGCAATCTCCCTTCCTAATCCCACCTGATGGTAAGCAAGTAGGGTTGCTGGTGGTGGTATTATATTTAAACTTTAGAATAATTTTTATGGGAATATTTTAGCTGTTTACTGTATCTATGTACAATTTCATGCAAAATACTTGCAGTAAACATGCTGAATAAATTTCTAGCACCATAAAAATTGCTAGATTGCAAAATTTATGACATAGCTTATTCTAATGTAAATGTCAATCCAGGCAAATTCTGAAACTTGCTAAAGTGAAACCACAATCCAACAGATCATTTGAAAGAAAGGGACAGCTGTTCAAGCAATATGTTCATTAAATCTAGAGATGGAAATATGACAGGAAAATATGTGTGATTGGGAAGAAGAAGAAAGATACTTTTTTTTCATTGTTACTTGAGTCAAATGAAATAAATGGAAGGTATCAGACTTTAGCCTTTATAAAACAGCATGGAGATAGCAGAACATGTGAACAAAGAAAACACTAAAGGACAATTCAGAATCTTTTTCCTCTCTCCCATCTCTGCCTTCAGGAGGAAGAAGATGATCAGTAGCACAGGGTTACATAGAAGAAAAAAACATGAATGCACAGACAGAACCATGCATTGCAAATTTGATCCATTGTATATAAAATCCATTAAATTGGGCCTTTGTGCATACAAAAGTGTGAAAAAAAAGAAAAATGGAAGTGTAAAAGGATCTTTTCTAGAGAACTTGTGAATGAGAGATCCACAAACCACAGCAAAGATTATTGTTATATGCATGCTGCCACTGTGGAATATAATAGAACCAACACTAAAGGATACAGTAGAAAGTAGGCACAACAATTACATCTATCTTGATATGGAAAAGGAAACTAGGGAGCTGACCGACATTGAAAAGCTTCTACCGGTACTATTAAATTCTATTGAAATTTGTCAGTTTCTAAAAGTGTACTTTTTCAAAAAAAATAGTATCAATATATGGATATATTAAACTGGAAAATTTCAAAATTCATTTCCCCTCCAAAATCATTGTAATAGAAATATCTGTACATCTAAAACACAATTCTTGACGAATGCATTTTAAATGCAAATAAAATGCTCTCGGGAAAAAGGAAAATACAGCAAACTAGTTGTCAGTCAGCCGTCATCTAAACCAGCAGTCTAACCTTTGCAGCTTGGCACACTGGTGTGGGGAAGAGAGGAACAGGTACGTGCGAGCAGCAGGCCGGCACGCGCATGGATGCACTTGGGCCGGCACATACACACATGCAGTTCAATTCACACGAACAGCGGACTGGCCTGCACACACATGCAGTTCAATTTGTGCAAGTTCAGCTGTGTGTGCGTGTGCACACACACCAGCCTGCCATTCATGCAAGTTGAGTTGCACATATGCATGCTGGCACGCTGCTCGTGCAGCCCAATTGCAACTAGGCCACGGCCTGGTAGTGGGCTGTGGCCTGGTGACCCCTAATCCAAACAGTATTTGGGAAGACTCTAGAGCAGATCATTATCAATAGAGCATATAAATAAATAAAAGGAGTCATCATGAATCTTATCTGACAAATCTTGTTTCAATGTTTGACTAGCTAATTTTCTTAACACGTGGATAATGTACTATAGAGTAGTATATCTGTACTTCAATAAAAATGCCATTTATCTGTCAGCTTAATAGAATGATAGCTCAGTCAATTTGCAGCTGGTTCAGATCATACTCAAAAATGCTCACCAGTAGTTTTTTTTGTGCATTGGAGAGTAGTATCAATATTCTTTAATATTTTTCTTACACATAGGGGAATGCTTATCAAATTTACCATACAGCACAAAACTAGATAAGAAACTGAATGTATTAGAAGGCAGAAACAACATTCAAAATAATCTTGACAAGTCAGAGAAACCAGCTGAATTAAATTTAATGAATACGCATTCCAAGTTTTTCATTTAGTAACAAAAAGAAATACACAGGTATAAGATGAGAAATATAGGACAGTCACAGTACTTGTGAAAAGTACTCAGATTAATATTTGTTTATAAACTTGGCAGTGTGATGTGATTGTAAAAAGGTAAATGCTAGTTTAGACACACCTACAAACATACAAGTTAAAAACTGCAGAATTAATCATTATACTTTATTCTGGTTTGACTAGTCCCCAACTTAAACACTGTGTGGGCACAACACCTTAAGGAGGAGTTAGAAGAAGACAACAAAGATTATTAGGGGGCTAGAAACAAAGTCCTACAAAGACGGATTAAAGAAGCTGGGAATATTTAGCCTTGACAAAAGGCAACTGGGTGTGGGAGGATACAGAAGATACTGTAGCATTCTTTCATTGCAGCGTTCTTTCCTACAGCATTCTTTCATTGCACAGCATAGGAAAAAGGATTTAAGACACAAGAAGGCAGATTGCAACCATTGTTTTGGAGGGGGAAGCAACCCTAACAAGAGGACTTTGACAATAGAACCAACTACTCAAAGAAATAGGGGAAGTGTCTATAGAGATTCTCAGTAATCCAGGTCACGGTTGTCCCCTTTGCTTTTTCAAGAGGCAACTGGACTTTCTGAGTCATTTCTTTGATGACTTTTCACTTCTCATCTAAGTAGCTTCCTCATCTTCTTGGGTGAGAAATGAAACGTCTTCAAAGAAAACCAGAAAGTCCAGTTGCCTCTTGAAAAAGCACCTTTGGGACAAGTAGGCAACTTCCAGCTTTCATGGCAATCTAGTTACTTGCTTTCTTTATCCCACTCTGATTCGGTGGATGGAGTTACTCATATAAATAGCTGAATAGTAAATTATTTATTCTGAAAACACTTACAGGTGACTTTAAATAACATTTATGTAATATTTTAGCTATCTGCCTCATAAAATGAAGAGGATGGCTCTCTCTCTAAATCATCTCAAGGCAAGTGATTCTCTCGAGAAAATGGAGTGGGGCGGGGGAGATGGATTACCCCAGATGGACAAGAAGAGCTAAAGACTCCTTCTTCTACCACTCCTCCAAGCTCCAATAGAGTGGATAAAAAAATTGCATTAATTGCAATGTATTGCTTTCCCAGTAACAACAATTAACTAACTTTGAATGAATATTGAAACGACAGTCTATTTCCAAACAACAGTAAATTTGAAACTTTAAAGACTGACGTATATGGAATCCATGGTAATTTTAAAATAATAAATGCTCCAGCTCTTACATTTGATAAAGCATTTTACTTTTCCTGTAACCAGAATTAAGAGCTTAGAAGACCTTCATTTTACTTTACAAACTGAACCACTTAAAGTACAGTACATGGGCAACTGACCAGAAATAATTTAAAAATTAACTTATTTCAAACTGCTTAGTGGCAGAAGGTTTTGTTAAACTATAAGGAATAATACATTCAGGAAGTCTTTTCATTGCAAGTTGATTTTAAATTTGAAATAATGGATACTTACAGATTAAAATCAAGCAGCAACCCTTCACAGGCACGTATCTATATGGATGGGTATATTAAATTATTGAAGTCCAGTATCATATGCCATTTTTACAACTTTTAAGAAAGCTATCAAACTGAAAATACTACAGATTCAAAATCATGATATATATAGACCTTACTTTTTCTCTAATAATCAATGCTAATATAGGGGCATTTCTATTCTATATAATTCTTCCCAGGGTTGGAAAGGGCAAAGTGGAGAGCAATAACCCTAGCCTAATTAGACATTCAAAACAGTTATAGTTTTCTTTTAACCTTAGCACAATTAGACTGAGCACTTTTTGGACATTTAGCTTCTTTCAGTTTAAACCTATATTCACCCTTTTTTCTCTATGTGAACTTACTCTTTAGTAAGCTTATTACGGTTCCAGGCATCTTTAACCCTGGGAAAGTAGCCTTTGAAAAATATTTTGCCTACAAGAAGGCACAGTACTTATAATAGTCTCTATGTAGCTTTTTCAGGTTTTTAAAAATAGACAAATGTGCAACAAGTTGTAAAAATTACAGTCTGATATAAGGTTGCAAGAAACAACTTTTTCTGTGACCTAAGAACTGAACTGCTGAATACTGAATTAGTGACATTCAATATTATATTTAAGAATGTTAAAAAGTTGATTAAAAATCCCAGTCAAATCATATATATAAAAGTGAAATACCATTCACGCATCATCACAAAATCTCCAGAACTGTAAAGCCTACAAACTTGAAATTTGGCACATATATTCTTCTTGTCTTCTAGGTGCTCACTAAGAGCATTAGTATTTCATATATTATTATTAATATGCTCTGATGCTAAGGAGTTCTATAGCTCCTTTTCACCTGAAAAGAAATCTGTTCCAAATGCAAAACACAATCACAGGAGTTTCAGTTTTAGTTTCACAGCAGCAACCAGTTTTAGTCTAGCTTAGGCACGCCCAAACTCCTTGCTGTCTCCTCCTTGCTCACACTGCAAATACTGTTTCAGTTTCCATGTTTCAGTTTCCAAACAGCCCTCAACTCTCTCACACACTGACAGGACGCTAGCCAGATGAACACTGATGGATGCTGGTAGGCAGAGGCACAATTTTCCCTGTATCTTCCTCCCAAAAAACTAAGCCTGATCACATAGTTTCATAGCGAAGCACGGGTATAGAACAGAACTCTTTATTGGCAAAGTGTGATTGGACACACAAGGAATTTGTCTTGGTGCATATGCTCTCAATGTACATAAAAAGAAAAGATACATTCATCAAGAGTCAAGAATCACAAGGTACAACACTTAATAATAGTCATAAATCATATCATACTAGGAAACAGTCAATTAAAATCACTGGGCAAGCAACAAGGTTACAGTCATAGTCATAAGTGGGAGGAGATGGGTGAAAGGAAGGATGGGTGGATTAATAGTAATAGTAATGCAGACTTAGTAAATAGTTTGACAGTGTTGAGGGAATTATTTGTTTAGCAGAGTGATGGTGTTCAGGAAAAAACTGTCCTTGTGTCTGGTTGTTCTGGTGTGCAGTACTCTATAGCGTCATTTTGATGGTAGGAATTGAAACAGAGGGGTCTCTAAATATTTTAACAGCCCACTTTGGACTCGTGCAATATACAGATCCTCGATGAAAGGCAGGTTGGTAGTAATTGTTTGTTTCTGCAACTCTAATTATTTGTTGAAGTCTGTGTCTATCTTGTTTGGTTGCAGAACCAAACCAGACAGTTATAGAGATGCAGATGACAGACTCCATAATTCCTCTATAGAACTGTATCAGCAGCTCCTTGGGCAATTTGAGCTTTTTGAGTTGGTGCAGAAAGAACATTCTTTGTTGTGCTTTTTTATGACTTTTTGATGTTAGGTGTCCATTTTAGGTCTTGTGATATGATAGAACTTAGAAATTTAAAGGTCTCTACTGTTGATACTGTGTTATCTAGTATTGTAAGAAATGGTAGTATGGGAGGGTTTCTCCTAAAGTCTACCACTATTTCTATGGTTTTGAGTGTGTTCAGTTCCAGATTGTTCCGGTCATACCACGAGGCAAGTTGTACAACCTCCTGTCTGTATGCAAATTCATTGTTGTCTCGAATGAGACCAATCACTGTTGTGTCATCTGCAAACTTAAGTATTTTAACAGAGGGATTGATTGAGTTGCAGTCATTGGTATATTGGGAGAAGTGGGGAAAGCACATAGCTTTGAAGGGGCCTTCTGTTAATTGTACAGGTATCAGATGTGATTCTGCCTAGCTTCATCTGCTGTATAGAGCTAGTAGTACATAGTTTTCATAAACTAGGACTTTTTATGGCAACTTTTGCTCACTAGATTTCTAATTTTTATCTTCACCCAGTAGATTTATCTCTATATTTATCAACTTAGATTGGGACCTGACAATTATACCTCTTGCCTCCTGATTTTCTTCTATTAGTGACTCTAAAAATATTAAGGTGAGGTGACACACATTAATGGATATAAATAACCCTTATTTGCCGATGATATTATGGTTATTCTGAATATTCTTCATGCCATTAGCAAAGCTTATGTTATACAGTAGGGGTGTCAAATACTGACTCTATAAACCGCTCTGAGAGGGCTGTAAAGCACTATAAAGCAGTATATTAATTTGAGTGCTATTGCTATTATCTATTACAGGTGTCCCCAAACTTGGCAACTTTAAGACTTGTGGACTTCAACTCCCAGAATTTTCCAGCTAGCATAGCATAGCTGGCTGGAGAATTCTGGGAGTTGAAGTCCATAAATCTTAAAGTTGCCAAGTTTAGAGACCTCTGATCTATTAGATACTCAGAATAGACAGATATAGTAGTGCTTAAAAATTGTTAACCCTTTTGAATTTTCAATATTTCTGCATAAATATAATCTAAAATGTCCTTTCCATACAAGTTCTGAAACTAGATAAAGAGAATCCTATCCAACAAATGAGTCAGAAACATTATATTGATTTATTTATTGAAGAAAATGTTTTAAAGTTACATTTAAAGGTTAGAAAAATAATCTTTGCTGGTGTGCCCCCTCTTGGGCAGCAATAACTACAACTAAACATTTTAATAATGATTGATCAGGCCTGTCCATAGGAAATTTAGTCTGTTCCTTTAACTGAACAACCTTAACTCAGGAATGTTGGTTTGTTTCTTCACATGAACTGCCTACTTCAAGTCCTTCTACACTTTCATAGCATAAGGTCAGGAGTTTGACTTGGCCAATTCAAAATATTAACTTTCTTCTTAAGCACTGATCACTCCTTCGTTGTACGACTTGTGTATTTTGTATTGTCGTCTTGCATCATGATCCACTTTCTGTTGAGTATACGCTCACAGACAAATAGCCTAACACTTTCTAGTAAAATTGGCTGGGACAATTTAGAATTCATAGTTCCCCTGATGATGGCAAAGCCACCCTGGGACAAAGGCAGCAAAGCAGGCCCAAACCATGACACCAGCACCATGTTTCACAGATGGCATAAAGTTCTTATGCTGGAGTGCAGTGTTTGTGTTTCACCAAACTACTTGCATTTTTTCTTCAAAAGCCAAAAAAAAAAGACCATGAAATTTGTTCCTAGTACAGAGTGGGTTTTATTCTCATTTTACATTCTAATGGCTTGGCCTATCAGTGTTGCTGGAAGTGGTCTTGATGACTCTTTGGTTAGGCTGCTTACTGTTGGCTTGTTTGACAGTTCCTTGTTTGGGGTACTGTTTGCTTCTTGATTGTTGGTCTAACATTAATCTTGGTGTTAATCTCTGCTTATCTGGGTTTTGATTCTTACTTAATTTGGATAATGAAATGTCTGTAAGAAAATGACCAAGCTCAGAGAGCCCTAAAGGTAAAGGTTCCCCTTACACTTATGTGCTAGTCATTTCCGGCTCTAGGGGGCGGCACTCATCTCTGTTACAAAGCCGAAGAGCCAGTGCTGTCTGAAGATGTCTCCATGGTTATATGGAAGATGGCTTGATGTTTTTATGTTTTGTTTGTCTATATTTGTCTTAAAAACCAATAAAAATTTAAAAGAAAAAAATATGAAGATGTCTCCGTGGTCATTTGGCCGGCATGACTAAATGCTGAAGGTGCACGGAATGCTGTTACCTTCCTGCCAAAGTGGTCCCTATTTTTTTACTTGCATTTTTACATGCTTTCAAACTGCTAGTTTGGCAGAAGTAAGGGACTCCTCATTTCAACCCTGAGCTACAAATATTCTCCTCTATCGGTATGCTAAGGTCTATTGAATATTCTTTGACAATATGAGGTTGCCTTATGATTGAGTGGTAAAACACTTCTGAAATTTTAGGGCTAATGCCAGCCTCGAAAATGGCCAACACATCTGGTCATTAATTGCTTACTAGGTATACTTTCATCCAAAATGCCATGAAAAACTGATATTGTGGAATAACCCAAATCTGAAAATAGGAGGGAAAATATTTTATTGGAAAGCTTGGACCAAACAATAAAACAATACTCTCAATCAGTTGATTACTCAATCAGTTGATTACTAATGAGTTGTGTTTTGAATATAATTTCTTTACAAGATTTGCTGAGCAATATATATAACTGAAATGTATTAAACAGAATGGCCTGGCTGCTTTAGCAGCAGCAAGGTACTAACAAGTTTAAAATGTTTAAGAGATACAGCACTTGAACAGAAACTAACAATCTAATTTTATAAGCAATTAAAAAGTAAAAGTAAAGGTTCTATTAGTTTTATATTTGAATTATGGAATAAAGAACTAGAATATCCAGGATTTTAATTACCAAATCAAAGACCATAATTCCTTAATCCTTATGATATTCCCAAAACTGCAGGCAAATCATTTTCTATCATTAATTTCACTGAAGTAATTGAGTCTACAACTTCTTCCCCACTGCCCTCAGATATAACATTGCTCATTGATTTGCCTGAAAACCATTTTAAAGATGACTCATAAAAAATACCTATAGCAGCTACAATCGTAATTCAATAGATTCACTGAAAGTAGTAAAAACAATTTTGCTTTTAAATTTAAAACTGTATTACCTAAAACAATTCTGATCAATACACAAGTATTCATGTTGTCAATTGTCAGTGGTTTTATATGAAGGGACAAATAATTAAAATGCACATTTCTCTGTTCAGAAACATTGACTGAAATAAACTGCTTTCCTGGGAAGAAAAATTGAAAACTTCTGAACACTTTTAACATGACTATTCACCTTCTGTAAATGAGATTGTTAATAAAAGAGTAATTCAACTAGAAAATTTTTAAAAGCTACATTCAATATTTCAGATACAATCCTTCACAACTATTTAATTGTACCATAGATTTTAATTCTTAGATATAAATGCTGGGCAGGAAAATTCTAAAAACCTCCACCAACATAGTATTTTAGGTGAACATTTCTTGAATTCCCTTTTACACACTGCATGGCAGAAATGTTTCCCCCCTCCCCAGATCTCACTTCATAAATATGTACCAAAAAAGGAAATTGTACTCATTTAATAAACTGCAGAATTTCTACCTACACTTTCAATGAAATAAGTGAAAACTGAAAATAGTAGAACCCTTTCACAGGCCTGTTTCATGGATCAGTTTATGACCCTTAACTGAAAGACATAAAATCTCTAAGTAAGTCACATTTCGAATATACATTCTCACATAAATAGCAGCATTTAATTTTAAAAATGAAAGCTAGCAAGATTAAAGCATTGCTGACACTTTCCCAAACTCTAATTTCACTGCCCAGTAACTTAAGAAATAAATTAACTGGAATTATCCAGTGATTAAGTAAAACCCACCCAAATCAGTGCTCAGATGGTCCTTCCAATTGTCATTTTTCTGCAATGATGCCCAAAGCACCACTGAGTCATGTTCCCCCCCACACACATGCATATAATTTTACTCTGAATAGAGAATGAAATCTCTATTGGGTGACCTTAATCTCCAGGAAAATTGATGCATCAAAGTATATGGAGATTCTCAATCATCCAGGTCATAGTTGCTTTTTTTCAGGAGGCAACTAGACTTTCGGGTCTTCCTTTGAAGCTCCTTCAGCCGTGACTGGATTGGGAGATCCTTCCATTCCCCACCATCCAGTCAGAGCTGAAGGAAGCTTCTTGGATGAGAAAAGAAACGTCTTCAAAGGAAAACCAGAAAGTCCACTTGCCTCTTGAGAAAAAAACACACCTTTGGGACAAAACGCATCAAAGGAAGGAGGGGATGGCAAAGAAACTCCCACCCACTCCGCGTGGCCAGGGAGGGTTGTCGTGGCAACCTCCCAGTCCCATCTTCAGCTCTGCCTTCCTGGAAATGCACCCCGCATGTGGGGTAGCCCTGTCCTGTCATTTACCCAGCAGCATCCTGTCACATGTGAAGAGGAGGAAGCGCCAGCACCAGCAGGCATGCGCCCACTACTAGCCGGCAGCCGGAGCAGCATCCTTCCTTCTGTCTCCCATGGGCTGGCCCTCGGTCCCGCCAACGGCCCCGGCCCGCCCCTCGCTACCGCCACTCACTTTTCCCCCAAGCTGCCTGCTTCCTTGCTTGCGGCTGCGTTGTGGCTGTTCTGGCCGAGGGCCGAGGCGGGCATCTCGGCGGACGTCGTGGGTGCCGGCGGTTGCTGGGCCGGAGGGCCCTTGCCAGCCTGCTCCAGGATGCCCTCGGACTTGGTGCACAAGGAGCGGGCGGCGGCGGCGGCAGCAGCCCCGGGCATGAACCGCAAAGGCAAGCGGCCACCGGCCACGCCGGGCCAAGCGGGATGGAGCCACCTCAGCGCCGAGCGACGGCAACAGCTGAGCCCGCCGGTGCCGGTCTGGCTGAGCCATAGCAGGTCCCTCAGCAGCGCAGGGCTGCGGAGCCGCATCATGATAGCCCTTTGGTCTTCTCCGCCTTTCCCGGCGCTCTCACAGTTTCGGCGGCGAAGAAGGGAAGTGCCTCAGCCGCCGCCAGTCGACCGCGCTTTGCTCTCACACCCCACAGACTCCGCCTCAAGACCCACCCCATTGGGCGGTGGCGGCTGTAACCGTCGGGCGCTTTCGAAGGCGATTGGCTATACGGCATGTTCTTTAAGAGAAGCATTTTTTTTCTTCCCCCCCCCTCCCTCCCCCTCGCCCATCCCAGAGAGTGGAAGATGTGGCGCACTTGGAGCTGGGCCTGCTGAGCGAGGGGAGGGGGAGCGAGAGCGGAGCCAAGGGAAGCGTCCCGCGAATTTGGGTCTGCTCTTTGCTCCTACTGATCCCGTCAGAGGGCTAGTGCTAGGGAGTTACTGATTTAATTGCATACTCTGAAGAGGTGGCAAGGAATACCTGATAAAGTTACATTCAATCTAAAACAAGGAACAATGGTACACGATAAACTTTCTGGGTCATCATTTCACTGGGGATATGTCTATGGAGATTCTCAGTCATCCAGGTCAGGGTTGTCCCAAAGGTTCTTTTTTTCAAGAGGCAGCTGGACTTTCTGTTTTTTGTTTTTTTTAAAAAATGTTTTGCTTCTCATCCAAGAAGCTTCTTCAGCTCCAACTGGATAGTGGAGAATGGAAGGATTTATACTCCTTGTAGACACTAGTCATTTGCATTCACTGGGAATAGGAGAAAGTGGGGGGAAAGTACAGTATTACCTGAAGAAGTATTTCAGAGAAAGGCCAGTAAGAGCTTCAGGGGTGACGAGGAAAATACCTGACCCCTGCTGTCCCTGATGCTGTGCATTCCTTTCCCTTCTTGATTACCATGATAAGTAATTGTGCCTATTTATCGCTGTGAAAGCTCTGGAAAAGCTTGTGGCGCCTTGGAGACTTAGATTTATTATGACATCAGCTTTTCTACAATCCACGAAAGCTGATGCCCTGATAAATTAGTCATTAAGAGGCCACCTGAGACTTTCTCCCTGCAGACTGCCTTCCATAACCCTAATTTTCAGTTGCAGGTTAACTCCTGCTATTGAGTCATAAAAGTGAGCTGATTGGGGATAATGGAATTGTACTGCAAAATGTTCTGGAGAGCATCAGCTTGGGGAAAAATTGTGACAGAGCAAAGTGATGGTCGAAGTCCTCATTATTTTTAAAAAAAAGCCTAAAGAGAAGACTCCCACCAGCTTGTTAGAAAGAAATCTACCAAGAAAGTCAGTCAGTCCAGCAGAATTGACCAGCAGGAGAACTGCAGGCAGACAGACATACTAGAAGACACTTGCACCATCCAACTGCAGAGTCAAATTACTATTATAGCAACTGGTTAATGTCTCCTGATTAAAGTCTTCATAAATTTTAAGTCCTTATAAAGTCGCTATATCCTATAAAGGATAAGAGCAAAATTGGGGCCTATTAGCCAATATTGCTCAAAAGTGTAATATTGCATATTATGAGGTACTGGGTTGAAGAAGGTAATACTTACAACACTTTATTCCCTCTCTTTTTGGCTGAAACTCCTCCCTCCCTTTTTGATGATGAGATTTTGGCTGGAATGGAAACAATCATTTAGAAGCAGAATACAAATGTTAGATTTCACCTTTTTAATATATATACAGGTAGATAAATAGATATAGATAAATTCTGGAGCAAAGTTTATTAAAATTTGCAGACATAAGGTGTGTTAAAATATTCCATTGCATAAATGGAGAGGATTCTCAGAGAAGAGGTTAAGGCAAATTGAAAATAAGCGTGACCTCAGTCACATGATGATTTGTCATCTGGTGTAGAAAGTCAGGGAAATGACCTTGAGGGAAATTGGCAAGAAATATATCAACCAGGAGGACTGAAACATTTTTTAAAGTTAGAATTCAAAGACACTTAGGCAGGTATCTCTTTGTTTGACAGGATATAAGAGAGAAAAACAGATTTGCAGTAGACTGTATTCTGTTATTACAGCTTATCTCATTAAGGTGTGGTTTGAATCTTCCTGCAGAGTTAATTTTCTGATGTGGTTTACTGAGTAGAACTGATATTTCTCAAGATGTCATGGCATTAGAACAGTTAACGTTTTTCTGCAGATGTTAATCTGAGCACATATTACATATATAGCACTTTCTATTTCTAATTTCAAATGTGTTATAGAATGAACAGCTGTAATGTCACCCTACAGTTACCATGGTTACAGTTTGGCTTTCAAAGTGCTGCCACCTGCTGGGGAGAAGGAGAAACTATTGATAAGTTGCACTATATAATAACACTGAGGATTCATAATCATTGACAACAATAATTATTGATAACATTCAGCAATTATCAGTTCAACATTTTTTAAAAAACCCAAAGCTACTTGCTAGGGAAAGTCAGGGAGAAGTTTATGTTGGAATTTCTATAGAAAAGACCAAATATAAATTTTGAGCATATCATATGCTAAGAAAGCTGGCAGGCTAGGTTTGACACCCAAGTACCAAGTGATGGGTAAGTTCCCATCCTCGTTGCAGCTAGCAGTTTGAAAGCATACAAATGCAGTAGATAAATAGGTATCATTTTGGTGGGAAGATAACAAGACTCCATGACCTCATGTTGGCCATGTGACCATGGAAATGTCTTTGGACAGCAGTGGCTCAATGGCTTTGAAACAGATATGAGCACTGCCCCCTATAGTCAGCAATAACTAGTGGAGTAAAATCTGCAGGGACTCCATGTGCTAAGTGCCATTGACTGATTTATTTAAGTAATTGCTAGGGCCATCTGTTTCACAACAATGATTGTGGATGGCATACAAAGATTAAAATCCCAACAATTACAAAGTGATAGTTTATCAGCAGATTGCCAACAGATTCATTTTGTAAAAAATGTATATGATATAAATCATAAAAGATGCAATGAGGGTATTTCCTTAATCAGGCAAAAGTCAAGAATGGATTCTGAAAATTAGACTGCAAAATTCAGATAAATCTTTATTCTTTAATTGCTTCAACGTGTGGCATTATGTAGTAATGTTTTTAAAGTTGCCTGAATTTTTTTTATTTTTGAATATTTCTTTTTTAAATCATCACACCAGTAATCTTCTGTAAAATAATTTACCATTCTGTAAAATAATTTACCATAATTTATAATTTTTCATACATACCCCTACACACATACATACATACACACACACATATATACATACACACACACACACACACACACACACACACACACACATATATATATATATATATATATATATATATATATACATACATACATACATATATACATACATACATACATACATACATACATAGTCATTTGCATTCACTGGGAATAGGAGAAAGTGGGGGGAAAATATTCTTAAGTTTTCGTGGGTACTTACATGTATGATATTCAGCTTTGTTCAGGTATTTTTCCACGTCATTATAGTTGTGCTTTTAAAGTTGTAGCAACGTTTTGACAGAATCTCATCTGCCATCATCAGGCTTCTGTATTGTGTTCGTCTGGGAGTCAGACTTTCACAGCCATTTCAGTTTTAAATTTGGGGATAGCCTACTGCTGTGCCAGAATGGTTTTTTCTTCATCCTGATTGGTTGGGAGTCTTGGTCTGTGTTTATTGGTCTTGGAGTTTGCTATGTTCTGCTTGATTGGTGTTTCTAATATCTTCTGTCTATTTTGTGGCTTTTTTTGTCTTGATTGGCTGGCAACATTGTGTTCCTGGATTGGAGGCTTTTAGTGCGGCTTGGCTCCGATGTAAATGGACGGCTATCATTTATTAGGAATCTAGCTTTCATCTGGGTGCCTGGTTGGGGTGTGTTTGAGCTGGGGGTATCAGGGGGGATCTGTTTGTGCCCAGATGTTTGCCTGGCTTGTGGTGTGGAGATTTTTTTGTTTGTGAGTGCAGGCTTCCAAATAATTGACAGTCTGGTGGAATCATCTCTTCTATTCATGCTTTCAGGGCTTTTTTCTATATCTATGGCTTCTCTGATAATTCTGTGGCTGGGGTTTTCTATAGTGGCTAGGGTTTTGGTGCCATTGAAGTCAATTCTATGACCTGTTTCTTTCATGTATTGGACTAGTGAGGAAGTGTGTTCCAGCTTTTTACTGCATTTTTGTGTTCATCCAGGTGGGTACGTATTCTTCTATTGGTCTGTCCAATGTATGTGGCAGGGCATGATGCACAGGGGACTTTATGCCTTGGTTTTCCACATCAGTTTTATCTTTGGGGTTTCTTAGGATGGCTGCTATTTTTCTGCAAAATCACCAGCTTGATCCACAAAAACACACTGAGACATAATGGAGACCTAGAAGATGAACAGACCTATGGAACAGCTGTTCTGCCCTACATAAGAGGTACTACAGGCAAAATCAGTAAGATACTACACAGGCATCACATCAAGACTGCCTTCAAAACAGACAGAAAAAAACATTCTGGCACAAGCAGTAGGCTAGCCCCAAATTTAAAGCTGAAATGGCTGTGAAAGTCTGACTCACAGATGAACACAATACAGAAGCCTGATGATGGCAAATGGGATAAAAGCACAACTATAATGACGTGGGAAAATACCTGAACAAAGCTGAATACCATACATATAAATACCCGCGAAAACTTAAGAAAACATATACATACATACATACATACATACATACATATAAAATTTGTGGTTGCGGAATAGCCATTTTCCCTATAGGGGCTTGGCCTTATAATACAGCAGTAAGAATGTGACAGGAAATGTATTGATCAT
The DNA here is from genome assembly GCF_049901715.1 of Pseudonaja textilis. NCBI lineage: Eukaryota > Metazoa > Chordata > Lepidosauria > Squamata > Elapidae > Pseudonaja > Pseudonaja textilis. Next base: position 177,249,757 of record NC_141990.1, read on the forward strand.
GTAGAACTTTAATCCAGCAAATTTCTTCTTATCTGTTACAAAATAGGCAGTGCTGTTAGGAAAAACATAATCTTCATTTAATTAGTATTAACAGAATGTTACTGAGGAATATTGCATATATAAAATATTATAACATGAAATAAATAATGCTCTTTAGCACAGATTATTGTTTGTTAAGAAGAAAACACTTGCACTTTATACTCACCGCATCAGTAGATCACATAGTCATGGAAGAATAAGCACATGTTCCAGTCCCTTGAGCATTGTTTACATTAGCTTTGTGCACCTACAGCAGATGAAGCTTTAATACAAATATAATGTGCTACATCAGGTAGGTTAATGTTTAATTAAATGTCATGTATGTCCCTATTGAACTTCCTTTTTGCTAGAAAGAAGTTGAGCCCTTTTACATAAATAGAAAAACTATTATCAGTCATGATAGCTATTTTATTTAGGACTCATATTGGTCCAAGACTTAAAACGCGTTGGCCACTGCTCCAGATGAGTGGCTATAATCTCCAAAGTATAATCAGGACAGAAGAATAATGGGAAAAAAAACCAATGCAATTAAATGGTATGAAGCAGAAATATCAGGGAGAAAATAGAAGATGCCACTAGCAGAAGCCCAGATTGCAAATTTTCTGGATCATCCAAGTTTCTCAAAGGGAGGCACCTGCTGCAAAATAAGCTCCAGCCATTCTAAGAAAATTTTAGAAGACATAGTAGCTTCTGCCAAAGTTCCAACCTAGTAACACAGGGTAGGGCAAGTAAGCAGGGGAATCTGGTCAGGAAGAGGACAATGACAATGTATGTGTTTATCTTTAAATATGGGAAACCAGCAGGGGCAGGAGGAGGAGGAGGAATTCCTGATGGTTTTCCATTTGTCATCCATTCCCCCACAACCTTCACTGGCAATCTTGACCTCTCTTTATAGACAGCTAGATTCTAGAAGCTGCATCTGAACTTGGATGTGCCAACTGGCACATGGGCAGGACAAAAAGAAAAGAGGCGCCCCCAGAGGATTCAGTCATTGCCCATCTGACAGTCCACCTTAGAGGAAAGAGGGTGAGATTGTATATGTAAAGTAGATTTCTATTCTGCTCAGTATGGAAATGGCTCAACCATTTCTAAGATACAATTACTACCCTCTGTTGAGGCAAATGCAGGGGTGAGATTCTACCAGTTTGCACCTATTCACTAGAACCGGTTGTTAACATTCTAAGAAGTTCGGAGAACTAGTTGTTAGAATAAATTACTGGCCTAATCCTGTAAGGAAGGCAGGAAGGAAACATTTTGGTGTTGCTTACAGAAACTGCCTTTCCGTTAACCCTTATTACATTCTTGGCAGGACTAGACTTCCTGTCTCAGGAACTTTTCTGGAGTTTTTTTTCCCCCTCCTTTGCTGGTACTTTGCTTGTGTGGAGTGACCATTCGAAGTTACAATGGCACTGAAAAGAGAGTTATGACCACTTTTCACACCTCCGACTTTTGCAGCATCCCCACAGTCATGAGAGGCCAGGCGAGGAGATGCGTACCTCAACGTGAGTGATATTGAGTCGGCCACACCCAGCCAGTCACATGACCACCAGGCCATGTCCACCAACTAAGCCACGCCCACAGAACCGGTTGTTAAAAAATTTGAATCCCACCCCTGGGCAAATGTATAAAATCCATGACTTTCTGTCTGTTGCACCATCTTGGTCTCTATTCAACTGGTCACAATTCTACTTTATGTGGATCCCCTATATGTTAACAAGACCCTCAGGCTTTAATATCTATAGCGTAATTCCACATTGCATATAAATTATGAATTGTACGTTTATCCTTCATTCTAAGTTGGTCCTATTTTTTTCTCTCATAAGGAGTTCCTGAATAGAAAAAAATTGCAATACAAGGTAATATTCCTTAAGGCTGCACTCCTTTTGCATATTCAGCATCACTATACTAGCATCCAATAATATTTAAGTAAGTCCACCAGCCAGCAACTAAGGAACCTATCATAGAAATAAGGAATAACCTCTGATCCATCAACTGAATTCTACGGGATCAAAAGCTTTTGGACAATGCAAGGAGTTTTTCTAACAGGAAAGATTTTGTAGATCCAATCCATAGATCAGCCCAAGCAATCCAAATTTCAAATTGAGTTTCATTTTGCTTTGGCAGTGGAAGAAAATCAATCTATTAGTGGAAAATGTATCTGGAAGAAAAGTAGTAGATGCTTTTCTGGCATAGTCAATAATAATACACAAAAATATAAATCTTCTCATCAGATGCATTTGATGAATCTTCAGAAAGTTGCAGAAACTAGTAACTAACTTGAAACGGGTATACAAATTTCTATTTTACTATTTTAAGCAGTCTGCCTCATATTCAGTGTAGAACATACTGTAGCTCTCAGAACATATGAATCTATCAGTCAAATCGAATTTTTCAAGGTAGCTTTTGACAGTAAATGATTGGATATATTAAAATAATACTTGAGGTTGTTTTTAACTCCATATGGTGAAAACTATACACCCATAGAGAAAGACACTTACACACCGTACTGGTACTAATTACAATTATCTGACAGGATTATTCCAGTTCTTCTGGGAATAGTTCCTTTCAACAGATTCCTCAGAGGAAAGAGAACAGAAGTCTCAACAGTAACCATGGCAATTTTAACCTCGAAAACATATCAGAAGCAAACATTTGGAAAGGTAATCTGATAATCAGACTGAAATAGGATATATGAAGGACGGAACGAGGAGTCCTTCTGCAAAAGAGCGTATAAAAAGCGCAAATACTATACATCCACAATAAAAGTCTAATGACATTTCAACAGGAATAGTAATAGCAATAGCACTGAAACTTCATCCTGCTTTGCAGCTCTCTAAGCAGTTTACAGAGTCAGCATATTTCCCCCAACATTCTGGGTACACATTTTACCGACCTTGGAAGGATGGAAAGCTGAGTCAATCTTGAGTTGTTGAGGCTTGAACTGCCAAATTGCTGGCAGTTGGCAATCAGCAGAATAGCTCTGGTACATACCACACAACAAGGCAAATTTAAACATTTGGAAGATGCATTCTTGGAAAACAGCCATGAGGCACATAAGAAATAACTGATGAAATGACTTAAGCGGATCCTTCAATGTCCAATGTAAAGTACACATATTGAGATTGTGGAATGGTCAAGAAAACAAATGGAAGGAAAGGGATAATGCACACTAAATGTTTTCTATAACTTTTTAACTTATGCATTTAAGACATTGTTTCATCTTTTAACATCTTTATTCTGGAGAAATTATCTTTAAAATTTGGTAAAGGCTTAAATTAGAAAAAGATTTTGACAAAAACAAAAACAAATTGTATCATTAGACATTGCCTTCAGGTTATGATTTGCCAGTGGAGGCAGTTCATCAATTCAGATACAACCACATAACAAAGACAGCTGCTTATTCCATGCATGCTTATTTCTGAGAAGCCATAGAGTTAGAGTTCTTCTGAAATATATCTTTCAATGTGCTGTGAGCAAAGACATAATAGTCTGCATTCAAAAAGCCCAAAATACTTTAACCTCATTTTTACTAGTTTTTCAATTCTATTTTTCCACCATTTTTTCATTCGTGGTATGTGATAATTGTTATACATGATCCAGTGAATAATTTTGGGAACTATGTTACGTTGTTGTTTATAATCAATTTGTATGGTCTTCTTGCATGAGAGGAGTATATGATCTAATGTTTCTCCTGCTTCTTTGCACAGTCTACATTTTGAATCATTTGATAAATTTTCATCAATATTTCATACAGTTCAGTCGATTTCAAAAGGCAGCTGTACTCAGAACAGCTTACATCCTACGAGGATACTTCTAACACCATCAAACATCAACACCTGCCTATCCCAGGTAGGTGAGAAGAACCTTGGGAAGGACTCAATAGGTAGATAAAAATGCCAAATCCAGTATAAATATCTGGTTGACTGTACAACAAACCATATTATTGCTATATTTATTAATACATAAATAAAAATATAGAAGTATAACCCTTATTCCCTATGCCATTATTTATTTGTTCAATCCTGGGTAATGAACTTTTTCTAAATCATTCTCTCTGTGGATGTAGTCTGAACTAACACATTTGTTTTATTACTTCAATTACAATTAAGAATTTTCTTCATGTCCATAATCATATTCAGTTCTTTGGCTTTCCAGTTATTTTTAAGCAATCTTATTGTTGAAATCTTGTTGCTTACAAGACAGTTGTTTCAATGGAAAAAAATCACTCTTGAATAATATTTATGGACACATAAATAATTGCCATATTAACTTGTCTGTGAAAACTTTGCTAGAGTTTGACAGGTTGGTCAAAGACCCATGTTCTAAGTTAGATCAGTGGTTCTCGAGGGAATGCATACTACAGCTGGGATTAAAAAGTACCTTAGGTGGGTCACAGTGTAAGTCATTAAACTTTAACATAACTTTCTAAATTGTAACTATAATAATAGATTGCCCGTAAACTTATAAATGTCTTAGAAAAAGTGAGCTTTCTGCTTTTATCACACTGTTATAACCCGGGCAAAGGGAAGAAGAACAATCAGTGATTAATTTTCTGTTTCTGGCTTTGGGATAAAGATGGATAATTAGTTCTACTGGCTTGGCTGAGTATGTTTCAAACTGAAGCCCCACCAATCAAACCATGGTGCAGCTGATCTTCTTTCCTTAACTCATTTTTATGGCAAGAAAAGGAACAGTGAAATTGGTAGGTCATGACTTCTTCCTACACCCCACAAAGAGCCATAACATTTTCATAATAAACAACTTGTCTGGAAACATCTTGGGTATTTTTTCTTCAAGTGCACTTTTAATTGAACAATTTTTACTGGATGTATGCTAGTAGTCACCATGAATTACGTAGTTATTTGGGCTAAGATAATGCCATTTTAGTTGGGGACAAATCAGTGAAAGATATGTTTTACATTTTTAAGCAAGGGAATTGGTTTGATCCTGCCCAGGCTAATAAATAAGAATAGCTTCAAGCCCCATGGGGAGGCAAAAGACCTGAATATTTTGTATTAGCCAATAGTGCTAAGTTACTACAGCTGTCTAATTTCATTTGACTTGGAAAACTAAGATTATGCTGGGCTTTTTCCTCCTTAGGTTCAGCAATCTTGATGATATCACCAGCCAATAAGGAGTTAAAATCTGTGGGTCCATCTTTCCTATAAGGAAGCTCCAGTCCTTGGAAGAATACTTTAACTAAGCTTATTCTATTACTTCCAACATTGCAAAACTCTAAAAATATTAACAGATATGAGAAAAAGCAAACAAACACTAATCATGATCCCGAGTACATCCTATCCAATGAAATCTCTTTGAGAAAGTATTGAACAGTGATGACAGGTAACTCTTGTAGCAACACTTCCGCACACGAGACAGTCACACAGTCCATTCATTGGGAAAGTTCTCGTTTAACATTGACAAATTTATCTTATCTACTTGACCTTCCCTGATACCCTGTACTCCTAGACTGATTTAAATGTATATATAAAAGTAGATTAAATCTGGTAAGCTAACATTGTTTCTAGATGAATTAGCCGACAAAATGCCGCTGTATGCAAACAAAGCATGCAAAGTAATCTTTTGACACTCCTTTCAAAGCTCTCATTTTGCCTTAAAATTTGCTGACGTGACTATATAGCTATAATATTTAATAGTAAATAAATATTCTGCTTAAAGCCATCAAGAAAATTACTGGTGCATGGCTTCATTTCAGAATAATGTAAACCAATGAAACTTAGGGCAGAATGCTCATTTTAAGTCAAGGGGGATAAACCTGTTGCCTTCCATACACTGGTGTTCCTCATCATTAGCCATGGTGACTTCAGTGCAGTTCAGAAACATCTGAAGGTCACAGGTTGCCTATATGTAAAATACAAATATTAAGTTGTTTTATATTGCATTTCAATTTTGCACTTTTGTGCCAAGCAGAGAATTTGGTTCATTGGACATCACTTTCCCCAAGGCCTAGTACAGTGGTGGCTAAACTTTTTGGCACCAATTGCCAAAATGGAAGCGTGCATGTGTGCTGGAAACCAAAAGAGCAATGGGTGACAGCAAGCATGCCCAGAGAGATGGCTCTGGGTGCCACTTCCGGCATGCATGGCATAGGTTCACCATCATGGGCCTAGTAGGATACCATTCAGCACAGGACAGCTTTACGGGATTTGGATTGACTCCTGACTTAACAGAAAAGCAAGCTGTTCTTTACTCCAGTGTTAGTATTAAAATATGTTCTTTAACTATTAACTGCCCTTTTTCTTCCAGAGGTTTTAAGAAGTTTGGTGGCATATATTGTTCTCCTTCCCTACTACAACCCTGTAAGGTTGAAGATGAAAAGTTGACCCAAGGAATTTCATAGCTAAGTAAAGATTTGTATGAAGATTTTCACAATGACACCAATATACACAATGTCACATATATGTATTACTAAGCTGGTAAGCTCTGGCAGTCTTTTTCCTAACTGTGTGGCTGTCTACACAAATATAATAGTATTCCTTGTGATTAGAATATATTAATCCCTTAATCAAAATGTTTCAAACAATTTCAAGTCTCTGCCAGAATGTTTCAGTAATAATGGCAATACAGTTTCTTGATCTCTTTACAAAACTGATGAAAAAGTACTGTTTTTTTTTTTAAGAGAGATGCTTGGCACTGATATCTTTTTTCAAATTATTGAATTTCATTGGCTTTTTGGCATACTTAGTTTCCTATCCAAACTGTCTTTGGTTAGTAACTCATTTTCTCCCCATCTCTCTCTCCCTTATCGATACTTCCTCAACTGTGGCAATATTCCAGCAAATTACAATAGTGCTGCGGATGTATTTTCTTGCTGCAAAGGAAGTACATGGTGCGTACGGGAAAGATATATTATTGTACAGTTTCCACCAACTGATTGTGCTAGCTTGCAGCTGATTATTTCCTAGCCAGAAAAAAATATAACTGGTTATCAACAGGATAAAACAAATGTAGTTATTGAGCAGAGAAAGTTTCATAATCTGAAAAGAAAGAATCCCTTCTATTAAAAATCAGGATGGGTCTGGGTCTGTGTTCTTGGCATGTGTCAGCTTGTTTGGTTTTGGGGTCCGGGT